>NC_061514.1:209489853-209638626 GCF_022539505.1 Lolium rigidum
TACCGATAAACTCTTGCGAGCAAGTCTGTTTCTAGGTGCAGCTGAATTGACAACTCCGCTCGTTAAGGCTTTCAAGTATTCTTTGTCTCCCCTTGTGTCGAATCAATAAATTGGGTTTTACTTCCCTCGAAGACTGTTGCGATCCCCTATACTTGTGGGTTATCACCAGCGCACTTGGTTCCTGGCACCAATGAGAGCAGAGTCCATTACTGGTGAATCTGATCTCGCGTGGATTCAGGTTAAGGGTTATCGGCCCATCCTCGGTCCTCCAATATTACATATGGGTAACAAGCCGAGGTCTTATCCTTTGGTACGGTGCTACGTTTTCTTGAGATCTTCCCATACCTTGGACCCTGTAGAAGAGGCAAGGTGGGAAAGATTGAACAATTTGAAGGGGCATTCTTTATTTCTTGGACTCAATCACCCAATTTTCATGCTACCCCGCCAATCGACGCAGAGGCTGCAGAACCAGATTTCCAATTGTTCAAACCTGACTATGTCTTTGCTACCCACAATTGCGCCCGTGATACATGGATACGTCCAAGGCCAAATTGGTGCAGAATACACGTCAATGGAGGTCCTGCCATAGGCTCAAGATTGCAGTACAAAAAAGAGAAGATTGAACATAGAGCTGAAGCACCCATGTGGTTCGTCCCAACACTTCCACCTGTTTTTCCTTGAGAAATAAGAGACGGATGGTGACCTTATTTTATAGAGAAAACATAGTGTTCGTGAACTTAACCTCACGATCATTCGCTGTTCGGTTTTTGGTGAAATCAAAATTTTGCAGAGATGAAGATCTTTGTTTGAATCCCGTGCTGAACATATTTTTCACAAATTAGCTACCCGTATTGTGATGAATACATGCTGGTCTGTTGTTTGGCGGAGTAGCAGACATGAAGATCTTTGTCCTGAATACCACAATGGACATCTTTTTTTCTTCAAAAATTAGCTAAGCTCGCGCTATTAGGAGCAAATGCCTAAGAGATTCGGTGCTCTTGGGCACCATTGCTCCTGCTATTTTAGAAAAAATAAAAAACATATTTATGTGTTTCAAAAAAATTAGAAAAAAATCATGGTGTAGCTAATGAATTGTCCCATAAGCGTGCAAAATTTCAGTTTCAAATACAAAAAATTCTGGGCTACACAAAAATAACAAATGTGTGGATCTGGGTATGCATATTCAGATCTCCAAATTTCAACAGATTTTGTCTTTTTTGTGTAGTCTACAATATAAAGAATTTCATATTAAAATTTTACACGCTTTTAGGTTACTTTATTTATTATGTCTACATTTATTTTCAGATTTTTTTGAAACAAATATGTATGATTTTTGATTTTTTTTAAACAGCAGGAGCACTGGTGCCCATGAGCCAAAGGAACGGATGGTGACCTTATTTTATAGAGAAACCATAGTGTTCGTGAAGTTAACGTCATGAACACACGCTGTTCGGTTTTTGGTGAAATCAAAATTTAGCAGAGATGAAGATCTTCGTTTGAATCCCGTGATGAACACATTTTTCCTAAATTAGCTACCCGTATTGTGATGAATACATGCTGGTCTGTTTTTTGGTGGAGTAGCAGACATGAAGATCTTTGTTTTGAATACCACGCCGGACATCTTTTTTTTTCTTAAAAAATTAGCTAAACTCGCGCTATTAGGCGCAAATGACTTCAGTAACGATCAGGGTTCCAGCACTGCTCCATGTACCACATATTTTTTTTGGTAAGGGTACTCCTATGTACCACCTTACCAATAGAAAGTTCTCAAAAAAAAACCTTACCAATAGAAAACACCAAAAATAAGGAAAATTCATGCCCCATCCTCCAAAAGATATAAAAGAAAAGATTATGTACACATTGGTACGTGTACCTGATCACAGAAGGAAAGGCGTGAAATAATTTAGATTAATTTTCATTTATAAATGTTCAAAATCGTATAACTTTTGCACCAGATGTCGAAATTAAGATCCGCTTTCACTTTTGAATTTCTTGCGGTGAGCTCTTCAAAACTAGATCTCATTTCTATGTATTTTGATAAAGTTTTTTCTAAAGCAACTTCTACGTGCGACAAAGCAATTATAATGCAAGACGATGCAACTTTAGTGCGGGACGAAGCAACTTTGCTGCACAACGTAAATCTACATTCACAATGAAAGTTGCATCGCTGGATGCCAAAGTTGCTCATCCATCCATCAAAATTTATTCGGTGGACACCAAAGTTGCTTTGATGGACGCCAAAATTAGACCGTCACAAACCAAATTTATTTTTGACACCTAACTATTCAACAGTCAGGCTGACATGTGGGACCTATCTTGCAGCCGTGGCCACAACATTTATCATTCAGAGAGGATGACATGTGGGACCCACGAACCAGCATCGTTCTCGAAGGGGGCAGGAGATCGAAAGAAAAGGCAAGTAGCTCGAAATCAGGTGTCCAAAAAAAATCCAAGAAAGGAAAGGTTTATCGCACATAGATGCTGATATATTGGACCCGATTTGCAGCAGCGTCATCAACGTTTCAAAGGCGGTGGATCTCGAAAGAAAAAGGCAAATAGCCAGAAATTAGGGGTCAAAAATAAATCCAGCAAAGGAAACTTTTATCGTACAAAGAGGCTGACATATGGGACCCATGAGCCAACACCGTCCTCAACGTTTTTAAGGCGGCAGGCAATCGAAAAAAGGCAAATAGCCAGAAATTAGGGGTCAAAAATAAATGCAACAAAGGAAACTCTTATTGTTCATAGAGGCTGACATGTTGGACCCATGAGCCAGCAGCGCCCTCAACGTTTCAAAGGCGTTATGGGATCAAAAGAAAGAACCAAGAAGTCATTAATTAGGTGTCAAAAATAAATCCAAGAAAGTAAATGTTTTATTTTTCAGGAGGCTGACATAAGAGACCCATGAGCCAGCAGCGTCCTCAACGTTTCAAAGGCGGCTGGGGATCGAAAAAAGCGAAGTAGCCATTAATTAGGGGTCAACAATAAATCCAAGAAAAGAAAGGTTTATTGTTCATAGAGGCTGACATGTGGGACCTATGCGCGAGCAGCGTCCTCATCGTTTCAAAGGCGGTCGGGGATCCAAAGAAAAATGCAAATAGCCAGAAATCAGGGGGTAAAAAAATCGAAGAAAAGAAATATTATTGTTCATAGAGGCTGGCATGTGGGACCCATGAGCCAGCAGCGTCCACAGTTTCAAAGGCGGCACAGGATCGAAAGAAAAAGGCAAGTGACCAAAAACCAGGGGGTAAGAAATCAAGAAAAAATACTTTATTGTACATAGAAGATGACATGCGGGTCCCATGAGCCAACAACTTACTCGACGTTTCAGAGGGCCGAGGCGGCATGAGATCGAAAGAAAAAGGAAAGTGACCAAATATCTGGAGCAAAAAAGAATCCATGAAAAGAAACTTTCATTGTACATAGAGGATGACATATGGGTCCCATGTTGTAGCAGCGGTCTGAACGTTTCAAAGACGGCATGAGATCGAAAGAAAAAGGCAAGTGACCAAATATCAAGAGCCAAAAATAATCCAAGAAAAGAAACTTTTATTGTACATAGATAATGACATGCGGGTCCCATGAGCTAGCAGCTTACTCAACGTTTGAGAGTCGGCATGAGATTGAAAGAAATAGGCAAGTGACCAAATATCAGGAGCCAAAAATAGTCCAAGAAAAGAAACTTTTATTGTACATAGAGTATGACATGCGGGTCCCATGACGCAGACGGCATCCTCAACGTTTCCAAGGCGGCGGGGATCAAAACAAAAGGAAATAGCCAAAAAGCAGAGGGTGAAAATAATCGAAGAAAAGAAACTTTTATTGTTCATAGTGGATGACATGTGGGAACCATGAGGCAGCAGCATCCTCAACGTTTCCAAGGCAGCAGGGGATCGAAAGAAAGAGGAAATAGCCAAAAATCAGAGCGTGAAAAATAGTCCAAGAAAAGAAACTTTTATTTTACATAGAGGATGACATGTGGGTCCCATTTTGCAGCAGCGGTCTCAACGTTTCAAATGCGGCTTGAGATCAAAAGAAAAATAAAGTAGCCAGAAATTAGGGGGAAAAACTCCAAGAAAAGAAAGTTTATTGTACATAGAGGATGACATGCGGGTCCCAAGGCGGCAGGGGAACAAAAGAAAAAGGAAATAGCCAAAAATCAGAGGGTGAAAAAAAACCCAAGAAAAGAAACTTTTATAGTTCATAGAGGATGACATGCGGGTCCCATGAGGCAGCAGCGTCCTCAACGTTTCCAAGGCGGCACAGGACCAAAAGAAAAAGGATGTATCCCTGCTGGATGCCTTTCAAATCATACAATTTCAGCCCACTCCAAAACAGGAAAGTCCTATGCTTCGCAAAAACAAAACAAAACAAGGAGATGCAACATATTAGTTTGTTTACGTAAAAATAAAGATATAATTTATCCGTTTGCAATAGCTCAGAGCGAAATAAACTTTTTATTGTCTGCAAAATAATCAAGATATCACATGATTCTTGTACGGGGAGGCTGACATCGGGACCCATGAGCCAGCAGCGTCGTCAAAGTTTTAAAGGCGGCAGGGGATCGAAAGAAAAAATAAATCAAAAATCAGTTGATAAAAAAATCAAAGAAAAGAAACATTTATCGTTCTGAGGGGATGACATGCGGGACCCATGTGGCAGCAGCATCCTCAACGTTTCCAAGGCGGCACGGGATCTAAAAAAAGGCAAAATAGCCAGAAATTAGGGGTCAAAATAACTCCAAGAAAAGAAAGGTTTATCGTTCATAGAGGCTGACATGTGGGACCCATTAGCCAGCAGAGTCCTCAACGTTCAAAGGTGGTAGGGGATCAAAAGAAAGAGAAGTAGCCAGAAATTAGCGGTACAAAATAACTCCAACAAATGAAACTTTTATTGTTTATAGAGGATGACATGCGGGACCCATGAGCCAGCAGCTTCCTCAACGTTTCAGAGGCGGCATGAGATCGAAAGTAAAAGGAAAGTGACCAAATATCAGGAGCAAAAAATAATCCAAGAAAGGAAACTTTTATTGTACATAGAGGAGGACATATGGGTCCCACTAATACAAGCTCTTTCACTCCAAGATCTTGCAAGTTGATTGTACATAGAGGATGACATGCGGGCCCCATGTGTCAGCAGCTTACTCAACGTTTCCAAGCCGGCAGTGCATCAAAAGAAAAAAGGAAATAGCCAAAAATCAGAGGGTGAAAAATAAATCCAACAAAGGAAATGTTTATTGTTCATAGAGGCTGACATATGGGACCCATGAGCCAGCAGCGTCCTCTACGTTTCGAAGGCGACTGGGGATCGAAAGAAAAAAAGGCAAATAGCTAGAAATTAGGGGTAAAAAATAACTCCAAGAAAGGAAATGTTTATTGTTCATAGAGGCTGACATGTGGGACCCATGAGCCAGAAAGTTTTCAACGTTTCAAAGGCGGCAAGGGATCAAAAGAAAAAGGAAGTAGCCAGAAATTAGGGGTAAAAAATAACTCCAAGAAAGGGAACTTTTATTGTTCATAGAGGATGACATGCGGGACCCATGAGCCGGCGAGCTTCCTCAACGTTTCAAAGGCGGCATGAGAACGAAAGAAAAAGGCAAGTGACCAAATATCAGGAGCCAAAAATAATCCAAGAAAAGAAACTTTATTTTACATAGAGGATGACACGCGGTTCCTATGAGCCAGCACCTTACTCAACGTTTCAGAGGCAGCATGAGATCGAAAGAAAAAGGCAAGTGACCAAATATCAGGACCCGAAAATAATCCAAGAAAAGAAATTTTATTGTACATAGAGGATGACATGCGGGACCCATTTTGCGATGAGCGGTCTCAACGTTTCCAAGGCGGCATAGGACCAAAAGAAAAATGAAGTTGCCGGAAATCGAGGGGTGAAAAAAATCCAAGAAAAGAAATATTTCAATTGGGCTGCATCTGGACATCTGGGCCTTCGAACTATCCTGCTGGGCCTTTTGACTCGTACAATTTCAACCCACTCCAAAACAGGAAAGTTCGGATTTTTCTCAAAAAAAAAACAGGAAAGTCCTATGCTTCGCAAAAACAAAAAACAAGGAGATTCAACATATAAGTTTGTTTATGAAAAATAAAGATTTAATTCATCCATTTGCAATAGCTCGGAGCGAAATACATTGTTTATTATATGCAAAATAATAAGATATCACTTGTCCGGGGAGGCTGACATCGGGGACCCATGAGCCAGCAGCGTCGTCAACCTTTTTAAAGGCGGCAGGGGATCGAAAATAATAATAAAAAAATCAGTTGGTAAAAAATCCAACAAAATAAAACATTTATCGTTCTGAGAGGATGACATGCGGGACTCATGAGGCAGCAGCATCCTCAATGTTTATTGTTTATAGAGGCTGACATGTGGGACCCGTGAGCCAGCAGCGTCGACAACGTTTTAAAGGCGGCAGGAGATCGAGAGAAAAAATAAGCCAAAAATCAGTTGGTAAAAAAAAATCTAAGAAAAGAAATATTTATCGTTCTGAGAGGATGACATGTGGGACCCATTTTGCAGCAGCATCCTCAACGATTCCAAGGCGGCAGGGGATCAAAAGAAAAAAAGGAATTATCCAGAAATTAGGTTCAAAATAAATCCATCAAAGGAAACTTTTATTGTTCATAGAAGATGACATGTGGGACCGACCTGCCAACAGCGTCCTCATCGTTTCAAAGGGGGCAGGAGATGAAAAGAAAAAGGCAAATAGCCAGAAATTAGGGGTAAAAAATAACTCCAAGAAAGGAAACTTTTATTGTTCGTAGAGGATGACTTGTGGGACCCATGAGCCAGCAGCTTACTCAACGTTTCAAAGGCGGCATGAGATCGAAAGAAAAAGGCAAGTGACAAAATATCAGGAGCCAAAGATAATCCAAGAAAAAAACTTTATTGTCCATAGAGGATGACATGCGGGTCCCAATTAGCAGCAGCGGTCTCAACGTTTCAAATGCGGCTTGAGATCAAAAGAAAAAGAAAGTTGATTGTACATAGAGGATGACATGCGGGTCCCATGAGTCATCAGCTTACCCAACGTTTCCAAGGTGGCAGGGGATCAAAAGAAAAAGGAAATAGTCAAAAATCAGAGGGTGAAAAAAATAACAAGAAAATAAACTTTTATAGCACATAGAGGATGACATGCGGGTCCCATGAGCCAGCAGGTTCCTCAACGTTTCAAACGTGGCATGAGATCGAAAGAAAAAGGAAATAGCTAAAAATCAGAGGGTGAAAAAAAATACAAGAAAATAAACTTTTATAGCACATAGAGGATGACATGCGGGTCCCATGATCCTGCAGGTTCCTCAACGTTTCAAACGTGGCATGAGATCGAAAGAAAAAGGCAAGTGACCAAATATGAGGAGCCAAAAATAATTCAAGAAAAGAAAGTTTTATAGTACATAGAGGATGACATGCGGGTCCCATGATCCTGCAGGTTCCTCAACGTTTCAAACGTGGCATGAGATCGAAAGAAAAAGGCAAGTGACCAAATATCAGGAGCCAAAAATAATTCAAGAAAAGAAACTAGATTGTACATAGAGGATGACATGTGGGTCCCATTTAGTAGTAGCGGTATCATCGTTTGAGAGGCTGCACGGGATCGAAAGAAAAAGGCAAGTGACCAAATATCAGGAGCCAAAAATAATCCAAGAAAGAAATTTTATTGTACATAGAGGATGACATGCGGGTCCCATTTTGCAGCAGCGGTCTCAACGTTTCCAAGGCGACACAGGACCAAAAGAAAAATGAAGTAGCCAGAAATCAGGGGGTGAAAAAAATCCAAGAAGAAAGATTTCAATTGGGCTGCATACGGACATTTGGGCCTTCGAACTATCCTGCTTGGCCTTTTGACTCGTACAATTTCAGCCCACTCCAAAACAGGAAAGTTCGGAATTTTCTAGAAAAAACAGGAAAGTCCTATGCTTCGCAAAAAAAAAAACAAGGAGATTCAACATATAAGTTTGTTTATGTAAAAGTAAAGATTTAATTTATCCGTTTGAAATAGCTCAGAGCGCAATACACTATTTATTGTCTGCAAAATAATCAAGATATCACATGTTTGTTGTACGGGGAGGCTGACATCGGGGACCCATGAGCCTGCAGCGTCATCAAAGTTTTAAAGGCGGCAGGGGATGGAAAGAAAAAATAAACCAAAAATCTGTTGGTAAAAAATCCAAGAAAAGAAACATTTTCGTTCTAAGAGGATGACATGCGGGACCCATGAGGCAGCAGCATCCTCTGCGTTTATTATTCATAGAGGCTGACATGTGGGACCCGTGAGCCAGCAGCGTCCTCAACGTTTTAAAGGCTGCAGGAGATCGAAAGAAAAGATAAGCCAAAAATCGTTTGGTCAACAAAATCCAAGAAAATAAACATTTACCGTTCTGAGAGGATGACATGCGGGACCCATGAGGCAGCAGCATCCTCAACGATTTCAAGGCGGCAGGGGATCAAAAGAAAAAAAAGGAAATATCCATAAATTAATTAGGGGTTCAAAATAAATCCATCAAAGGAAATTTTTATTGTTCATAGAGGATGACATGTGGGACCGACCTGCCAACAGCGTCCTCATCGTTTCAGAGGGGGCAGGAGATCAAAAGAAAAAGGCAAATAGCCGGAAATTAGGGGTCAAAAATAACTCCAAGAAAGAAAACTTTTATTGTCGTAGAGGATGACATGCGGGACCCATGAGCCAGCGAGCTTAGTCAACGTTTCAAAGGCGGCATGAGATCGAAAGAAAAAGGCAAGTGACCAAATATCGGGTGCCAAAAAAATCCAAGAAAAGAAAGTTTTATTGTACATAGAGGATGACATGCGGGTCCCATGAGCCAGCAGGTTCCTCAACGTTTCAAACGTGGCATGAGGTCGAAAGAAAAAGGCAAGTGACCAAATATCAGGATCCAAAAATAATTCAAGAAAAGAAACTTGATTGTACATAGAGGCTGACATGTGGGACCTATGAGCCAGCAGAGTCCTCAACGTTTCAAAGGCGGCAGGGGATCAAAAGAAAAAGGAAATAGCCAAAAATCAGAGGGTGAAAAAAACAAAGAAAATGATCTTTTATTGTACATAGAGGATGACATGCGGGTCCCATTTAGCAGCAGCGGTATCACCGTTTGAGAGGCTGCACGGGATCGAAAGAAAAAGGCAAGTGACCAAATATCAGGAGCCAAAAATAATTCAAGAAAAGAAAGTTTTATAGTACATAGAGGATGACATGCGGGTCCCATTTAGCAGCTGCGGTCTCACCGTTTGAGAGGCGGCAGGGGATCGAAAGAAAAAGGTAAGTGACCAAATATGAGGTGCCAAAACAAATCCAAGAAAAGAAAGTTTTATAGTACATAGAGGATGACATGCGGGTCCCATTTAGCAGACGGCGGTATCACCGTTTGAGAGGCGGCGGGGGATCGAAAGAAAAAGGCAAGTGACCAAATTTGAGGTGCCAAAAAAAACTCCAAGAAAAGAAAGTTGATTGCTCATAGAGGATGACATGCGGGTCCCAATTAGCAGCAGCTGTCTCAACGTTTCCAAGGCGGCAAGGGATCAAAAGAAAAAGGAAGTAGCCGAGAAATCGGGGGTCAAAAAATCCAAGAATAGAAAGAATTTTGGTTCATAGAGGATGACATGCGGGACCCATGATCCTGCATCGTAAATGGCTCGATCGGAGAGCGTTGAACGAGATGGCGCGATCGAGAAAAAAAACAATGCCAGAGAGGCTGCCATTTGGGCCCTACATCCCTGGGCGGTGCGGATTTGCACAACGGAGAGACCAAAAATCGTCGGCCATGGTACACCAGCAACCACGGCACGACTTCAACTTCGTCGGCCATGGCAACTTTTCTTGTAGTGTATGCTGTCATATACTCACGAACATAGCCTTCAGATGCGTCCTGGTCACCACACGGGTGGCCACAGCAATGAGCTGAGACCTCGGTGATCTGGCTGGGGCAGGTGCAGGAGCCTGGGCTGGTACACGAGCTGGCGGTGCTAATGCAGGAGACTGCTGGGCAGGTGCAATAAACGGTGCCTCTTGTCGGGGGGAAGACCCCGGGTAGGGCAATGGACGCGGAGCAGCCGGCTGGCCACTGGCCGGCTCGCGGCAAAGGCCGGCTGAGGAGCAGCCGGCTGGCGCCGTGGCCGGCTGGCGCCGTGGCCGGCTGGCTCTAGGTCCTAGTCGGCCTGGCTACGGCCGCCAATGCTGTAGCTGGGCCGGCTTCTACAAGCCATATCCGACTGGGGGTCTGTACCTCAGACCGACTCGAGGCTGGCGAGTCTTGCACTAGAAGGAACCAGGTTGGTGATCCGGGTTCCCAAAGTCCACGCTGACTTCATCTTCGAGTAAGCGCGGGGCATCGTGGAGCAACGAGTGCCACGCGCCGGACAAGCCATCATGGCTAACGACGATCCGTGCTGGCTACAATGGCCGACGGCGACGAGGGGACACCTCCTCTCCATACCGCTGACACAGGCGGTCGGATGGGACGGGCCACTACGCCTCAACGGCTCCCGACGTCACTCGCCTCGGGAAGGAGCGGAAGCCGGAGCCGGCCAAGCCGGCCAGTAAACTATAGGGTCTTATATGTAAAGTGCCGGTGCCTATATAAGCCGCCCTACCCCCTCTCGTGTAGGGGATCGATCATTCTCACTCCATTTCCACCCTTAGCGCTGCCCTGTGAGAGAGACCATCGTCTCCCTTAGCCTCTCAGGAGCAGCCGGACACAGCTCTAGGAGCACCATTGTACTGTGTGATATCATATACACTCTAGCAGGAGTAGAGGTTTTACCTCCACCGGAGGGCCTCGAACCTGGGTACGTCGTCGTGTCGCTCGTGCCCATACCCGCTTCCGGATACCGCCGTGAGATCTCTCAGGAACCACCTTCGATTAGCCACCCTATGGCATATGCCGTGACGAACCGCTCAGTCGGCTTCACACCCTTCTTCCTCGTATACGGGGCCGAAGCCGTCCTGCCGACTGATATCGAGCACGACGCGCCAAGGATCAAGCTCTACACAGAAGCTGAAGCCAAAGAAGCTCGCGAAGATGGAGTCGACCTGGTCGAAGAGGTCCGGCTAATGGCCGAGTCCAGGTCTACCGTATACCAGCAAAGCCTCCGTCGCTACCACAGCCGGAAGGTCAAGACCTTAGCATTCCGAGAAGGAGACCTAGTGCTCCGGCTGATCCAACGGACAGCCGGACAACATAAACTAGCATCCCCATGGGAGGGTCCCTTCATCGTGAGCAAGGCAGTAGGCAATGACTCCTACTATCTCATAGATGCCCAAGAGGCCAAAAAGAACAAGGCAAGCAAAACTGACGAGGAGACCAAACGTCCCTGGAATGTCAAGTTGCTTCGACCATTTCATACTTAAGAGCAGGAATGTATGTATCCCTTGTATCCCTTTTGTAAGTTATGAAAAGCATGCGCCAAGAGCGCCGTTTCCGACAAGCTTTTTCGCATACTCTACTTCGTTTCGCCAATTGGCTTGAACCCTCTCACGCGGCCGGCTCAGTAACGTGATCCGGTTTCCGACAGCCGGCTTCCGATCCAGCTACAGACCGCAACCCGGCTGTCCGGCTGGCGGGAGTAAGGCCTAGGGAGCCGGCACGCGAAAACGACTAAGGGAAAGAGTAAAAGCGAGTTGACTTGCAACTTTTCATAAAAGTGCCGGATTGCCGAATTCAGCTTGTTCGACTGAAGTACTGTCGGCCTCCCTCAGCGGCCCGCTCTTGATCCGGCGACGGATCGCAAGTCGGACGTACGACCGGCAAGAGCACAGCCAAAGAGTGGGGCGGATGGGAAAAAGCGAACAAGTCGAAAGAAAGCAACTCGGCACACAAATGATTAACAAACACATTAAAGTGTGACCTTAATAAAAGGATAATAATATTGTCTTACACATGCACCCGGCATCCCGGGGATTTAATAAATTGTCTTGGCAAAAGCAACAACTAAAAAGACAGGTAAATCAAGCGCCAGCTGGAGGAGCATCAGAGCGGCCGGCAGCCGGATCGTCTTCGGGCACGTCTTCCGCCTCCTCGTCTTCCACCTCGTACTCCTCATCAGACTGAGGGCTCGGGTCCGCGACGAAGAGGCTCTTGTCGACAAAGTCGGCGATGGCGCTGGCTCGGGCAAGCCGGGCGGTCTTGAGTTCGGCCGGGAGCTTGTCCTCCATGCCGGCTCGACGATACTCGAGCTGCCCCAGGTCCACCTCATTGTACCAGGAGAGGACAAAGGACAGCGCCATGTCGGCACCAGCGCGCGTGGCAGACTCCTTCCAGTCGAGGAAGCGATCCGGCGCCCGCTCCATCAAAGAGGTGAGGCTGGAGATATCTTGCGGCACCGCCTCCGCGGGCCACAGCATCGGGACCAGCTCCTCAGCCGCCTTCCGGAGCTCCCAGCCAAGCTTGGTGATGGGCTCGACGCGGGCAGACATGGACGCCATGTAATCCTCCATGCTGAAGTACTCCGAGCTGCCCTCGCCAGTCGCCCGCCTCCTGGACTCGCGCGCAACGCCAACGGCTGCCAAGGCCGCGTCCTGCGTTTCCGGGAAGGCCGCTGCAAGAAAAAGCATGTCAGAAGCCACCAAAGCCGAAATAAGCTGAAAAATGCAAATTTTCGAAGTCCTAAAGTAAGACTGGCGGCAGCCGGCACGAGCCGACTGCCCCCAGCCCGAAGATGGAGATTCCGAAGCTCTAAAGTAAGCCTGGCGGCAGCCGGCACGAGCCGACTGCCCCCAGCCCGAAGATGGAGATTCCGAAGCTCTAAAGAAAGACTGGCGGCAGCCGGCACGAACCGACTGCCCCCAGCCCGAAGATGGAGATTCCGAAGCTCTAAAGTAAGCCTGGCGGCAGCCGGCAAGAACCGACTGCCCCCAGCCCGAAGATGGAGATTTCGAAGGATAAAAGTAAAAGCCTGGCGGCAACCGGCAAGAACCGACTGCCCCCAGCCCGAAGATGGAGATTTCGAAGGATAAAAGTAAAAGCCTGGCGGCAACCGGCACGAACCGACTGCCCCCAGCCCGAAGATGGAGATAGCGAAAAAGATAAAAGTTTCTGCAGCCGGCTACCAACCTAAGCCGGCAGCCGACAGCCGAAAGCCGGCAAGGGGAAGGAAACATAGAGGCACTTACCCGACAAGCCGCGATCAAGCGCGCCAATCTCCTCCGTCCAGCGTTTGGCAGTAGCCGTCAGCTCCGTGGACTTGGTGGTGACCTCCTCCTGAAGCGCAAGCCGCTGCTTCTCCACCTCGGTCAGCCGCCGGCTCAGATCATCCACCTTCTCCTTCTCCGCCGTCCTAAGGGAGGCGAGCTCAGCGAGATGGTTTTGCTCCAGCTTGCGCAGCCGCGTCAGCTCCCCATCAGCCACCTTGAGCTTGGCGGCTGCAGATCGGCCCGCCTCCTCGCTGAGGGCGCACTGATCGCGAGCGGCCCGGAGATCCGCCTCCAGCCGCGGGACCTTGGCGGCCTCGACTGCAAGGCAGCCGGAAAGAAACGTCAGCCAACGAAGATTAAAAAGAAAGAAGACATCGAGTCGGAAGAAGCAAGATCTTACCCTTGACGGCCTCCAGCTCACGAGCCAAGCCGGCCCGGTCCAGCTTGGCCTTGTGGTAGTGGGTCACGGCGCGGTTGTACGGATTGGTGCGCCGATCCGCCACGGCCTAAGGAAAAAGAAAAATCAGTATGCTAGGCGAAACCCGGGCCGGCTCCAAGCAGCCGGCCCATCCCTCGGAGGGCTACCAGGATGATAACCAAATCAAAAAACAGATGAAGCTTACCTTGCTGGCTTCCTCCACCTTGGCGAGGTTGGCCACGGCCTCGGCAGCCCTAGCCTTGAGGTTGGCCTGCAGGCTGGAGAAGAACATCTCCACCGATGCTTGGCCGGGGTTCCCCTCCCGGCTGGTCAACTCGTAGGAGTCGGCACGGAGCCACGCCTGCTCCATAGTGCCAGCCGAGCCAAGGCTGGAGTCGGAGGCGGACGGCACATGCAGGAGCAGTGCGCCCTTGGCCACGTGCAGGCTCTGCTGCGGCGCCGATGGAGCTTCCGTCCTCACCAGCGCGCGCGAGTCGGCGCCCTCCGGCACGCCGGCTCATCCCTTGCCGGCTCCTGCCTGGCCGGCTCCCTTGTCGTTGGCTCCGGTGGTGGCGGCGCTCTGGGCGAAGCAGATGGCCCAGTCGGCGCAGCCGTCTCCGGCGCCTGAGGCGCCCCCTCCGGGCTCTCATCCAGCACCACCACGCTCGGCCTGGCTCCGGCTCCGATCGTGGGCGGCGCAGAGCTGCCGGCTCCGGCTCCGGTCGACGGCGGCATGCCTAGGCCGGCCCCAGCAGCTGGGCCCAGAAGACGAGTTCGGCTCGGGAACATGTCGTCCAGCGTCGCCTGGCGAGTCGGCTCAACCCGCGTGCCGCGATCAGGCGCTGAGGCCAGCGGCACGGCGAAGGAAGGCGCCCCTGCGGCAGGCGGAGTACTCGCAGACGGCGGCGGCGTAGGTGCGCGCGACGAAGGCTGTGGCGTCGACTCCCTCCTTTGTCGAGGAGGCGGCGACACGACGCGCGGAGTCTGCCGGGAGCCGCCGCCCTGGGCAAACTTGATGGGAGCCCTAGCCGAACAAATAAGGAAAAGATAAGCATAGAAAGGAAGGAAAGAAAAGGAATCAAACAAGGGAGAAAAGAAAACTCACCCGGCCTGCTCCGGAACCTTCTTCGGCTGCAGCCGGCGGAGCTTCTTCGCCTTCGCCTCCGAGGCGGCAGTGGCGCGGGGTCGGCGACTCGTTTCTTCCCCTTGGGCGCCGAAGTCGCCGTGGTGCTTGGCGGCCTCGTGCGCAGGGGCACGGCAGGGATAGGCCCCGTGGTGGACGTCGCCGGCTCCTCGTCCTCCTGCTGCTCCGGTGAAGGGGGCGGATTGTGCTCCCCCTGGCCGCCTACGTCGGGCGCCTGCAGCAGGTCGTCGTCGCCGGCCTGGTCGCCGGCTTGGTCAGCCGGATCGGCGTGATCCGGCGTCCATCTCCTCGTCGCCGGGTCGCCGTCCTCGGCGTTTTGCCGGGAGAAGAGCTAGAAAAAACAGAACATGAGCAAACAACAAGCCGGAAGTCGGCAGAAGAAAAGGAAGTCGGCCTCGCAGCCGCAAGCCGGAAGTCGGCGGAAACACGAAACTTACCAGCTCGGGTGGGTGGTCCCTGTCGTGGGGCGCCCGCCCGTAGTTCCACTCCTCAGGCATGTTCGCCTTGGTGATGTTGTTCACCCGGCGGGCGACCTGGGCCTTGGAGACCAGCGTCGTGGACGTCCGGTTCGGATCGAACCGGCCGGACATGTGCCCGATCTTGTGGGTGCGCATCTGGAGCGGCAGCACCCGGCGCTCGGCGATGGTGCAGAGAAGGTCCTCGGCGGTCAGCCCGTTCGCGACGGCCGCCCCCAGGAAGTCCCAGAGCTGATTCACCTCAGCATCCGGATCCGCCGTGCGGGCGTTGTAGCTCCAGTTGATCCGGCCGACTGGAGGAACCGGGTTGAACTCCGGAAGGTTGATCCGGTCGACGAGCTCGCCCTCGTTGCGCACATAGAAGAATGACATCTGCCAGTTCTTCACCGAGTCAACGGTGGGAATCTTGGGGAAGGGCGTACCAGGCCGGGTGTAGATCGAGGCGGCGCCGCAGGCCCGCAGGCGGCCCTCAGTAGTTTGAGCCTTCAAGTAGAACAGCCGGCTCCAGAAGTCGATATCCGGCCACAAGCCGGCGTAGGCCTCCATGAACGCCACATAGCAGCTGAGGAGGACGCAGGCGTTGGCCGGCAGATGGTGCGGCTGCAGTCCAAAGTTGTCGAGGAACTGCCGGAAGAAGGCGGAGGCCGGCAGGCCCAGCCCGCGATCGAGGTGCGCGCCGAAGACGACGCGCTCGCCAGGCTGCAGCACGGGCTCCATCTCCTCACCGGGCGCCCGCGTGATCACCGACGACGGGATCCGGCGGAGGCGCACCAGCCGCGCGATATCGTCCTCCCGCATATACGAGCCCCGCCACGATCCGCTGGCGGAGGCCATTGTCGAGGAAGAGGAAGAAGTTGACCACGAAAGACGAAAGGGCGACGAAGAACCTTGCAACGGCGGCGGCGACGACGGTGGCTGAGGGCGCTCCGTTGAAACGCGGGGCCCCGTGGCGCCGGCTCGACGGAGTAGCGATGGCGGGTCGGCGGAGACTCGCTCGCCGGAGTTCGCCAGCGGGAGGCGTTCGCCGGAGCAGCGACGGGCTCGAGCGTAGGAAGAGAGCGAGGGGAGCGGGAGCGCGAGGAAGACGAAGTGGGCAAGTGCCGCCTCGGTACCCTCCCCCGTGATGGCGTGTATTTCACACGTTCGTTGGGCAACCCCAAGAGGAAGGTATGATGCGCACAGCAGCAAGTTTTCCCTCAGAAAGAAACCAAGGTTTATCGAACCAGGAGGAGCCAAGAAGCACGTTGAAGGTTGATGGCGGCGGGATGTAGTGCGGCGCAACACCGAGAGATTCCGGCGCCAACGTGGAACCTGCACAACACAACCAAAGTACTTTGCCCCAACGAAACAGTGAGGTTGTCAATCTCACCGGCTTGCTGTAACAAAGGATTAACCGTATTGTGTGGAAGATGATTGTTTGCAAGAAAACAGTAAAGAACAAGTATTGCAGCAGATTTGTATTTCAGTATTAAAGAATGGACCGGGGTCCACAGTTCACTAGAGGTGTCTCTCCCATAAGATAAAAGCATGTTGGGTGAACAAATTACAGTCGGGCAATTGACAAATAGAGAGGGCATAACAATGCACATACATGACATGATAAGTATAGTGAGATTTAATTGGGCATTACGACAAAGTACATAGACCGCCATCCAACTACATCTATGCCTAAAAAGTCCACCTTCAGGTTATCATCCGAACCCCTCCAGTATTAAGTTGCTAACAACAGACAATTGCATTAAGTATGGTGCGTAATGTAATCAACAACTACATCCTCGGACATAGCACCAATGTTTTATCCCTAGTGGCAACAGCACAACACAACCTTAGAACTTTCTGTCACTGTCCCAGGTGTCAATGCAGGCATGAACCCACTATCGAGCATAAATACTCCCTCTTGGAGTTAAGAGTAAAAACTTGGCCAGAGCCTCTACTAGTAACGGAGAGCATGCAAGATCATAAACAACACATGTATAATAACTTGATAATTAACATGACATGGTATTCTCTATCCATCGGATCCCGACAAACACAACATATAGAATTACGGATAGATGATCTTGATCATGTTAGGCAGCTCACAAGATCCAACAATGAAGCACAATGAGGAGAAGACAACCATCTAGCTACTGCTATGGACCCATAGTCCAGGGGTGAACTACTCACTCATCACTCCGGAGCGACCATGGCGGTGTAGAGTCCTCCGGGAGATGAATCCCCTCTCCGGCAGGGTGCCGGAGGAGATCTCCGGAATCCCCCGAGATGGGATCGGCGGCGGCGGCGTCTCAGTAAGGTTTTCCGTATCGTGGTTTTTCGCATCAGGAGTTTCGCGACGGAGGCTTTAAGTAGGCGGAAGGGCAGAGTCGGGGCCCGACGAGGGGCCACACCATAGGGCGGCGCGCCCCCCCAAGCCGCGCCGCCTTGTGGTGTCGCCACCTCGTGGCCCCACTTCGTATGTTCTTCGGTCTTCTGGAAGCTCCGTGGAAAAATAGGCCCCTGGGTCTTTGTTTCGTCCAATTCCGAGAATATTTCGTTACTAGGATTTCTGAAACCAAAAACAGCAGAAAACAGGAACTGGCACTTCGGCATCTTGTTAATAGGTTAGTTCCCAGAAAATGCACGAATATGACATAAAGTGTGCATAAAACATGTAGGTATCATCAATAATATGGCATAGAACATAAGAAATTATCGATACGCCGGAGACGTATCAAGCATCCCCAAGCTTAGTTCTGCTCGTCCCGAGCAGGTAAAACGATAACAAAGATAATTTCTGAAGTGACATGCCATCATAACCTTGATCATACTATTTGTAAACATATGTAGTGGGTGCAGCGATCAAAACAATGGTAATGATATGAGTAAACAAGTGAATCATAAAGCAAAGACTTTTCATGAATAGTACTTCAAGATAAGTATTAGTAAGTCTTGCATAAGAGTTAACTCATAAAGCAATAAATCAAAGTAAAGGTATTGAAGCAACACAAAGGAAGATTAAGTTTCAGCGGTTGCTTTCAACTTGTAACATGTATATCTCATGGATAATTGTCAACATAGAGTAATATAACAAGTACAATATGCAAGTATGTAGGAATCAATGCACGAGTTCACACAAGTGTTTGCTTCTTGAGGTGGAGAGAAATAGGTGAACTGACTCAACATAAAAGTAAAGAGAATGGTCCTTCAAAGAGGAAAGCATCGATTGCTATATTTGTGCTAGAGCTTTTATTTTGAAAACATGAAACAATTTTGTCAACGGTAGTAATAAAGCATATGAGTTATGTACATTATATCTTACAAGTTGCAAGTCTCATGCATAGTATACTAATAGTGCCCGCACCTTGTCCTAATTAACTTGGACTACCGGATCTTTGCAATGCATATGTTTTGACCAAGTGTCACAATGGGGTACCTCCATGTCGCTCGTACAAAGGTCTAAGGAGAAAGCTCGCATTTTGGATTTCTCGCTTTTGATTATTCTCAACTTAGACATCCATACCGGGACAACATGGACAACAGATAATGGACTCCTCTTAAATGCATAAGAATGTGGCAACAATTATTATTCTCATATGAGATTGAGGATATATGTCCAAACTGAAACTTCCACCATGAATCATGGCTTTAGTTAGCGGCCCAATGTTCTTCTCTAACAATATGCATGCTCCAACCATGAAGGTGGTAGATCTCTCTTACTTCAGACAAGACGGACATGCATAGCAACTCACATGATATCCAACAAAGAATAGTTGATGGCGTCCCCGAAACATGGTTATCGCTCAACAAGCAACTTAATAAGAGATAAAGTGCATAAGTACATATTCAATACCACAATAGTTTTTAAGCTATTTGTCCCATGAGCTATATATTGCAAAGGTGAATGATGGAATTTTAAAGGTAGCACTCAAGCAATTTACTTTGGAATGGCGGATAAATACCATGTAGTAGGTAGGTATGGTGGACACAAATGGCATAGTGGTTGGCTCAAGTATTTTGGATGCATGAGAAGTATTCCCTCTCGATACAAGGTTTAGGCTAGCAAGGTTATTTGAAACAAACACAAGGATGAACGGTACAGCAAAACTCACATAAAAGACATATGGTAAACATTATAAGACTCCATACCGTCTTCCTTGTTGTTCAAAACTCAATACTAGATGTTATCTAGACTCTAGAGAAACCAAATATGCAAACCAAATTAGCAAGCTCTAAGTATTTCTTCATTAATGGGTGCAAAGTATATGATGCAAGAGCTTAAACATGAGCACAACAATTGCCAAGTATGAAATTATCCAAGACATTTTAGAGTTACTCATGTAGCATTTTCCAATTCCAACCATATAACAATTTAACGAAGAAGAAACTTCGCCATGAATACTATGAGTAGAGCCTAAGGACATATTTGTCCATATGCAACAGCGGAGCGTGTCTCTCTCCCATAAAGTGAATGCTAGGATCCATTTTATTCAAACAAAACAAAAACAAAAACAAACCGACGCTCCAAGCAAAGTACATAAGATGTGACGGAATAAAAATATAGTTTCGGGGAGGAACCTGATAATGTGTCGATGAAGAAGGGGATGCCTTGGGCATCCCCAAGCTTAGACGCTTGAGTCTTCTTAGAATATGCAGGGGTGAACCACCGGGGCATCCCCAAGCTTAGAGCTTTCACTCTCCTTGATCATATTGCATCATACTCCTCTCTTGATCCTTGAAAACTTCCTCCACACCAAACTCGAAACAACTCATTAGAGGGTTAGTGCATAATAAAAATTCACATGTTCAGAGGTGACACAATCATTCTTAACACTTCTGGACATTGCATAAAGCTACTGGACATTAGTGGATCAAAGAAATTCATCCAACATAGCAAAAGAGGCAATGCGAAATAAAAGACAGAATCTGTCAAAACAGAACAGTCCGTAAAGATGGATTTTATTAGGCCACCAGACTTGCTCAAACGAAAATGCTCAAATTGAATGAAAGTTGCGTACATATCTGAGGATCATGCTCGTAAATTGGCTTAATTTTCTGAGCTACCTACAGGGAGATAGACCCAGATTCGTGACAGCAAAGAAATCTGGAACTGCGCAGTAATCCAAATCTAGTAATTACTTTTCTATCAAAGACTTTACTTGGCACAACAAAACATAAAACTAAGATAAGGAGAGGTTGCTACAGTAGTAAACAACTTCCAAGACACAAATATAAAACAAAAATACTGTAGTAAAAACATGGGTTGTCTCCTATAAGCGCTTTTCTTTAACGCCTTTCAGCTAGGCGCAGAAAGTGTATATCAAGTATTATCAAGAGATGGTGTGTCAACCTTACCTTGGGCTTTACCCTTACCTTTCTTATTGTTTTTCTTTCCTTTTGGTTTAGGAAATATATGATTTCCCCCTGGTATAGAGGTGAATTTCAGAGTGCCTTCTCCCACATCAATGACTGCTCCCAATAGTTTCAGCAGGGATCTCCCGAGTATGATTTTTCCTGTTTCAATAACAAGATAATCAATGGATATTGTTCTTCCAAGAATGGTTGTATGCACACCTGCAGCTATTCCCTTAGAAATTATAATAGAATTATCAATGAGAGTTATTTCTTCTCCTCCTTCATCGACTCCCCAAAGTTTCAAAGATTTATAAATGCTTTCAGGCATAAGGCAAAATTCATACATAATATCACAGTAGGCATGAAGAGTTCGATCACCGATAACAATTTTAACAGAAGGATCCCACAATGAAAGTTTAGAGTTCACTAAAACTTGTTCAAGACGATTACGAACGTGGCAATAGTTATCATCCAGGCGAGATGTACTTATCTCGAGATTGTTTAATCTACTATATATGCTAGTGAGGGCTGAATCAAAGTTATTAGCTGAATCATGTGATGCAACCAACTTCTTTATGGCATTAAAAGCTTGATCCCCATTGCAATGGAGGAAATCTCCTCCCACTAAAGTATCCAAAGCATATCTATAGCGAACCATAAGACCAAAATAAAAATTACTAAGGAGCAAACTTAGAGTCATTTGAGGTTCAGTTTTACGATAAGAAGTAAAAATTCTAGACCAAGCATCCTTAAAATTCTCCTCATCCCCTTGTTTAAAAGTGAAGACTAATTCTTCAGGTGAAGAAGTAACAGGTTCAGAGCTAGACATAGTAACAAAAGTAACTAAATTTTTTTTGTATTTTTAATATAGAGTGCAAGACAGTAAATAAAGCAAACTAGATAAAGTAAATGCAAGTAAATTTTTTTTGTGTTTTTGATATAGCAAACAAGATAGCAAATAAAGTAAAGCTAGCAACTAAATTTTTTTTGTGTTTTGATATAATGCAGCAAACAAAGTAGTAAATAAAATAAAGCAAGACAAAAACAAAGTAAAGAGATTGAGAAGTGGAGACTCCCCTTGCAGCGTGTCTTGATCTTCCCGGCAACGGCGCCAGAAAATATGCTTGATGGCGTGTATTTCACACGTTCGTTGGGCAACCCCAAGAGGAAGGTATGATGCGCACGGCGGCAAGTTTTCCCTCGAGAAGAAACCAAGGTTTATCGAACCGGGAGGAGCCAAGAAGCACGTTGAAGGTTGATGGCGGCGGGATGTAGTGCGGCGCAACACCGGAGATTCCGGCGCCAACGTGGAACCTGCACAACACAACCAAAGTACTTTGCCCCAACGAAACAGTGAGGTTGTCAATCTCACCGGCTTGCTGTAACAAAGGATTAACCGTATTGTGTGGAAGATGATTGTTTGCAAGAAAACGAGTAAAGAACAAGTATTGCGACAGATTTGTATTTCGAGTATTAAAGAATGGACCGGGGTCCACAGTTCACTAGAGGTGTCTCTCCCATAAGATAAAAGCATGTTGGGTGAACAAATTACGGTCGGGCAATTGACAAATAGAGAGGGCATAACAATGCACATACATGACATGATAAGTATAGTGAGATTTAATTGGGCATTACGACAAAGTACATAGACCGCCATCCAACTACATCTATGCCTAAAAAGTCCACCTTCGAGGTTATCATCCGAACCCCCTCCGGTATTAAGTTGCTAACAACGGACAATTGCATTAAGTATGGTGCGTAATGTAATCAACAACTACATCCTCGGACATAGCGCCAATGTTTTATCCCTAGTGGCAACGACACAACACAACCTTAGAACTTTACGTCACTATCCCAGGTGTCAATGCGGGCATGAACCCACTATCGAGCATAAATACTCCCTCTTGGAGTTAAGAGTAAAAACTTGGCAGAGCCTCTACTAGTAACGGAGAGCATGCAAGATCATAAACAACACATGTATAATAACTTGATAATTAACATGACATGGTATTCTCTATCCATCGGATCCCGACAAACACAACATATAGAATTACGAGATAGATGATCTTGATCATGTTAGGCAGCTCACAAGATCCAACAATGAAGCACAATGAGGAGAAGACAACCATCTAGCTACTGCTATGGACCCATAGTCCAGGGGTGAACTACTCACTCATCACTCCGGAGGCGACCATGGCGGTGTAGAGTCCTCCGGGAGATGAATCCCCTCTCCGGCAGGGTGCCGGAGGAGATCTCCAGAATCCCCCGATATGGGATCGGCGGCGGCGGCGTCTCAGTAAGGTTTTCCGTATCGTGGTTTTTCGCATCAGGGTTTCGCGACGGAGGCTTTAAGTAGGCGGAAGGGCGAGTCGGGGCACCGACGAGGGGCCACACCATAGGGCGGCGCGGGCCCCCGGAGCCGCGCCGCCTTGTGGTGTCGCCACCTCGTGGCCCCACTTCGTATGTTCTTCGGTCTTACGGAAGCTCCGTGGAAAAATAGGCCCCTGGGTCTTTGTTTCGTCCAATTCGAGAATATTTCGTTACTAGGATTTACGAAACCAAAAACAGCGAGAAAACGGAAGCGGCACTTCGGCATCTTGTTAATAGGTTAGTTCCGGAAAATGCACGAATATGACATAAAGTGTGCATAAAACATGTAGGTATCATCAATAATATGGCATAGAACATAAGAAATTATCGATACGTCGGAGACGTATCACCCGCGGCATTTATAGCCGACCGCGGCGGGCGAGTTGGCCTCCACGTGGCGATCGTGGCCACGCCGCCGGATTTTCGCGCGTTAACGTCGCCCACGACCGCTGCCGTTACAGAAACTGCCACACCACGTCGCCCACAACCGCATCGAATCCGGAGGGGACATTGATGTGACCAGACGAACCGGCGGCAGAGCCCAGGCGTCAGACCAGTCAAGTCGGGTGCAGGACCCGAGGCGGCGGATACTCCGGCGTGCCGCAAGCCGGAGCCGGACAACAAGTTCAACTCGGACCAAAAGTCATCAGCAAGGCGGAGACGCCATCAAAACTTGCGAGAAAGCAAAAGCTGCACAAGTGTAAATAGCAGCCGGCTAGAAGCAGCCGGCAAGAACGAGCCGGATGAGGGCGCAGCCGGCTGAATGAAAACTCTCAGACGGCCCCTCCAAGTGCCGCCAAATATATTCAAGAAGCCAGGAAAACCTGCCTAGGTCCTTCTAAACGCAGGACCTTGCCAGCTTCGGGGGCTAATGTCGGGTGGAAGACCCCGGGTAGGGCAATGGACGCGGAGCAGCCGGCTGGCCCGGCCGGCTCGCGGCAAAGGCCGGCGAGGAGCAGCCGGGCTGGCGCCGTGGCCGGCTGGTCGGAAGCCGGCTGGCTCTAGGTCCTAGTCGGCCTGGCTACGGCCGCCAATGCTGTGGCTGGGCCGGCTTCTACAAGCCATATCCGGCGGGGGTGCGTACCTCGGACCGACTCGAGGCTGGCGAGTCTTGCACTAGAAGGAACCGGGTTGGTGATCCGGGTTCCCAAAGTCCACGCCGACTTCATCTTCCGTAAGCGCGGGGCACTCGTGGAGCAACGGTGCCACGCGCCGGACAAGCCATCATGGCTAACGACGATCCGTGCGGCTACATTGGGCGACGGCGACAGGGACACCTCCTCTCCATACCGCTGACCTGGGCAGTCGGATGGGACGGGCCACTACGCCTCAACGGCTCCTGACGTCACTGCCTCGGGAAGGAGCGGAAGCCGGAGCCGACCAAGCCGGCCAGTAAACTATAGGGTCTTATATGTAAAGTGCCGGTGCCTATATAAGCCGCACTACCCCCTCTCGTGTAGGGGATCGATCATTCTCACTCCATTTCCACCCTTAGCGCTACCCTGTGAGAGAGACCATCGTCTCCCTTAGCCTCTCAGGAGCAGCCGGACACAGCTCTAGGAGCACCATTGTACTGTGTGATATCATATACACTCTAGCAGGAGTAGAGGTTTTACCTCCACCGGAGGGCCTCGAACCTGGGTACGTCGCCGTGTCGCTCGTGCCCATACCCGCTTCCGGATACCGCCGTGAGATCTCTCAGGAACCACCTTCGATTAGCCACCCTATGGCATATGCCGTGACGATACCACGACACCTCTAGAGGAACCGGTGCTGATGCAGGAGACTGTTGGTCAGGTGCAGTAAACGGTGCAGCTAGAGGAACCAGTGCTGATGCAGGTGCCTGCTGGGCAGGTTTAGTATATGGGGCCTCTATAGGAACCAATGCTGATGTAGGGTCCTGCTGGGTAGATGCAGTAAACGGAGCTGGTACAGGAACCGGTGCTGATGCAGGAGAGTGGGAAGCCGGTGCTGGTGCTGGTGTGGGTGCCCTTTGTGACATCCGCTCCTGTTCCATCAGGGGATCTGTAACTTTGATCATGTTAAACCCATCAAGCTAGAATAGAGGGAATGGTTTAGAACAACTGCTCAGAATGCAGTAATCAAAGGATATGAGTACAAAAAAGTTACATATTATATATTTCGAAGTGTCTCCAACTCTGTAAGCAGTTACGTATATATGCCCGTTTGAGTTTCTGATCCTCAGCTCGTCGCCCTTCTTCAGACCGTAGTCAAAAGCAAACTTTCTCCAATCATGTCGATACAAATATGTGATGGCCTGCGTCTTGTAGACATACACCTCATAGACCGTGTAGGTGTTCATCAATTTGCCATTGCCATGCATAGTGAAAGACCCTTCATGCGGACACATCTGGTTAATCATTGGACGAAGTTCACAAGGTACGATCTGCGAGGTGAAAATTGATACTAATGTAAGAAGCAGGAAGACTAAAAACAAGACTTTACTATATGCCAATTCATGCTAAACCACTGAGAATACATACCTGTAACTCTGTGAAGGAGTTATTAGAAAGGTAGATAGAGCCATAGGAGGTGTTATATGTGGGGTATGTACATGGGCCCACCATATTCCCGCAAGCTCGGCGTCGGGATGGTGAAGGAAACATGGGAGGTACTACTGGTGCGTATCGCTGAATGTAAGTGGAAGAATTAGGTTGTGTAAAGTGCATAGTTCAGAGCAATGCAAATGTTGACAAGCGAGTGCATAACACTATGTTACAAAGCTGAACAGTCAAAATTTAGTGTATGATGAATATAAGCATGCTAATTTGGCGTTTCCGAATTCCAAAAAGCATTAGACGAGCCGGTGATAATATCGGACATAAATCATGGCATGTATATGTGGCTTAAGAAAATATACCCGAACCCTTGGATTGTTACGGCCCGGCTGGTCCTTGGACTTGAGCTTATATAAGCATCCAGAAGGTGGGGCTGACAGTAACTTGGTGGTAGCCTCTGCAGATGGCTCATCAGTACCAGTTGCAATCCTTTTGACCAATGAAGGCTTAGCAGTTTCAGTCTGCATATGAAAATTGAAGAGCAACAGACATCAGCAGTGATATATAAAATGAATCTATGAGACAACGATGCATATAGTGCTTGGATGTAAGTGGAAGAATAGGGTTGTGTGTGTTTCGAACTATTGGTAAGCATTAGACAAAGCCGGCAATAAACAGACAAATCAAATCATGTATGAGGATTAAGAAAATATACCTGCTTACTGAAAAGGATACCACCCAGCTGGCCCGTGGCCTTGTGCTTGAGGAGGTTTTCAGAAGATGGTAGCGGCACCATCGTCTTCACAGCAGCCTCATCAGGATCATTTTTTTCCATTTGAGTAGAGGCACAGAAGCTTCATCCTGCATATGAATAGCAACAGAACTCATCATTGATATTTAATAAATCTATGAGATAGACTGATGCAAATAGTGCGGGATGTATGTGGAAGAATAGGGTTGTGCATAGACAACAGTTGACAACAATTCAAATGATTACAAAAGAAGCCAACGGAACTCAACATTTTATATACTGGATGAGACAGACTGAAAAGTGAAAAATTAGTGCATGATGATTGTAAGCAAACGCAATGTTTCTGAACTTTTGGTAAGCATTAGGCAAAGCCATCAGTAATTAAACAGATAATAATAAAATCATGTATGTGAATTAAGAAAATATACCAGATTCATTAAAAGATCACCACCCAGCTGGCCCATGGCCTCGTGCTTGTAGAGGTTTTCGGATGATAGTGCCGGCACCATCGTCCTCACAACAGCCTCATCAGCCTCATTTTGCATCCACTTGAGTAAAGGCGCAGCAGTTTCAGCCTGCATAAGAATGGGAACAGATCTCAGCAGTGAAATTGAATGACTCTGAGACAGACTGATGCATATAGTGTTGGATGTAAGTGGAAGGGTATGGCTGTGTATGCACAACAGTTCACAACAATGCAAGGGTGTGTTCGGTTCTGAAATAGCGAGGAATGGAATGGAATGGTTCCATTTCAGAGGAATGGAATGGTTACATTTTTGTTCGGTTGGGAAAAATGGAGAGCAGAACAGATCGAGGTTAAACTAATCATGAAGATGGGGACGGCATCAACATACTGGTAGCCTGATCAGCCGCAGTTTTGATCTTCCTTTTGAGTAAAGGCCCTAAAGTTTCAGTCTGCATATGAATAGCAAAACAAAAGGCAGACCTCAGCAGTGATATTGAATTACTGTATGAGATAGACTGATGCATATAGTGGATACTCTTAGCCTTTTGCACCATGAACACTAGCTATGGACAGACAAAAAAAACTAGTTGGCTCAGCTTTGTCTAGATACCTCCATCCCAAAGCTTAAGGATTATTTATTTTTGAGAAATCAAAACAAGTAAAGTTTGACCAAAATTTTAGAACATTCTATCAACAAATATAATATTGTGTAGATACCGTAGGAAAATATATTTCACAACCTATTTAATGATATTAATTTTGTATTTTGCATGTTAATGATTTTTGGTAAAAGCTTAGTCAAACATGGTATAGTTTGACTTTCTAAAAATAATATAAGCCCTAAGCTTTGGGATGGAGGTAGTAGTATCTAGAGCTAAAACACATCTAGATACATCCGTATCTACGGATAGTTGAGTCAATTAATTTGGATCCGTGGGAGTATCAGATTCAGACTACATCATGGTAAGTTGGTTAAAAAAATTAGCCCTCGGCGGTCCCTGCCCGGCTCGGCGATGGCATTTCGCTTCTTGTGCTTGCGGATCTGGCCGTGCTCCTGCAGCGGGTGGGGCGCTATCGTTCCCCATGGCCTCGGCACGGAACCCGGAGGTACCAACCTGATACGAGAGAATATAGAGCATGGTGTCACAGAGGCTTTACGCACAAACAGCTGAAGACATGTGCTACTTTAAGCATTTTCCAGAACAGGAACAGATTGAGGATGCAGACAGACAGAGTGGATAAGCAAATGGAGTACCTGCTTTGCGGGGCTGGGGACGCAGCTCAGGCTCAGCCAACTGCCCACATGCGTGGTGGCCTTACGCTCCATTGCCCCCCCCACCACCACCGAGGTCTTTCCTTTCCTGTACAAGCTGACAAAAGATACAGTGAGGATCAGCAGAAACTACAAAGGTTGCAAATGTCGACAAATAAAGGAAGAACACCCCAATCCAAACAAAGGTAGCCCCCGCCCCCACCCCCATCAATCACTCCCAGCGCGAGGGTGACCAGAAAGAGACCCCTTCGCCCAGAATAGGAAATAGATGCGCAAGATATCGAGGTGAGGAGAAAAGAACCGATCTCGAGAAAGGAAAGAACATTACTAGTACTACCTAATCCGCTTGGTCTAGATGCAGCTTGCTCCTCCAAGCTGGATGCCTGGACGGTGGAGGCGAAAGGAGGGGATCGAGCTAGCGGCTTGCATCCGTCGGCAGTCGGCACTCGACCGGGAGAGACAAGGGGGGCTAAATAAAGGGAAGGGGTAACATATTTTATTACACAGTGAACTTACTGATGTGACTAGTCATTACATGTCTCACTGAAACTGGGGCCCATAGTGTGGCACCCCAAATTCACTTGAACCTGCCCGGAGGGACGCATTGGCGCGTCAAGAAAACCCCCGAATTGTAGCGGGGAAATGAAACATTTCACAAAAATTCGAAATTTAAGCACACTACCACGCGCCAAGCACGTGGGCTGTTCCTTCCTCTTCCTCGGTTCTTCCTCCCCTATCCGAAAAAATCCCAAATCCCAAGCTCAAACAACAACAAAAAAACCGCAAATCCCCTGGCCGCCATGCATGTCCTCGTTAACCCGCAGGAGATCGTTCCGGGACGAGGCGGACCCCCCGCTCTGAGATCTCGAGTTCGTCCGTTCCGTCCACCTCGAGGCACTGCGTGCTGTCTCGCAGCGGCGGCTTGAGGGCGCTGCAGAGGAAGTTCCGCCGGAAAGTGCTCATGGCAACCGTGCAAGCTCACCGGCGTGCTGTATCCCGAGAGGAACTGGTCAAAGCTTTGCTATTCGAAAAAAAGCGGGCCAAGATCTGGTCAAAGCTTCGTCGATGGCTTGCCGCGAGAGGCTTGGAGTCCAGAGTCAATAAACTAGTCTGCTCGAGGACATGGGCGGTTTACACCGATTCATATTAACTGACTCAAGTTTGTTAGTCTAGTTAACAAATGCATCTAGATACATCCATATCTAGACAAAATTGAGTCAATTAATATGAATCAGAGGGGAGTGCCTGAAAGTGTTTCATGCTACCAATTAATGCGCTGGCAGGACTGGATGTAGAAGTAATTGAGCTACTACTCATACGATGAACTGATTGTGTGGGTGTCAAGTTTTGCAACGCGATCATCCACTGAATGCTTAATTATAGTTCTAGCGCCAAAGGCGTACAAATCATAACAAAGATAGTACATACTACAGCACCAGAACATAAGAGTACGAATCATAAAGTAGCTCAACATTTTGCATCAGGGCTGGGTGGTCATGAGACTACCCGGACGCCCTCGATGATCTCCGGCGTGCATCCACTTCAATGCAAAACTTTGTACTCGGTCCACGGCCTCCTTACGTAGGCTGGATAATCTCGGGTGCGGGACCTTCGTCTATGAAAGGCTCGTCATCGGTACCATCCACAGGTGCATCGGGGCTGGGTGGTCTTGAGACTACCCGGACGCCCACGATGATCTACGGGCGTGCATCCACTTCAACGAAAAGCTGTGTACTCGGTCCATGGCCTCCTTACGTAGGCTGGATAATCTCGGGTGCGGGACCTTCGTCTATGAAAGGCTCGTCATCGGTACCATCCACGGGTGCATCAAACTGAGATTCATCTTCAAATCTCCCATGAAGCGAGAGACCTCTTCAACTCTATGCTTACGCAATTAGTACATCAACAGATTAGACAAACATCTAAGGGATGCAACCTGAACAAATGCCGTTTTACATATTTACCTTCTCATCTGGCACAGCACATGTCCCAGAGCTGAAACCCGGTTCCTGAAGCAAGCGCTTTTTCTCTCCTTCCCGTCCATCCATCTGCAACAAGTTAAATTTGAGTACAGAACCTTGCACAGCAATGCAAACTATTGATCGAAACAGCGGCATCATCAATATAAATAATTAACTACATATGCCAGCACACATACAGTGTGAGCAAGATCTGCTTCTCCCGCTGAAGGATCGTTATATGGTTCACCATGATAAACCCACCTAACGTATGTGCGGTCCATCCCAAAAATGTGTAAATGATCTTCCACTACATGGTGAGGCCTCTTCTCACCATTTATACATGTGCAGCGCAGGCAATACACGTCCAGGTTGTGACCTTCATGAGCTCTAATAAACCCCATAAAGGGTTGAACACCATTTATATATGAAGGGGAACATAAGTGTCCATGCAGTATCCAAGTTATGTCGATCTGTTTAATTATGAGATACAATGGTTGGTGATTAATTTAAGGCGAAGTAGGAAATGTATATCCATCGAGTACAAAACTATACTACATGATTATGCATTTCAGCAATCATGTCGAGGACAAAACAAAAAATTCCCATCGACATTTTAGCAAACAGATCGTGTACAAAACTCTGCCATGGCATTTCAGCAAATTAACGGATCGAGTGCAGAACTGACTCTATATGCCCACGCAAATGAACAAATTGATCGAGGACAAATCGAGCGGAAAACTATAAAGTGCCAATTAGTTTGAGCATACTGATGATTTTTTTAGCAGCATCAAGAAAGTATAAATTGTTAGGCCGTCTTGCCCGATGCATGATTGAGCTAGAGATAGCAGCCCTACCGTGGATCAACTTGACCGCCGATGCGTCTCGAGAAGAACGACGGGGAGGGGAAGCTTCTTCTTCGCACGGACGGGACGGGGAGGGGAAGCTCTTCGCACGGACGGGGATAAGTTGTGTAGGGGTGGGTGGGGGGTCATGCGGCCGGGCCGCCCGGTAGGTGGTGTTTAATGGAGTTGCGTGTGTAATTTGCCGTGCACAAGGTTGAGGAATAGGCGGTTCCCTTTGCCGCGCGCACAATTCAAACTATCCCGCCCATGTAGTTTAAATCCGCCCTATTTTAGTCAAATCGACATAAAGTCATGTGAGTGGGTGGAAATTAGCAAAGTTGCTTGAAAAATAGTAAAACTCTGGAATTATCCTTTAAATATGCTCTACTTCGTGTGAAAATCGGGGTGTGGAGGCATGTTGAGCTGTTTTATTTGTACTTTCTTCATTAAAACTCCCATTTTATGCACTTTGGATGGAAAGAAATCATTTGTACATAAATTTTGACAACGCCATTTGCAAACATTAATTGTTTTACATGCCAAGATGCACCCATCCCCCAAATATGGGGGAAAAGTTTATCACAATCTAGATATATATGTATAATTAGTGAGGGACCCCTTTTGATTTTGTGCAATTTCTACTAATTAGCTAGAGAGAAGGGGTCAATTAATTAGGCCATGTTAGGGGCTATGTGTTTTAGATTAGGGTTGTGTGGATTCAAATACAACTTCTTTATTTGTGTGCTATGATTAATCAGAACTAGATCGATCGACTGCGCACACATTATTAGAGGCACATGCCTTTGCGCATAAAGTGCATGTGTGTGTTGTTGTCCACCAACGAGAGAGCGGCGAGAGAGCGATTGAAATCCCCAAATTAAACACATATATAAGCATGCATGGTTAGGCCATGCATGCATATTAATTATATATATTGTGAGGCAAATTAATTAAAGTGTGTTTTCATTTCAGACCTTGTCAAAATTGAAGATAATTAATTGAATTATCAATACTTATTATATAATTAATGAATCCCAATAATGTCTATATATATATATGATCGATATAGGCCATATATTAATTGGGGTTATATAATCTAGGGTTTACTAGCTATATATATAGCAAGGTTTTATTAGATTGGGTTATTAATTAGCTTTGGGTTATGTGTTTTAACGAGGGTTTGATTAGCTAAGGTTAGTTTTCTATATATATACGTTTTAGGGTTTAGGGTTAATGGCACATATATTTAATTAGAGGACCGCGAGGACCCTGGCCTGCTTGATGCGCAATTAAGGGTCGTCGTTGGCCTATAGCTAGCTATATAGGGTTTTATGGTTTATTTAGAGGGTTTATGTGTTAGGGTTAATTATAACTTGTTGTGAATTAAATTACAACTTTTTTATTAGTGTGCTACACAATTAATCAAAACTCTAGCTAGATCGATCGAGTGTGCACAGACATGCACTATTAGAGGCACCCGCCTTTGCGCGTAAAGTGCAAGCATAATGTGTGTCGTTGCGCTGGCCACACCAATCGATAAAGAGAGAGATAGAGATGATAGATTATTGAAATCGCCAAGAATGTTCAAATATATATATATATATATATATATATATATATATGCATGCATGGTAGTCCATGCATGCATGCACACTAATTATATATATATATATTGTGAGGCAACTTAATCAAAGTGTGTGTTTTCATTCGAGAACTTGTCAATATATTCAAGTTAATTAATTTATCAGCGCTAATTATATAATTAATTAATTAATGAATGAATCTCAGGGATGTTCGATCATACATGATCGATATAGGCCACATATATTAATTGGGGTTAATCTAGGGTTTACTAGCTAGCTATATATATAGAGCAGGTTTTTATTAGATCGGGTTATAGCTAGTATAGTTTGGGGTTATGTGTTTTAATTAAGTAGCCAAGTTTGATTAGCTAGGACGGGTTAGTTATATATATATGGTTTAGTTAGGGTTAATGTCACACTTAATTTAGGGGACCGCGAGGCCCCTGGCCTGCGTGATGTGCAATTAAGTGTGTCATTTGGGGCCTATATATATATATATATAGCTAGAGCTAGGGTTTAGGGTTTATAGGGTTTAGGGTTTAGGGATTAGGGTTCGGGTTTAGGGATTAGGGTCTAGGGTCATTAGGGTTAGGGTTGTTAGGGATCAGGGTTAGCTAGGGGTTATGGTTTAGGGTTTAGTGTTTAGTGTTTAGGGTCTAGGGGTTATGTGTTTTAAGTATGGGTTAGGGTTAGGGTTTAGGGTCTAGGATGTATAATTAGGGTGTTTAGCTAGGGTTTAGGGATTAGGGTTTTAGGGTTTTAGGGTTTAAGGTTTAGGGATCATATATCGATCGAGTAGTGCGCACACACATTATATATTAGAGGCACCCGCGCCTTTTGCGCATAAATTAAAGTGCAGCGTATGTCTGGGTTTAAGGTTTAGGGATCATATATCGATCTAGTAGTGCGCACAGACATTATATATTAGAGGCACCCGCGCCTTTTGCGCATAAATTAAAGTGCATGCGTATGTCTGTGTTTTTGGCCACAAACGATATATAGATCGAGAGAGGGAGAGATTGAAATCCCAAGAATATGTTCAAATATATATTAAAACATATATATGCATGAATGCATGCATATGGTAGGCCATGCATGCACACTAATTATATATATATATATTGTGAGGCAACTTAATCAAATGTACGTGTTTTTCATTCGAGAACTTGTCAAAATTCAAGTTAATTAATTTATCAGCGCTAATTAGTTAGTCGCCTGCTTGATGCGCAATTAAGTGTCGTTGGCCTATATATATATATGTAGGGTTTAATTAGGGATTAGGGTTTAGGGTTAGCTACACCTAGGGTAGGGGTAGGGTTAGGGTTAATTAGGGTTTAGGGTCTAGGGTCATTTAGTGTACGTTTAGTGTTTAGGGTTTAGGGTTTAGTGTTTAGGGTTTAGGGTTTAGGGTCTAGGGTTTAGGGTTTAGTGTTTAGGGTGTTTAGGGTTTAATTAGGGATTAGGGATTAGAGTTTTAGGGTTTAAGGTTTAGGGATCATCGATCGAGTGCACACAAACATTATTAGAGGCACCCGCGCCTTTGCGCATAAAGTGCATGCGTATATAAGTGTGTTTTTTGGCCACCAACGAGATACATAGATCGAGAGAGATAGATTGAAATATATATATATATATATATCCCCAAGAAAATGTTCAAATATATATTGAAATATATGCACGAATGATATGTGCAAGGTATGCCATGCGCGCATGCACACTAATTGTATATATATTATGAGGCAACTTAATCAAATGTGTTTTCATATATTCGAGAGAACTTGAAAAAATTCAAGTTAATTAATTTATCAGCGCTAATTAGTTGGTCGCCTGCTTGATGCGCAATGAAGTGTCATTGGCCTATATATATATGTAGGGTTTAATTAGGGTTTAGGGTTTAGGGTTATCTAGCTAGGGTTTTAGGGTTAGGGTTACGGTTAATTAGGGTTTAGGGTCTAGGGTTTAGGGTTTAGGGTTTGGGGTTTAGTGTTTAGGGTTTAGGGTCTAGGGTTAGGGTTTAGGGTTTAGTGTTTAGGGTTAAGGGTGTAGTGTTTAGGGTTTAGGGTCTAGGGTTTAGGGTTTAGTGTTTAGGGTGTTTTAGGGTGTATGTTTAGGGTATAATTAGGGATTAGGGATTGGGGTTTTAGGGTTTAAGGTTTAGGGATCATCGATCGAGTGCACACACACATTATTAGAGGCACCCGCACCTTTGCGCATAAAGTGCATGCGTATATAAAAGTGTGTGTTTTGGCCACCAACGATATATAGATCGAGAGAGAGATTGAAATATATATATATCCCCAAGAATATGTTCAGATATATATTGAAATATATGCACGAATGATATGTGCAAGGTATGACATGCGCATGCACACGAATTGTATATATATTATGAGGCAACTTAATTAATCAAATGTGTTTTCATATATTCGAGAGAACTTGTCAAAATTCAAGTTAATTAATTTATCAGCACTAATTAGTTGGTCGCCTGCTTGATGCGCAATGAAGTGCCGTTGGCCTATATATATATGTAGGGTTTAATTAGGGTTTAGGGTTTAGGGTTATCTAGCTAGGGTTTTATGGTTAGGGTTAGGGTTAATTAGGGTTTAGGGTCTAGGGTTTAGGGGTTTAGGGTTTGGGGTTCAGTTTTAGAGTTTAGGGTCTAGGGTTAGGGTTTAGGGTTTAGTGTTTAGGGTTTAGGGTTTAGGGTGTAGTGTGTAGGGTTTAGGGTCTAGGGTTTAGGGTTTAGTGTTTAGGGTGTTTAGGGTGTACGTTTAGGGTATAATTAGGGATTGGGGATTAGGGTTTTAGGGTTTAAGGTTTAGGGATCATCGATCGAGTGCACACACACATTATTAGAGGCACCCACGCCTTTGCGCATAAAGTGCATGCGTATATAAGTGTGTTTTTTGGCCACCAACGATATATAGATCGAGAGAGAGATTGAAATATATATATATCCCCAAGAATATGTTCGATATATATTATATTGAAATATATGCACGAATGATATGTGCAAGGTATGACATGCGCGCATGCACACTAATTGTATATATATTATGAGGCAACTTAATCAAATGTGTTTTCACTCGAGAGAACTTGTCAAAATTAGAGTTAATTAATTTATCAGCACTAATTAGTTGGTCGCCTGCTTGATGCGCAATGAAGTGTCGTTGGCCTATATATATGTAGGGTTTAATTAGGGTTTAGGGTTTAGGGTTATCTAGCTAGGGTTTTAGGGTTAGGGTTAGGATTAATTAAGGTTTAGGATCTAGGGTTTAGGGTTTGGGGTTTAGTGTTTAGGGTTTAGGGTCTAGGGTTAGGGTTTAGGGTTTAGTGTTTAGGGTTTAGGGTTTAGGGTGTAGTGTTTAGGGTTTAGGGTCTAGGGTTTAGGGTTTAGTGTTTAGGGTGTTTAGGGTGTACGTTTAGGGTATAATTAGGGATTAGGGTTTTAGGGTTTAAGGTTTAGGGATCATCGATCGAGTGCACACACACATTATTAGAGGCACCCGCGCCTTTGCGCATAAAGTGCATGCGTATATAAGTGTGTTTTTGGGCCACCAACGATATATAGATCGAGAGAGAGTTTGAAATATATATATATCCCCAAGAATATGTTCATATATATATTATATTGAAATATATGCACGAATGATATGTGCAAGGTATGACATGCGCGCATGCACACTAATTGTATATATATTATGAGGCAACTTAATCAAATGTGTTTTCATTCGAGAGAACTTGTCAAAATTCAAGTTAATTAATTTATCAGCACTAATTAGTTGGTCGCCTGCTTGATGCGCAATGAAGTGTCGTTGGCCTATATATATGTAGGGTTTAATTAGGGTTTAGGGTTATCTAGCTAGGGTTTTAGGGTTAGGGTTAATTAGGGTTTAGGGTCTAGGGTTTAGGGTTTTGGGTTTGGGGTTTAGTGTTTAGGGTTTAGGGTCTAGGGTTAGGGTTTAGGGTTTAGTGTTTAGGGTTTAGGGTGTAGTGTTTAGGGTCTAGGGTTTAGGGTTTAGTGTTTAGGGTGTTTAGGGTGTACCTTTAGGGTATAATTAGGGATTAGGGATTAGGGTTTTAGGGTTTAAGGTTTAGGGATCATCGATCGAGTGCACACACACATTATTAGAGGCACCCGCGCCTTTGCGCATAAAGTGCATGCGTATATAAGTGTGTGTTTTGGCCACCAACGATATATAGATCGAGAGAGAGATTGAAATATATATATATATCCCCAAGAATATGTTCAGATATATATTGAAATATATGCACGAATGATATGTGCAAGGTATGACATGCGCGCATGCACACTAATTTTATATATATTATGAGGCAACTTAATCAAATGTGTTTTCATTCGAGAGAACTTGTGAAAATTCAAGTTAATTAATTTATCAGCTAGTTGGTCGCCTGCTTGATGCGCAATGAAGTGTCGTTGGCCTATATATATGTAGGGTTTAATTAGGGTTTAGGGTTTAGGGTTGTCTAGCTAGGGTTTTAGGGTTAGGGCTAGGGTTAATTAGGGTTTAGGGTCTAGCGTTTAGGGTTTAGGGTTTGGGGTTTAGGGTTTAGGGTCTAGGGTTAGGGTTTAGGGTTTAGTGTTTAGTGTTTAGGGTTTAGCATTTAGGGTGTAGCGTTTACGGTTTAGGGTCTAGGGTTTAGGGTTTAGTGTTTAGGGCGTTTAGGGTGTATGTTTAGGGTATAATTAGGGATTAGGGATTAGGGTTTTAGGGTTTAAGGTTTAGGGATCATAGATCGAGTGCACACACACATTATTAGAGACAGCCGCGCCTTTGCGCATAAAGTGCATGCATATATAAGTGTGTTTTTTGGACATCAACGATATATAGATCGAGAGAGAGATTGAAGTATATATATCCCCAAGAATATGTTCAGATATATATTGAAATATATGCACGAATGATATGTGCAAGGTATGACATGCGCGCATGCACACTAATTGTATATATATATTATGAGGCAACTTAATCAAATGTGTTTTCATTCGAGAGAACTTGTCAAAATTCAAGTTAATTAAGCGCTAATTAGTTGGTCGCCTGCTTGATGCGCAATGAAGTGTCGTTGGCCTATATATATGTGTGTAGGGTTTAATTAGGGTTTAGGGTTTAGGGTTATCTAGCTAGGGTTTTAGGGTTAGGGTTAGGGTTAATTAGGGTTTAGGGTCTAGTGTTTAGGTTTGGGGTTTGGAGTTTAGTGTTTAGGGTTTAGGGTCTAGGGTTAGCGTTTAGGGTTTAGGGTGTAGTGTTTAGGGTTTAGGGTCTAGGGTTTAGCGTTTAGTGTTTAGGGTGTTTTAGGGTGTACGTTTAGGGTATAATTAGGGATTAGGGATTGGGGTTTTAGGGTTTAAGGTTTAGGGATCATCGATCGAGTGCACACACACATTATTAGAGGCACCCGCGCCTTTGCGCATAAAGTGCATGCGTATATAAAAGTGTGTGTTTTGGCCACCAACGATATATAGATCGAGAGAGAGATTGAAATATATATATATCCCCAAGAATATGTTCAGATATATATTGAAATATATGCACAAATGATATGTGCAAGGTATGACATGCGCATGCACACTAATTATATATATATTATGAGGCAACTTAATTAATCAAATGTGTTTTCATATATTCGAGAGAACTTGTCAAAATTCAAGTTAATTAATTTATCAGCACTAATTAGTTGGTCGCCTGCTTGATGCGCAATGAAGTGCCGTTGGCCTATATATATATGTAGGGTTTAATTAGGGTTTAGGGTTTAGGGTTATCTAGCTAGGGTTTTATGGTTAGGGTTAGGGTTAATTAGGGTTTAGGGTCTAGGGTTTAGGTGTTTAGGGTTTGGGGTTTAGTTTTAGAGTTTAGGGTCTAGGGTTAGGGTTTAGGGTTTAGTGTTTAGGGTTTAGGGTTTAGGGTGTAGTGTTTAGGGTTTAGGGTCTAGGGTTTAGGGTTTAGTGTTTAGGGTGTTTAGGGTGTACGTTTAGGGTATAATTAGGGATTGGGGATTAGGGTTTTAGGGTTTAAGGTTTAGGGATCATCGATCGAGTGCACACACACATTATTAGAGGCACCCACGCCTTTGCGCATAAAGTGCATGCGTATATAAGTGTGTTTTTTGGCCACCAACGATATATAGATCGAGAGAGAGATTGAAATATATATATATCCCCAAGAATATGTTCAGATATATATTATATTGAAATATATGCACGAATGATATGTGCAAGGTATGACATGCGCGCATGCACACTAATTGTATATATATTATGAGGCAACTTAATCAAATGTGTTTTCACTCGAGAGAACTTGTCAAAATTAGAGTTAATTAATTTATCAGCACTAATTAGTTGGTTGCCTGCTTGATGCGCAATGAAGTGTCGTTGGCCGATATATATGTAGGGTTTAATTAGGGTTTAGGGTTTAGGGTTATCTAGCTAGGGTTTTAGGGTTAGGGTTAGGATTAATTAAGGTTTAGGATCTAGGGTTTAGGGTTTGGGGTTTAGTGTTTAGGGTTTAGGGTCTAGGGTTAGGGTTTAGGGTTTAGTGTTTAGGGTTTAGGGTTTAGGGTGTAGTGTTTAGGGTTTAGGGTCTAGGGTTTAGGGTTTAGTGTTTAGGGTGTTTAGGGTGTACGTTTAGGGTATAATTAGGGATTAGGGATTAGGGTTTTAGGGTTTAAGGTTTAGGGATCATCGATCGAGTGCACACACACATTATTAGAGGCACCCGCGCCTTTGCGCATAAAGTGCATGCGTATATAAGTGTGTTTTTGGGCCACCAACGATATATAGATCGAGAGAGAGATTGAAATATATATATATCCCCAAGAATATGTTCATATATATATTGAAATATATGCACGAATGATATGTGCAAGGTATGACATGCGCGCATGCACACTAATTGTATATATATTATGAGGCAACTTAATCAAATGTGTTTTCATTCGAGAGAACTTGTCAAAATTCAAGTTAATTAATTTATCAGCACTAATTAGTTGGTCGCCTGCTTGATGCGCAATGAAGTGTCGTTGGCCTATATATATATATGTAGGGTTTAATTAGGGTTTAGGGTTATCTAGCTAGGGTTTTAGGGTTAGGGTTAATTAGGGTTTAGGGTCTAGGGTTTAGGGTTTGGGGTTTGGGGTTTAGTGTTTAGGGTTTAGGGTCTAGGGTTAGGGTTTAGGGTTTAGTGTTTAGGGTTTAGGGTGTAGTGTTTAGGGTCTAGGGTTTAGGGTTTAGTGTTTAGGGTGTTTAGTGTGTACGTTTAGGGTATAATTAGGGATTAGGGATTAGGGTTTTAGGGTTTAAGGTTTAGGGATGATCGATCGAGTGCACACACACATTATTAGAGGCACCCGCGCCTTTGCGCATAAAGTGCATGCGTATATAAGTGTGTGTTTTGGCCACCAACGATATATAGATCGAGAGAGAGATTGAAATATATATATATATATATCCCCAAGAATATGTTCAGATATATATTGAAATATATGCACGAATGATATGTGCAAGGTATGACATGCGCGCATGCACACTAATTTTATATATATTATGAGGCAACTTAATCAAATGTGTTTTCATTCGAGAGAACTTGTGAAAATTCAAGTTAATTAATTTATCAGCACTAATTAGTTGGTCGCCTGCTTGATGCGCAATGAAGTGTCGTTGGCCTATATATATGTAGGGTTTAATTAGGGTTTAGGGTTGTCTAGCTAGGGTTTTAGGGTTAGGGCTAGGGTTAATTAGGGTTTAGGGTCTAGCGTTTAGGGTTTAGGGTTTGGGGTTTAGGGTTTAGGGTCTAGGGTTAGGGTTTAGGGTTTAGTGTTTAGTGTTTAGGGTTTAGCGTTTAGGGTGTAGTGTTTACGGTTTAGGGTCTAGGGTTTAGGGTTTAGTGTTTAGGGCGTTTAGGGTGTATGTTTAGGGTATAATTAGGGATTAGGGATTAGGGTTTTAGGGTTTAAGGTATAGGGATCATAGATCGAGTGCACACACACATTATTAGAGACACCCGCGCCTTTGCGCATAAAGTGCATGCATATATAAGTGTGTTTTTTGGACATCAACGATATATAGATCGAGAGAGAGATTGAAATATATATATCTCCAAGAATATGTTCAGATATATATTGAAATATATGCACGAATGATATGTGCAAGGTATGACATGCGCGCATGCACACTAATTGTATATATATTATGAGGCAACTTAATCAAATGTGTTTTCATTCGAGAGAACTTATCAAAATTCAAGTTAATTAAGCGCTAATTAGTTGGTCGCCTGCTTGATGCGCAATGAAGTGTCGTTGGCCTATATATATATGTGTAGGGTTTAATTAGGGTTTAGGGTTATCTAGCTAGGGTTTTAGGGTTAGGGTTAGGGTTAATTAGGGTTTAGGGTCTAGGGTTTAGGTTTGGGGTTTGGGGTTTAGTGTTTAGGGTTTAGGGTCTAGGGTTAGGGTTTAGGGTTTAGGGTTTAGGGTGTAGTGTTTAGGGTGTAGGGTCTAGGGTTTAGCGTTTAGTGTTTAGGGTGTTTAGGGTGTACGTTTAGGGTATAATTAGGGATTAGGGATTAGGGTTTTAGGGTTTAAGGTTTAGGGATCATCGATCGAGTGCACGCACACATTATTAGAGGCACCCGCGCCTTTGCGCATAAAGTGCATGCGTATATATATAAGTGTGTTTCTTGGCCACCAACGATATATAGATCGAGAGATAGAGATTTAAATCCCGAAGAATATGTTCAAATATATGCACACACATGAATTATTAGAGGCACCCGCGCCTTTGCGCATAAAGTGCATGCGTATATATATAAGTGTGTTTCTTGGCCATCAACGATATATAGATCGAGAGATAGAGATTTAAATCCCGAAGAATATGTTCAAATATACGCACACACATGAATTATTAGAGGCACCCGCGCCTTTGCGCATAAAGTGCATGCATATGTGTGTTGTTCTGGCCACCAACGATAGATCGAGAGAGAGAGAGAGAGAGAGAGAGAGAGATTGAAATCCCCAAGAATTAGAGGACCCCCTTGCACAAGTGTTGGCCATCTATATATAATATGAATCCCAATAATGTTCATACATGATATGGCATATGTGTGAAGCAATTTTTTTCCGAGAACTTGTAAAGATTCAAATTTATCAGTGCAAATGGAAACTAGTGCACATTAGAGGACCCTCTTGCACACGTGTTGGCCATCTATGTATAGTTTGAATCCCAATAATGTTCATACATGATAGGCTATATGTGAATCAATTTTTTCTTCCAAGAACTTGTCAAGATTCTAATTTATCGGTGCTAATGGAAACTAGTGCGCAATAGACGAGCCCCTTGCGCAAGTGCTGGCCATTACATATAGTAGTTTAAATCTCAAGAATGTTCATACATGATAGGCCATATGTGCAAAGGAATTTTTTCCCGTGAACTTGTCAAAATTCAAGTTTATCGGTGCAAATGGAAACTAGTCCAAAAAATTACATAGAGGTCCAAAAGAACTGGACAATAACTAATAGGACCTGCAACTTTACAAAAAGGACCCCAAGAAATATAGAAGAAAATCAATCGAGTCCTTCTGGACCGCACATCAGATCTCTGCTCCGCATCCTTTCCAGCAACTCCGTCGCCGGGGACGCACCACTTGGGACGGTGTCGCCGGTAGTCGCCAGGACGAAGGAGAAGAATGGCCTCAGCAACGGCATATTGGCTCGGAGAAGGGCCACTGAAAGGCCAAGATGTTCACGGGCAAGACGGATGACGCCGTCGTATGCCCCGAGCTTGTGAACGTTAGCAGCTTGACTTCCCCGTTGGCTAGATCTGAAGCACTAACCAAAGCAAGCCTCACCGTTAGCGCCATCACCATGATGGCACCAGATCGGGGTTTGGCCGGCAAGATCCGCCAGATCTGATCCGCCAGATTCACCATAGGCCAGATCTGAAGCCGATGACGAGATCCCCGACTCCATTGCGCCATTCTCGCTCATGGGAAACACTGGATCTAAGCTTACAACAACACTAACTCCCTCGGATCCAAATTAGCTGACTCAACTTTGCTTATCTAAATATGGATGTATCCACACATGTTTTTACTCTAGATACATACACGTCTAAAGAAAGTTGAATCAATTAATTTAGTTCGGAGGGTGTACGATATACAGAGAGAAGTCGGCCTCGTCTCCGGCCGGCGAGGCCGCCGGAGAGAAGGGGGAGAGGAGCCGGGGGAGTGAGAGAGACTCGAGAGAGAAAGAGAAGAGGAGAGCTCCCTGGGGAAGAACATTATTTTTGTCGTTCTGCTCGTAGCTTGAAACTGAAAATTTCGGCCGCGCGCCAAATCATCCCGCCGCATCCATTCGAAAATCCCGTGACCAGTTTTACCCTTTTAACCCTGGTCCGGAAGTTACAACCCACCGACCATGGAGGGCTCATTCGGTAACAATGAAATATCTTGCCTAGATCCCGAACCCTCCCCACAGGCCCACACCCACCAACCAACCATTCGCCCCATTAGCTAAAAAAAACTCTCACACGCCAAAGCTCTGACTCTCTACAGTACTAGATCTGCTTCGCCGCCGGCATACTCCTCCACAGCGTAGCCTTATCGTGTTGGCTGCCCACCCACCTGATCCGCTCCCCCGCCGCCCTCGCCACCAACGGATCTGCTTCACCGCCGACCTCGCCACCGACGGATCTGCTTCACCGCCGACCTCGCCACCGACGGATCTGCTTCACCGCCGACCTCATCCACAACATAGCAATCAACGCCTTTCCTGTCGACGCACCGGATCCTCTCCAACGGAACCGGGTCTACTTCACCGCGGCCCCCCTCCACAGAAGCCGATCTATTCCACCGACTAGCTCGGCGCAACGGCTGTATCAACTTCACCGAATCCCTTGCCAGCCAACCATATCTGCTTCACTAACGCCCGCTTCTACTGAAACAGGGTCGACTCATCGTCTCCCGCGTTCGCCGCCGCTGGAATGCAAGTTGCCGCCCCCGTCCACCCCGCCGCAGCTTGGTTAGTACGCTGGCCCGTTAGATCGCGGTGTTTGTTTAGCCATGTTTTGTGTAGTTATTTGCAGATCTCATATGCCATTAACTTTCTTGATGTGTTACTTCGCATGAAGTTCGTTTAAATATTGTACAGTACAAAAGCATTATCCGGTCGCTACCATCCTGTTCATTCTACTGACACCTGTGTGCATCCACATATTTATAGGCTTATACCCATTCATTTGCTGCCAACTGTTTTTGTACTGCATGCTATTCCTTTTATAGTCATGCTATGGGCATTTCCAATCTGGTTGTTCTTATACCACGTCATTAGCTCACCGCTAGCCGCTAGCTGTTTTCTCGTGCACTGCTATTCTCACACTTGCTTTTATAATCATGCTATGTGCATTTCCAATCTGCTTGCTCTTATACCTCGTCTTTAGCTTATAGCTATTTTTTTCCATGAATGCTCTGTCGCACAGCTTGTATAGTTATTGCCGCGTGCATGTCTGGTCTTTGTATTATCGTAGACTAACTTGTCAATGTTATTTTTCCTAGGGATTGATCATGCGAACCACTTATTAGAATATCCAACATTAACAGCGGGGACGCTAGGGAAGGTTGGAATCTGAGTTCTTGGTTGGTAATTTTGGCGGTTTACTTCCGTTATTATCTATAACCTATATGCATTGTTCCTTATGCAAGAGATTAACACTTGGAACCCTGCCATAGCAATGCCATTCATGCTTTACGATGTTTCTGCCTATTTGATATGCTTGTCTTGGAGCAACTGCGAAGGTGATTTGAACCTGACATTTGGTCATTCTTAATGCCAGTTTACTTTATGTGGAAAACCTTGCCATTACCCTACTCTAAATCTGAATGCCTGAAATTCGTATCTCATGAAAAGCAACATCTAATTGGTTTTAATCTGATATCTGGTAAATATTGGCTTATTCATTTGGCAGCTCAAGTTTTTTGTTATTTGAAACCAGCTGACTTGGTCTTAAATGTGATATCTAAACACAGATTAAGTACAATGGAGCGAGGAGGATTAGCATTTCACTTGATGGCTGAACCTAAATTGACGGGCATGTCGACCACGACTAGTGCACGCAAGAGAAGGACTGCAGCGAGCCGGTATGTGCTTAGTACATGCATTTTATCTTATCTTGTGCATATTTACTGCTACATGTTTGTTATATGATCTCTACATTGCGTAATACATGTTTGAATAGTTAATTGTTGTAACTATGTTTGCAATATTACCAGAATGCAGTTTTAATGAAGTAGTCATCATTAGAAGATAGTCGCCAAAGCGACCCTGTGCAACATTATGATGTAAGTCTGTTCTTAGTACAAGTTCCATACATTTACTTATTTATGGAACTTATTATTATCTTATATCTACATTGCATAATAAATGTTTGAATAGTTCACTGTTGTAACTATGTTTGCAATATTACTAGAATGCAGTTGTAATGAAGAAGTCCTTAGTAGAAGATAGAGCGCAAAAAAGGTTCCGGGGTGAGCCTATGCAACGATATAATGTAAGTCTGTTCTTAGTACTTGTGACTATCTCATATCGACAATGCTTAATACATGTTTGCATAGTTCATCGTTTAACTCTTTTTGCATTATTATCAGAATGCAGTTGTGATGAAGCAATCTTCATCGGAAGAGAGGCCTGACATAGGCATCCCAAATGGGCCTGCCGAATATAGTACCCGGGGTTTATTGAAGGCCCACTGCCCGAAGGATAAGAAGATTCGGAAGCCCAAGATGTGTTAAAGGAAAAGATAGAGTTGTAATAGGAAGTGTTATTTGTAATCTGGCGAGATGAGTTAGAAACCGTCCCGAACTCTGTAACTTGTACAAAACGAAACCCTCGGCTCCACCTCTTATATAAAGGGGGAGTCGAGGGACGAAGAGATCATCGAATCATTGTCTGCAAACCCTAGTTTTCATATTCGTCGAGTACTTTTCGGCTGAAACCTTCGAGATCTACTTGCCCTCTACTTCTAACTAAACCCTAGCCTATAATCCATAGGCATTGACAAGTTAATCCTTTGTCAATTGGCGCCGTACGTAGGAATTAGAGGCGTAAGGAGCTGATCTCGATGGCACGTTCAAGATCTTCGACATCGTCAACCGGAAGCAATACTATGGATCGAGGTAAACGGATCGCTGCTGGTCTTGTTGATTTTGTTCCTCACCCACCCTCCCGTTTGGATGCATATGCGTATACGGCGGAGCCCTTGGAGATGACGTTCGGAAGATTCCACTTTCGCATCGAGAAGGAAGGATCGTATCGTGTCGAAATTCCGATTTCGTCGGGATCGTCGGCGGTCGATTCTGATTTTTCAAGCTATGCATCGTCAACTGAGTCAGAAGAAGAAACTTCGGCAACACGTTACGTCAGCATCAGAGCAAGAGAGAAACTCGCCAAGATCTTCAGCAACGCATCGTTTGAGTCATCTGCGGACTCATATATAAGCGATGGCTCAAGCGATGTCGACAATTACGACTTCGTCGACAAATCTCTCACAGTGGGCAAGGTCTTCATCAATCTCAACAATGATGTCACCGAACCCAACATAGATCTGAGTACAAAACATCATCAGATTTATGCTATATAAAATCAAGAGGAAACATCCGAGGCTTTCGACGAGTTGGGAAATCCTTTTGTCGATCCCTCAGATCTAAGGAGAGGTATGGGCACTAAATATGTCGGGCCCACACCACGCGTCAGAGTTCAACTTCCACGAGGCAGCACGGGACGGAGCGGCAAAAGCCATAGATGGTTCGAGAACCAATGACGACGACGGCTACAGCTCAAGAGCTGCAAGCTTATCAATATATGCTCGCACGAACTGCCGAGAAATAGAAAAACAAACGAGCTGAGTTGAACGGGAGAAAGGAAGCAGCTTACGCATCCGGCGAGGAGAAGGGCGGATCTAAGTGGACAATCTAGAGTTTCGGGTGATAGCCATAGGGAGGCTCGGAACGAGAGGAAGATCAAGGTTACAACACATACCCGAAGCGAGAAGAGAGTTCTTGGTTCAAAACCTCGACATGTCTTTTATGTCGATAGATACAAGGGGAAATATTATCCCTAAGACACCGGAAAGCTGGGTATATGGCGACACAAGCTTACATCCTCGCATCCGAGGCCACCCCGGGAGATCCAAGGGAAACATTATACAACATGGCATTGGCGGGGGTTGGAGCTATGGGGACGGCGTTCGTAGCAACGCCTCCCGAAGGAGCGAGCAAGGCAAAATAGTCCACGACCTGCGGCGGCAACGGCGGCAGCTCCGGAAGGACCAAGTGGAGCAAGAGACACGGGAGTACAAGCGAGGGTCGATAGAGCAAGGCAAAGCGAGAAGAGATCATCGGCGGTCCCGGAGCTTAATGACGAGGATATGTGCGGTCTACCGGTGCTTCACGAGAAGAGTCCGAAAAACTCGAGTCCCCTCGGGATTCAAGTTACCCGATCACTTCAAAAAGTTCGACGGCCTGCAAGATCCGGAGGATTGGTTAATTGATTACCTCGAGACGGTGAAGCTAGCTGGAGGAACTAGAGCAACGGCGATGCAAAGTATTCAGGTGCACTTAAGTGGAGCCGCACGATCTTGGATCAAAAAACTCCCGCCGGGATCCATCGACAGCTGGGAAAGTTTCGAGGACGTATTCGTCAAGAACTTCGGGTCCACATGCAAGAAGCCTGCGTCGTTAGAAGAGCTAAGGGCGTGTCGACAAAAGCCGGATGAGTCAATGAGAAAATACATCCAAAGGTGGAACATCATAAAAAATTCGGCGGAAAATATATCCGACGAGAGAGCAATAGATGCGTTTGTCGCGGGAATCGGGCGTGGAGATTTTGTCGAGGATTTGGGAAGGACCAATCCAAAAACGAGTATCCGCGTTGATGGAGATAGCAAATAGATGGGCAGACGGAGAAGACGCTGTCCACAATAAACGACACAGGTCGCGAGAAGAGGACCGTAGTCGAAATTATCGAGCGAGGCGACGATTTCCTCGGCGATGTCCGAATTATGACGCCCCGGGGCAAATTTCGGCGGGATTTCGGGCAAATACGGGAGGAAGCAACGAGAGACGATTATCGGAGAAGCAATGAGCAGCGAAGCGATAATAGGGACGACTCCCGCAACGAGGCAAAATAGTGGGCCAAGGTTTCCACGACCTTTTGTGTCTCCCGAAGAAATGCTGAACGGACCGTGCCGGATGCACTTCTTCCTCGACGAGCAATGGGAAAAGATAGTCGGGGCATCTACGGAAAGATTGTCGAAATTTTCAAGCAATGTTCGGATGTGCGGAAAACGCTCACGCACGAGCAGCACGAGAGAAACCCTCGGGAGCCTAGGAGCGAAGTTCATCTACCACCACCTCCCGCGATTACAGAAGGCAATCAACACCAGCTCAGAATAGCGGCAGCACCTGCACCACCACCCTATGTTGATCCTAACTCCAACGGAGCAGTGTCGATGATCCAGAAGGGAAGGCCGTCCAATAGAGCTCAAAAAGTAATCTCGCGACAGGTGTTCATGGCAGAGAAAATGCCTCCACCAACAGTTGAGTACCTCAATTGGTCGGGGCAAGACATCGGTTTCACCATAGCAGACCACCCACAACAGGTTCCTCGACCGGGGCGATCAGCACTTATGCTTGCCGGCGGTTATCGCGAGGATTTGACGTTTCTCGAGTATTCATAGATGGTGGCAGCAGCTTAAACCTTATGTATGCGGATACATTGAGGAAGATGAACATATCCTTAGCAAACCTGAAGCCAACGGACACAAGGTTCCACGGTATCACACCAGAAAAACCAAGCTATCCATTGGGAAAGATCAACCTCGACGTTCGGTTTGGAACCGAGAAAATTATAGAATCGAGAAATTGGAGTTTGAAGTCGTGGATTTTCCATCGCAATACCACGCCTTATTGGGACGACCAGCATATGCTAGGTTTATGGCAGTACCACACTATACATACCTGTTATGGAGATTACCTGGACCCAAGGGACCAATTACGGTCAAAGGGAGTTTCGCCTTAGCTGATAAATGCGACAAGGATTTCCATCGGTTATCAGAAACCTTCGGGATGCAGGCTGAATACTTGGCGTCGAAAAGCATGACTGATTACGACGTGCTGCCAGACGTTGGAAGACCAAACAAAGAATCAACTTTCAACACAGAGAAAAATTCTAAGGAGGTGCAGATTCACCCGACAGATCCAAAAAAGATGACATCCATTGCAAACAACATGGATATCGCATAGGAAAGCGCGCTCGTCGAGTTCCTCCGTGAGAACTGGAAAATCTTCGCATGGTGTCCAGCTGACATGCCAGGAGTACCCAGGGAACTTGCCGAGCACCACCTAAATTTGGATCCAACGGCGAAACCAATCAGACAACCTTTGCGGCGTTTTTCGGAACCAAACCGCAAATCCATGCTATCAGAAATAAATCGACTAGAGGAAGCTGGTTTTATCGAGAGAAATATCTACGGAAGCCACATGGGTAGCTAACCCAGTGATGGTGCCAAAGAAAAACACGACAGTCCTTCGCATGTGCGTCGACTTTACGTGTCTCAACAAACATTGCCCTAAGGATCACTTTCCCCTCCCAAGGATCGATCAAATTATCGACTCCACGGCAGGCTGTGAACGTCTTTCCTTTTTGGATGCATACTCTGGTTATAACCAGATCAGATTAAAAGAAGAGGATGAAGCCAAAACAGCGTTTATTACACCTTACGGCGTGTTTTGTTACAAGACAATGCCCTTTGGTCTAAAAAATGCGGGAGCAACATATCAGAGGATGATGCAGAAGTGTTTAGCAACACAAATCGGGAAAAACGTGCAAGTATACATCGATGATGTCGTCATAACATCAAAAAAGGGGACAACGCTGATCGAGGATCTCAAAGAAACTTTTGACAACCTCGACAAATTCTGCCTCAAGCTGAACCCGACGAAGTGTTCTTTTGGCGTCCCAGCAGGGAGAACTTCACGGGGTTTCTAGTTTCAGCGAGAGGGATTGAAGCAAATCCCGACAAAATACAAGCCATAGTAACAATGAGAAAGCCAACGAAGTTGAAAGAAATACGAGCGGCCTAGCTGGGCGAGTCGCGGCTTTGAGCAGATTCGTCGCCGAGGTTAGGAGAAAAAGCGTTACCATTTTATGCGCTGATCAAACAAGGAGATAAATTCCAGTGGAACGAAGAAGCCGATAGAGCTTTCGAGGATCTGAAGCGAAAAATATCGACACCACCAATCCTGGTGGCTCCAAAAGAAAAGGAACCTCTCCTGCTCGTATATTGCAGCCACACCCCAAGTGGTTAGCACGGTGTTAGTTGTCGAAAGAGAAGAAGAAGGGAAAATCCATGGAGTACGGCGACCGGTATACTTCGTGAGCGAAGTCTTGTCTCCCTCAAAGCAAAGGTACCCTCGGTACCAAAAGCTAGCATATGGAGTGTTCACGACGACACGAAAATTGCGCCACTATTTTTCGGCACACCCGATCATAGTGGTCAATGAAGCTCCTTTGTCAAATATACTTGAACAACCCAGAAGCTACGGGTCGTGTCTCCCTTTGGGGAATAGAACTTTCCCCTCGGGACATCACGTATGAAAAAAGAAAAGCAATAAAGTCGCAAATACTACCGGACTTTATCGCAGAGTGGATGGAGTTGCAAAATACAGGACCCCCGGATTTATCGAGAACCTGGACTATGAACTTTGATGGGTCCAAGAGACTAGAAGGGGCTGGCGCAGGAGTAGTACTCATATCACCTGAAGGCGACAAATTGAAGTACATCCTTCGGATGACGTTCCCTAACGCGTCTAACAATGAAGCGGAATATGAGGCTCTCATACACGGGATGAAGATGGCGAAAGCACTGCGGAGCAACTCGATTAAAAATCTTTGGCGATTCACGGTTGGTAGCTCAGCAAGTTATGAACCAATGTGACGCGATCAATGACAGCATGATGGCATACAAGGAGGTGTACAATGAGCTCGAGAAGTTGTTCGATGGATGCGAAGTAAATCATATTAGTAGATTGAGCAACGATGAAGCCGACGTTACGGCAAACATCGGGTCGCGGTGCCTTGCGGTCCCGCCGGTGTATTTTGGGAAGAGATAACAGAGAGATCCACCGAGTCGACAAAATTAAAAAAGAAGGAGAAGAAACCCTCGGGGGCTACCAAGGAGAAGCAAGAGGAAGAAGAAGAAGAGCAAGACCTGGTCATGGTAATACAAATACCATGGATGCAGCCATACATATCATATATACTCAGGAAAGAAATACCCGATGATCCGGTCGAGGCAAGGCGAGTAATTCGACGATCCAAAGCTTTCACGAGTGGTTAAGGGAGAATTATATAAGAGAAGTATTTCGAGGCGTCTTGCAAAGGTGCGTCACACCTGAAGAAGGAAGAATAATTCTGAAGGACGTACACGAAGGAATATGTGGCCACCACGCAAGTAGTCGAGCTATCGCAGCCAAGGTTTTTCGGGCAGGATTCTACTGGTTAACAGCAATCGAGGATGCTAAGGACATAGTACGAACTTGCGACGCGTGTCAAAGGTTTGCCGCAAAACCTCACTCTCCGGCAGCGAGCTAGCACCAATACCTTTGTCGTGGCCCTTTGCACAATGGGGACTCGATATGGTGGGCAAGTTACACAAATCATGGCCGGGAGGAAAGGAGTACATGCTAGTAGGCTGTCGACAAATTTACAAAGTGGATAGAAGCGAAGCCGATAAATTCACCGGACGGAGCATCTGCAGTAAAATTCATACAAGGCCTCGTCTTCAGGTTTGGAGTGCCCCACAGCATCGTCACAGACAACGGCAGCAACTTCACATCCAATGAATTCAAAGACTATTGCAAAGAGGTGGGTATCAAACTGAATTTTGCGTCAGTTGCACATCCTCAAACCAATGGGCAAGTCGAGAAAGCCAATGGCATCATCTGCAATGGCATCAAGAAACGTCTGTTGGGACCTTTAGAAAAAGCTCGACATACCTGGCCTGAAGAATTACCAAGTGTGCTATGGAGCATCCGAACAACACCAAATACGGCGACACAAGAAACCCCGTTTTCTGGTCCATGGCGCGGAGGCAGTACTTCCAATAGAAATAGAGCACGACTCCCCTAGAGTCACAGCATATGATGAAGAAGCTTCAAAGACAGCATTGGAAGACGATGTAGACGCACTCGACGAAGCTCGAGACGAAGTACTATCTCGCGTAACCAAATATCAACAGGACTTGAAGAATTACCACAGTCGACGTTTGCGGCCAAGGTCCTTTCAAGTGGGGGACTTAGTTCTTCGGCTCACGCAAAAAAGTCATGAAAAACTCGAATCACCATGGCTTGGCCCTTACATCGTCACGGAAGTAATCGGAGGAGGAGCATACAGGATAAAGGACAAGAAGACAGGGGTGGAGGAGCCAAACCCCTGGAACGTGGCGCAACTCAGGCGGTTCTACGCCTAGAGTCGAAATATAGTCCTTGTAAAACTTCAATGTACTGAAACGCCCGCGAGTTTTCAGACGCACTCTTTTCCTTTTCGGGGCACCGAGTGGGGCCGGAGAAGGTTTTTAATGAGGCGGGCTCGCGGTGCTGCAATATAATAAAGATAGTGGCCATATTACCTTTCTTCTTTATCAACATGACCAAAGTCATTGCCCCGACGAATTCCAATATAGTTCATCGACAAAAGGAAAACCTCACCTTGGTATTCAAAAACCTCGTGAGTCAATAAAAATACAAAATAGTACTCAACAAAAGCTCGGGGGCCCATATTTGCCTCAAATATATAAATGCCTTGGTTCACAACCTCGCAAATATACAAATATAGTACAGAGTCACCGAGACACTCGGGGGCTAGACAAACATAGAAATATAATGGTTGCTTTACAATATAGTCATGGATTACAAAGAAGAAATATCTACAATAAGAAAAAAAAAACTAGTCTTGATTTAGTATGTCATCAAGAGTAACTCTGTCCTCCTCAGGAGCAGCCACCAAGAAAATCGGCATAATGGCCATCGGCAAAAAGTCGGCATCCATCCGAAGCGGGTCCTCAATCATTTCTTCGGCTACGGGCGTAACCTTCGTGTTAATCCTATCAACACCAACTCTCCGACGTTTTACCTTTTGGTGAACCTTCTCGACAACACGGGTAAGGTCAAGTTTCGAGTGGCGGATCCGGAGCATGATAAGAGCAAATGCGGCACCAGCTACCAGTTGTGCTTTGACAAAGTCATGGATACTGCGAGCATCCTTGAACTTTTCCATCAATTCCGGAAGAGTTTTTGGTTGGACATTCCGAGGAAACATGGAATTGTAAACCATGGATAAGGATTTGGTACAGAAGTGAAGGAAATCACGGGTCTGAGAGGTGCGATCTTGAAATCTGGTAATCTGGCGAGTCCTCTCTGGAGTAGCCCAAAACAAAGAACCATGGTCCAAGGAAAGATTAACAAGGAGGTTTGTCCTAGCGTTTACCCTCTCTTCCTCGGCAGCGACATCGATAAAGGCACCTATTCAAAACAACGAAAGGAAAACCTCTAAGAGGCAATAGCATGAAGATGAAAGATATTACAGGATGAGACAAACATACCCGACATATCCGCACTGGCTTCATTCATCAATTCGAGCATGAAATTTTCTCGAGTGACCGCCTTTTCAGCCTCCGAAGCAGCAATCTCTCTAGCAGCCACAGCTTCTTCGGCTTGCTGAAGAGCAAGTTTTTCTCCTTCAGATGACTTACGAGATTGCTCCATCATCACAAGTGTTTGCTTCTTCGCATGCTGAAGTTGTTGTCGAAGCTCATCCAATTCTTGCGACAAGGTATCATCGACGAGTGCAGCATCGATAGTCAGTTCTCTTCGCGCGGGAAGAAGGCGAAACATTGGAAGGATCGGAAGTTGGAGTATAGTTATCAAATATCAACTGAAATTCAAACAGGACAACATCAAATAACAGGCAAAGATAGAGCTCTTCATTAATCTCTTGGGAATAATTACAAGGGCATTACAGTGCAGCTAAGGAAATACGTGTCGCCAAATGACTACCTTGGCGACAAGAGTAAAGAAGCAAAAAGAAAAACAGAGGCACGCAACTAGACCTCCGGCCTTGACGAACTAGGAGTCGACGCTGGTTTGATCCCAAGATAAGCCAAGATCTTCTTCGTGTTTTGCTTGGCTGCCTTCATCAGCGATCGCCATTTTGATTGCTCAATTTGCTCGGTGTCGCCAACCTTCATCCAGTCAATAGCCTGTCCACTGTCAGCAACCAACGCGACAGTGTTTTCAACAGCAACCTTCATATTTTCTTGGCGCACTTTCAGTCCAAGGTCCTCCGATGTATTGAACATCTTGGCGAGGTCAAGGAAAGTTGAAGGTTCCTCTTTCTTCGGGAAGAAATAGGGGAACAACGCCGACAAAACCGCACTGGCATTGGCCACGCCTTCACGAATTTCACGCCCATGCAATTCCAAAAGAGAGAGTGCATCAAGGAGAGGGTCATTGACGGGATTTTCCGAGATCAAAATCCTGGTCTGTTTGGGCTGCCACGCGAGACAAAACATTAGTCGACAACCAAGATACAGGAAATGCAACAAAATAGAAGAAATTGAGGATATTACTCAGCGTACGTCGACTTTGCGACTTCAAACGCTTGATGATCCCTTGCTCACGTGCAGCTCTGTGCAGATTTTTGCTCGTGTAAAGCGATTCGGCATCTTTGAGCCTCTGCTGCAATTCTTCGACACTAGCAGCCTTTGCTTTGGCATCATCAGCTTCAGCTCTAGCTTCGCTGGCGGCAAGCTCAGCTTTCTTGCGAGCCGTCTCACTTTGCTCGAGTTTTCGAGAAAGTGTCTCGGCACGATTGTTAGCCTCTGCAAGTTTTTCTGTTGAGAAAGGAAAAGAAAGAGAAGAAAGATTAAAAATAGCGACAAGCAGCAGGAGTAAAAATCTAAGGAAAAACAGCAAGTATAAAAGTCGTTACCTTCGGCTCTGCTGGCATACTCGCGGTACCCAATAAATTGGGACCCGATGCGGATAAGATCCTTGATCATAGGCTGTCAAAGAAAAAAGAAAGAAGGGGAAAAACTTCGGCATTACAAAAAGTAAGGGTCCACAAAAGCAAAATAGAGGAAAGATAGATCTCGATAAACTTACATCATCCAAGAGTTGCGACGAAGAGCTGCTCAATTGAGGAGGAGGCTCAACGATCATTTCAACCCTTGCCCTTTTTGGCGAAGGGACAAGGGGGCTCGATGGTGGAGTAGTGGTGACGACGTTTTGTTGGGGAGGCGATGTTTCATCTCCTTCAACTAGCGTGTCTGAAACAAGCACAGTACGCGACGTGCTGGTCCGAGGAGCTACGTCAGTAACTGGCACTTCTTCCTCATCACTAGTGAACAAAAATCGACAGTATAAAAAGCAAGACAAGATAAATCTTTCGAGTACATAAAAAAGGGGAGAAGAGATAAACGTCGACTTACGAGCTGATGAGGGATTCAACATAAGGATCGTAAGCTGCCTTCGGATGAGAAGGAACAACTTCTTCAGCCTTAGAAATGCCAGAATCTTCGGCATCAGTCCTTTTCCTTTTGTTCCTTGGAGAAACAGCAGGAGGAAGGGATTCAGTCGATTCACTGGCCTCCGACTCACCTTCTTTCTCATGCGAAGCCGCAGATTTGTGAGAACCCGCAACTTCACTTTCGGGAACAGAAGAGCCCTGAGTATCGTCGGCAACGATGGCCATTTCTTCGACCTCTCCACCTTCAGGAAGAGGAGGAAGGGAACTCATACTAGGATGGTCCTGAAAAAATAGAAACCAAAGGAAAAGTAAGGAGATGATAATACAATGAGATGCAGGAAAAAGGGCGCAACAAGATAAAAATGCGGAAAGACAAAATACCTTGGGGAGTGGATTGGTGGAGCTGTATGGTTCCACGCGACAAGAAGAAGGAACTGGATCTTTGCCTAGGCGAGAAAGTCTTCGAACCAATTTCTCCAAGTCTTTGGTGGAAAGGTCACCGGAGATTCTGTTGGCGTCATTTTCACCAGAGTACGTCCAGAGGGGATTTTTGCGAGCCTGAAGAGGCTGCACTCTAATCCTAAGGAAGTAGGCAGTGATTTGAACACCAGATAGCTCCTTGCCTCGAGTGTTTTGAAGCTGACGAATGCGAGACATGAGCGCCTCTGTTTTTTTTTTATCTTCCTCAGAAGCTTCGGCATCCCAGGAGCGACGGCGCTGAATTTTGGCATTCCCGTCGAAGGGAATTATGTTATGCTCAACGGAGTTGGCGCTTTCTTCGTGAATATAAAGCCACCTCTTGCGCCATCCTTGGACAGAATCAGGAAACTTGACGTCGAAATAATCGACATCAGTACGAACACAGATAACAACGCCACCTATGTTATAAGTGACGTTGTGGGAGCCATTGCGGCGGATGCGAGAAAATGCGTTTCCAAAGAGCCCAATTAGGAGCGACTCCAAGGAAGCATTCGCAAAGGGTGATAAAAATAGAAATGTGAAGGATGGAATTGGGGGTAAGATGATGCAGCTGAATCCCATAAACGAAAAGAAGGCCGCGGAGGAAATCATGAATTGGAGGCGAAAGGCCGCGGATCAGATGGTCAACAAAATTAACCCGGTACTCCATTGGAGGATTGGGATAGCTTTCTTCGCTAGGGAAGCGGATGGCGTCCTCCTTCTTCATAAGGCCGAGCCTCTTCAGCATGTTGGAATCTTGGTTGGAGATTTTCGATCTCTCCCACTCAAGATCCTCAGCGGCCATCTTGGATTCTGGAGTCTTTGTGGCGAGTTAGGCGCACGCGCGGTGGCATCAACGGCAATGGGCGGAGCAATATATGCAAGTGTGGAAAAATCAGAGAGACTCGAGCGCCGGGGAAGTTTTTGCGAAGAGGAACAGGTGAGCGGCGCAAGCGAGGGGATGAACGGAGGTTGAAGACAGGTTTATATAAGAATTGGGTGTCGTCGAAAGCCGTCGGATGAGGAAATCGTGTGGTGAGAATAGATCTTCTAGACACAAGGGCAAAAAAGTATTTTTACTGGGATAGGCGTTACTGTAACGCCCCACTTTTGCAACCTTGTTTATTTGTCCTTAATGCAAAAATTAGGGGGAACAAAAACTTTTTCTTAAGACCATAGATAGATGAATTGCCTTGATCTGTTGGTTATGATGAATTGCCTTGATCTGTTGGTAGATGAATTGTCTTAATTTGCTTGTTGAGTTTTGTCTTGAGCTACCTCATAGAACAACACCCCTAGTGGTTAAACAAGCAACTCACCAAATAAAACACATGTGTGGCTTAGGAAAAATTGTTTTCCTTCTTACTACATCAAACCTCTCTCCCGATGACAACATGAGTGTGCCATCTTGATTTTTCTCTTTGTGGTACAAGATAGCTCAATCATCCTTAATTCAAAACTTGGTACCATCTACCCCTTGCTACATCCCTCTCTTATACCCACTCATCCTTGTTGGTTTTGAGGCCATGTCGACCATCCGTGTTGACGAGGCTTAAAATGTCCGGACTTTGGCAATTGATCTCTAAGCACCCACAAGCTGTTATTATTGACTTCAATGCATGGATCTCATCTATGCAACATCCTCTTCAACCTCCACGTCTTGCATGTCTCAGTCAATCCTTGCAACTCATATATTCAACTTGATCTGGTATCCTATCCCATGTTCCGAGCACCAGATCACTTCTTCCCCTTTTACCTCTTGTTTTTGTTTCCATCCAAGTTTATCTTCACAAAACCAAGAGTGGGAATGATGGATACATTTTGTAGCCACCATCTACCCTTAAGAACACTTCCCCCTAAATTAGTTCTCTTTCTCAAACCCCTATTGTTTTTCCTTCTCTAGTTTTGATCACAAAACTACTTCTAGTTTTACTAAATCTTTTCAAGATACTTCTTCAAAGAAAACAAGGAACTAAAATGGGTTTTGTTTTTCATCTCATTCTACAAAGTACTGATTTCTAAAACCTTACTTTTTATCATGCTTCCTTTTTAACAAAAAGCTTGTTTATAGTACTTATACCCTTCTTGTTTTCCTCTTGCTTATTTTAAGTTTGAGAAAAACTCTACTTTACTTGAGATAGTAAGTAGAATATTTTTGAACCCCTTTGTTCCAACTAGTTTTCTCTCAACATCTTCAAAAATTCCATTCCACTTGAGTTCATTCCCAATTGTCCCTAGACAATTGAGGTGTTTCAAATACTTTTCAAACAAGTTCTATTTCAAATAGCAACCTTTGCACATCTCTGATCTGCCACATTGTATTTTCCCCAATCCTCTAATTTTTGATCAAATGGATGATCATTTGATACTTTCAAATCACTCCCAATTGACCTCTCCTTTGTAGAGCAATTTATATTCTTTTCCATCACCACCTTGACCTCTTGAATTCATAATTTATGTCACCATATTCATCATTGTGGGTATATGGTTATTTCACTCACCATCTCTCTTATTCTTGCTCTACCATTGTCTCAACCACCATCACCATTATCTTCTTGGCACAAGGCCATCATGCAACAAATACCATCATGGTATATTTTACCATCACAATCTTCCTCCATCTCTATATCTCTCACATTGTTCACTTGAGTTTGGCAAGAATGGAGCCGGCCATGAAAATTTCGGCCAGCCATGCCTCTCCAATTTTATTCCTCTACAAGACTTGCCTCCCACCTAACCCAATCACTAAATGAGCAGCCACCCATCTTAGCCAATCAACAAAAGGAGGCAGCCACCATCCTCCCTCTATTTAAGGAGCTTGGCCGGCCACTCCACCTCCCCTTTGGTCATTTTTATCACTCTCCACTCCCTCACACTCTCTCCCTGCCCTCCACCACGAAATGCTGCTGCCCCTTGCTCCATGGCCGGCCATGGCCATGGAAATCCACCTAGATGAAGCTCCCCTCCTCCCTCAAGCTTCCCCTCACCATGAGAGCTTCCCTCTCACTCTCTTCTCCCCTAATCTTTGATGAATCTAGCCCTATTTCTCCTTTCTCCTCTCACAAGATTGGATCTTGATGCAGGTGCATGTTGGTCCAAGCATGGAGAAGGTTGAGCTATCCTCAGATCTGAAGTTCTTGAGCAAAGTTCGTCCAAAACCTTGCAGTAATTTCTGCTACTTTGCTGTTTCAGATTCTGGTACGATCTTGTAAAATCCACCGAATCTCGTGTGCAGATCCAAATCGAGTGATTCAAAGTTCCACAGTTAGATACGGAAAAGTTCTACAACTTGGCGTTGGTATCACCCTCAAATTCGTTACGGATTGTCCGTGGTAAATAAAGTTCTGAAAACATGCAGAATCACTGTTTGTTAGATTTCTCCCGTTTTACAAAACCTTTTTGAGCAAACTCAACTGTGGGTGAAAGCCCTCTTCAGTACCTTCATTTTGGCGGTGGTTTCACTTCGATTGACCTCCTGAAACTGAAATGGTTCACAGATCAAGATCTGGTCAGATCTGACTTTGTCGAATTAAACCAGGAGCTTGGAGTCGAATTTTTGAATGAAACCAACTGGATAAGAACCACCTATTCATTACCTTTCAGATGCAGCAAGCCTCATATTTTTCGGATGTGTGTATGATTTTTGGTGAATTAAACTTGTTCTGTGTGTTCTGCAGACATGACTGTTAGCTTTTAATTCATCAAAAATCCATTTTTGAACCTAATTGAGTGATTCCAATTCTGTAAGACTACTGAATGTTTTCTTAATCACCTCAAACAAGTTTCAAAACTTTATCTGTTCTGTAACTCCAGAGAGAAAGAAAATGGTACAGACATGCAGTAAATTTGTAAATCCATTTGTGAGAGTTTCAGAAATAATTTGTACCCAAATCCAATTGTGTGTGAATCTCTGTTTAATTACCTTTCAAATGCAAGTGGCCTCATATTTTTAGGATTTTTCTACGATTTATGGCTTACAGATCTTGTTTTCTGTACAGTCAGATTCAAGGAAATTCCTAAAATTGTAGGTTTAATATTTTTGGGTTATTCCAATTGGGTTAGTCTTGTATTAGTACTGGCTATATAGGAAAAATATTATTAGTCTCTGTTCATACATATTTGTTACTGTTAGTAATGTTTATGTGTGACATGCATTGTTGAAGCAAAACTTTTCGGTTTATTTAAAACCCTTGACCAACTCTTTTTAGTAGAGATGGGCAACCCTTGTTATATGCTTGCAAAATAAAACCTCTGCAACCTAACATTAGCTCTTTTGTTTTGCTTAAGTTTTCAAATGATGTGGAATATGGTTTGCTTCCTATTTTGGATGTTGTGTTATGTGAGCAAACTAAGTTAGGAAAACTGTTTTCTACTTTTACAAAAATGTTAGAAAATGTTTTGTGAATGTATTTGATGTCAAACTAATGCTCTTGTCCCCTTTATGATGTTATCTACCAGGGGATGTTTGGTTTATACCATGGTGATAACCGAGAGAGGCAATTGCTAAGTCATGGCACTCTCATACCTTCACTAGGTAAATAGATTGGGTTCTCTTTTAGTTGCTTTGTAGTACCTATAAGTCTTTTGTATGTTAGCCCTTAGTAAAGTGGTTAGCTATTGATTGTTGAACGTTGCATGCTTGTTATGTTTGGAGCAATGTGATTGATTGTGTTCCTTTTATATTTTCCGGCGATAGATGCGAACAATTCCGGAGAAGAAGAAGAAGTGGATTGGACAAGGATTCTTTATATGTTGTTGGAATTCTTATATTGATGGAGTTGAAGACGAACGAGGGACAAATAAGCCAAGGCAAGCCATCTTTTGATCTCTGATTTGGTGTCTAGTTGGATGTCATTTGTTGATGTCCAAAGCACCTTGAATTCTATGTGTGTTATTCTCGCTATTTATGTCATCTATGTGTGTTTCCAAGTGGGGTACTCCCTAGTGGTGATACTCCACCTTTGTCATGTGATTATGGGATACATGGCATCATGGCCGTGCTATTCCCCTTGGTTATCATGTATGCCCAACTTGAGCATGCATCATCTCAAGAAAATAACTTATATCACACCCACCCCTTTGTAGTATAGAGGTATCAATGTCATGATCTTGGTGTATTCTCAACCCTTGAGAGGAGTATGCCGTGTACCCATTGGAGAGTATATTGGATAGTAATACTCCACTATCTAATTTGTGTATTTAAGCACCACAAATCTGAAAGTATAATCCTCCTTGTGTTGTCATAATACATGCTTACCTTAAAGCAAGTATGATCCACTCAATTACTCCTTTTCACACCATCTATGGCGTGATGACTCTCATCTCGGCCGTAGTGCAATAGTAGTTCCACTCATGAAACTATAGGTTGGGAACCCCTCAAGGCTTACCTTGTTGTAAATGTTTACGAAAACCTTGGGTGAGTTAATCCAAGTGTATGGTTTATGAAAGCAAAGGATCTTGATAAAGATGTTCGGAAAAGAGGTGTACGGAGGTTGGTTGCCAACCGAGATGTTGTGGGGAAAAAGAAATGGTTTCTAAAAAGGAGCACTGCGTATAAGTGTACACCAGCCCAACTTTTATCGCGCAACCACTCTACCCTGGTGTGGGACGGGGCTTAGCCCGTAGTTTGTTGAAGCTGGCAGGAGCACCCTTCACAACTTTCTAGGGAGGGTCATGACGACCTCCGACGCCGGGTTGCGCTCTGGAGGAGGCAATACACTGTCTTAAGCGATAGCCGGACGATTGCGAGGGTCTTCGTCATGGCGCCGGAGATACGCTCAAAAGGAGGTATGCTTGCCGGGGTGCGGGAAGGGGTAAGCTCGCGGGGAAGGACTCGTGCCGGTGGAGATGGGCGAAAGGTTATGTCCGGGTATCCGTCGTGGCATATGTTGTTATGCGGGGATGATGCCCACACGATAGGTATCCGGATAGTTGTGGGGAAAGTGTGCAAACTCTGCGAGTTAAATCTATTCGAATAGCCGCGTCCGCGGTCATGGACGGGTTGCAAAGGTCTACCTTTACCGGGGCTTGCGTTTTGTTTTGATAAATGCTTTGCAAAGAAAGTGTTGTGTTGGATGTACCGGAAAGGTACGGAAAATGGGCGTGTGTTGACCATATGGAGATGGTCGTGGTAAAAATTGAGACCAAGTGGGGAACTCTTACCTATTGTTTCTTGAAGAAGAACTCTTCTTTAGCAAAGATATAGAGATGTCATAGGACTTCCATAGCGCCCGCATCAATTGAGATGCCGGAACGCTACCTCTTCTTTAAAGATATAGAGATGTCATAGGACCACCATAGTGTCCCCATCACTTGAGATGTCGGGATGCTATATCCACAAGAGAAAGCTGATTCTCTTTAACATGCTATATCCACAAGAGAAGCTGATTCTCTTTCACATGCTATATCCACAAGAGAAACTATTCTTCCTCTCTTGTCTCTTTTAGTTAGCATTGTCAGCACCTTTCTTGATGGTTTGCGAGTACAATTCCAATGTACTCACGGCTTTGTCCCTGGCTATTTACTTGGCCGGACTTGGAGGAACACGATGGATGAAGAAGGAGTTGGCGACGTCTATGCGAGCTAGGAACGTCTTCCCGGTCGGTTGCTCGTAGGGTTATGGCGAGATGACTTGGAGTGCTGCGTTGCTTGAAGTGATGATGCTACTCGATGTTTAGTTAGGCCCTTCGAGGCTATTATGTAAGCAATGGTCATGTGACCTCATTGTAATTTTCTTATTCCGCTTTGTAATGGATGGTGTAATTTGATATCAGTTCGGTTATGTGTTCACGACGCACTGATCATGGGATCGTGAACTGTATACATAACAGGGAATTTCGGACAGCTAGTCCGGGGTCCCCACAGAGCTGGTATCAGAGCTATCCTGATTGTAGGAGACCTTAGTTAGCATGGACGTTAGTTTGGAAACAAGTACTTGGGCAAAACTATTTACCAAAAAATTCTTTCTTTAACCGAAGCATAGCTTCTACTCCTCTTATTCCTTCAAAACTTCTAAACTCTTACCTCTCCACTTGTATAAATGCTTGAAAGTTCTTACTCTATTGTCTCATCCATTCAAACCTACATGTTGGACGATGTCCCCAACTTAGACCGGAGACTCGAACTCAAGAATCAGTCAATCCCTCATGAAGACGCAAGTACCTCCCATTGCAGCTATTGAAGATTGGAGGCCGACTTAGTGTGCACATATAAGGATGATAACGTCATGTCTTGGTTGTCGCCAAGGTTTGTCGATGAGCTGACCTTGCTCCTCCGTGGACTTGCACCTTTTTGCAGTCGTCTGGGATCAAGTCCTCAGTATCTTGACTAGTAATTTTTAGGCCAGCCACGAGAAGATCTTGACTTCGGGAGCACCTCAACAGCTACCTCTTTGAAGACCTCATATTTCCGGGATGTCGAGACTAGAAGTTCTACGCAGTTTTCGCCTCCACTTCAACATCGGCGACTCAACACCCGGCCGCCTCACCATCAACTGCTTCGAGAATCCTTGTTGAAGATGATGTCAATAAGCTGAAGACGTCGACATATGTGACCAGCCCCCAAACCTATAGGATGGATAGGACAAACTCAATCGCTTTGATTGAGCTACCCGCGCATTAGGAATTTCTGGGTACTTAGAGTACCATGTCTGGTTTGATGATTGCTTGTAGTTCCCTAGTGTGCTGTCTTGAGTGTTTGTATATGTTTGCTGTGTGCATGTATGTCTTGCTATTTAGACATTCCCGCCCTTTTTTTTAATTGTTTGAAATTTGTGAAACAGAAATTAAAAATGGAAATCTGCTAGTGTACTGTTTTGCTAATAAAAATAGTTTGGTAGCTCCGATTGATGTGATTCCAATTGCACTAGAACCAGTATGAAATTATCTTTCAGACGCCACTGACCTTGTATTTTTAGGATTTTTGTGCGATTTTTAATAAATAAAACTTGATCTCTGTTTCTGGTTAGTATTTTGAGTCTCAAAAATTGAAAACTAAATATTTTTGAATAATTCCAATTGTGCTGATCTTGTTTTGTTACTGTGCATCTAGGAAAAATACCAGTAGCCTCTGTTAGTGGTATTTTGTCTCTGGTTATGGTTGTATGGGTGTCACATGTAATGATAGGATTAAAATTTGCCTCGCCGACGTTTTGCTAACTGCTAGTTAGTTGGATAGGTTAACGAAGGCTCTAACTCTAACCCGGTTAGCGAGTTGTTTTTCAACCGTCAGGAAAAACTAACCCAGACCCCTATCTACGCCGACTACTTTCAAGATCAGTTGGAGCGACTCTACCACGCCAACGAAGCAGAAGCCCCTACCTTCAAGAGTGACTGCACCTCGGCGAGAAGACATACTCATTGGGGCTAACCTTAGAGCATAACCGCACTAACCTCGGGGGTATCTTTTTGAAAACTACCCCTCTAACACACCGTCTAGCTAGATGAGAGAACATTGGCGTCAAAGGCAAGCTACATCACATGGTCCATCTGGTCCTCATCAAGTGAAGCTCCTGAAGATACCTCAGGACTCAAGATTAGGTGTAATTTACCCGCTCACTTCTTAACTGATACAAGTCCGCACCGACCGTCAAGCTGAAGATAGTCTTCGACGACCTCTGTCGCTGCTTCATGTGGATACCAACCAGGACTTTCATCAACTTATTAACTCACCGCGCATCCCCTATGACTCATTTAACACCGCAAGTGCCTCTTGAAGTGGTGGTCTCCACGTCGCCCCCGAAGATTCTTCAGCTGAACAAGGGAGACCGATGACTTCTTCAGAAGCCCCAGACAGAACTACAAGGCAGGAGCTCTGAGTTTTTCCGAGAACCCGATGAAAAATCTTAAGGGTGGAAGACTTCGTCTCCCACTAAAAGTTGGAGCTAACCCTAACATTTTAAACCTTTCTAACACACCATTGGAAACGTGGGATGCACCAACCCCTCTTGAAGCCATGGACTACACAACGCCCTCTGAAGATGTTTTTAACTCAAGACAGGAGATCAATGACTTCTCCAAGAAGCGCCCGACAAGACCCGTGGCCGAAGCTTACCGTTTTTAACGCCCCCTCCCCGGTGAACAATTTTAAGGGTGGAAGACTTCGTCTTCCACTAAATTTAGGCTAACTCTAAAAAGTTTTCAACCCTGCTAAGGCACCATTGGAGTGCACTAACTTTTCCGAAGTCATGGACTCCGCTAGGATTGATAAGAAGCTACAAGTCTAACATCTGCAGGGAGTAGTCAACCTCTTCATGAAGCTCGCCATTGGCAGGAATCCATCATGTCTGCTAGAAGATGAAGCAACGACCTTCTCTACAATGGTGCATCTACAGAAGGATGGAGACTAACTTTCGTTAAGCATTACAACCCCTCTAGTTCCACGCTCAGTAATCTCGGGACGAGATTATTTTAAGGGTGGAAGAATGCATAACGCCCCACTTTTGCAACCTTGTTTATTTGTCCTTAATGCAAAAATTAGGGGGAACAAAAACTTTTCTTAAGACCATAGATAGATGAATTGCCTTGATCTGTTGGTTATGATGAATTGCCTTGATCTGTTGGTAGATGAATTGTCTTAATTTGCTTGTTGAGTTTTGTCTTGAGCTACCTCATAGAACAACACCCCTAGTGGTTAAACAAGCAACTCACCAAATAAAACACATGTGTGGCTTAGGAAAAATTGTTTTCCTTCTTACTACATCAAACCTCTCTCCTGATGACAACATGAGTGTGCCATCTTGATTTTTCTCTTTGTGGTACAAGATAGCTCAATCATCCTTAATTCAAAACTTGGTACCATCTACCCCTTGCTACATCCCTCTCTTATACCCACTCATCCTTGTTGGTTTTGAGGCCATGTCGACCATCCGTGTTGACGGGCTTAAAATGTCCAGACTTTGGCAATTGATCTCTAAGCACCCACAAGCTGTTATTATTGACTTCAATGCATGGATCTCATCTATGCAACATCCTCTTCAACCTCCACGTCTTGCATGTCTCAGTCAATCCTTGCAACTCATATATTCAACTTGATCTGGTATCCTATCCCATGTTCCAGCACCAGATCACTTCTTCCCCTTTTACCTCTTGTTTTTGTTTCCATCCAAGTTTATCTTCACAAAACCAAGAGTGGGAATGATGGATACATTTTGTAGCCACCATCTACCCTTAAGAACACTTCCCCCTAAATTAGTTCTCTTTCTCAAACCCCTATTGTTTTTCCTTCTCTAGTTTTGATCACAAAACTACTTCTAGTTTTACTAAATCTTTTCAAGATACTTCTTCAAAGAAAACAAGGAACTAAAATGGGTTTTGTTTTTCATCTCATTCTACAAAGTACTGATTTCTAAAACCTTACTTTTTATCATGCTTCCTTTTTAACAAAAAGCTTGTTTATAGTACTTATACCCTTCTTGTTTTCCTCTTGCTTATTTTAAGTTTGAGAAAAACTCTACTTTACTTGAGATAGTAAGTAGAATATTTTTGAACCCCTTTGTTCCAACTAGTTTTCTCTCAACATCTTCAAAAATTCCATTCCACTTGAGTTCATTCCCAATTGTCCCTAGACAATTGAGGTGTTTCAAATACTTTTCAAACAAGTTCTATTTCAAATAGCAACCTTTGCACATCTCTGATCTGCCACATTGTATTTTCCCCAATCCTCTAATTTTTGATCAAATGGATGATCATTTGATACTTTCAAATCACTCCCAATTGACCTCTCCTTTGTAGAGCAATTTATATTCTTTTCCATCACCACCTTGACCTCTTGAATTCATAATTTATGTCACCATATTCATCATTGTGGGTATATGGTTATTTCACTCACCATCTCTCTTATTCTTGCTCTACCATTGTCTCAACCACCATCACCATTATCTTCTTGGCACAAGGCCATCATGCAACAAATACCATCATGGTATATTTTACCATCACAATCTTCCTCCATCTCTATATCTCTCACATTGTTCACTTGAGTTTGGCAAGAATGGAGCCGGCCATGAAAATTTCGGCCAGCCATGCCTCTCCAATTTTATTCCTCTACAAGACTTGCCTCCCACCTAACCCAATCACTAAATGAGCAGCCACCCATCTTAGCCAATCAACAAAAGGAGGCAGCCACCATCCTCCCTCTATTTAAGGAGCTTGGCCGGCCACTCCACCTCCCCTTTGGTCATTTTTATCACTCTCCACTCCCTCCCACTCTCTCCCTGCCCTCCACCACGAAATGCTGCTGCCCCTTGCTCCATGGCCGGCCATGGCCATGGAAATCCACCTAGATGAAGCTCCCCTCCTCCCTCAAGCTTCCCCTCACCATGAGAGCTTCCCTCTCACTCTCTTCTCCCCTAATCTTTGATGAATCTAGCCCTATTTCTCCTTTCTCCTCTCACAAGATTGGATCTTGATGCAGGTGCATGTTGGTCCAAGCATGGAGAAGGTTGAGCTATCCTCAGATCTGAAGTTCTTGAGCAAAGTTCGTCCAAAACCTTGCAGTAATTTCTGCTACTTTGCTGTTTCAGATTCTGGTACGATCTTGTAAAATCCACCGAATCTCGTGTGCAGATCCAAATCGAGTGATTCAAAGTTCCACAGTTAGATACGGAAAAGTTCTACAACTTGGCGTTGGTATCACCCTCAAATTCGTTACGGATTGTCCGTGGTAAATAAAGTTCTGAAAACATGCAGAATCACTGTTTGTTAGATTTCTCCCGTTTTACAAAACCTTTTTGAGCAAACTCAACTGTGGGTGAAAGCCCTCTTCAGTACCTTCATTTTGGCGGTGGTTTCACTTCGATTGACCTCCTGAAACTGAAATGGTTCACAGATCAAGATCTGGTCAGATCTGACTTTGTCGAATTAAACCAGGAGCTTGGAGTCGAATTTTTGAATGAAACCAACTGGATAAGAACCACCTATTCATTACCTTTCAGATGCAGCAAGCCTCATATTTTTCGGATGTGTGTATGATTTTTGGTGAATTAAACTTGTTCTGTGTGTTCTGCAGACATGACTGTTAGCTTTTAATTCATCAAAAATCCATTTTTGAACCTAATTGAGTGATTCCAATTCTGTAAGACTACTGAATGTTTTCTTAATCACCTCAAACAAGTTTCAAAACTTTATCTGTTCTGTAACTCCAGAGAGAAAGAAAATGGTACAGACATGCAGTAAATTTGTAAATCCATTTGTGAGAGTTTCAGAAATAATTTGTACCCAAATCCAATTGTGTGTGAATCTCTGTTTAATTACCTTTCAAATGCAAGTGGCCTCATATTTTTAGGATTTTTCTACGATTTATGGCTTACAGATCTTGTTTTCTGTACAGTCAGATTCAAGGAAATTCCTAAAATTGTAGGTTTAATATTTTTGGGTTATTCCAATTGGGTTAGTCTTGTATTAGTACTGGCTATATAGGAAAAATATTATTAGTCTCTGTTCATACATATTTGTTACTGTTAGTAATGTTTATGTGTGACATGCATTGTTGAAGCAAAACTTTTCGGTTTATTTAAAACCCTTGACCAACTCTTTTTAGTAGAGATGGGCAACCCTTGTTATATGCTTGCAAAATAAAACCTCTGCAACCTAACATTAGCTCTTTTGTTTTGCTTAAGTTTTCAAATGATGTGGAATATGGTTTGCTTCCTATTTTGGATGTTGTGTTATGTGAGCAAACTAAGTTAGGAAAACTGTTTTCTACTTTTACAAAAATGTTAGAAAATGTTTTGTGAATGTATTTGATGTCAAACTAATGCTCTTGTCCCCTTTATGATGTTATCTACCAGGGGATGTTTGGTTTATACCATGGTGATAACCGAGAGAGGCAATTGCTAAGTCATGGCACTCTCATACCTTCACTAGGTAAATAGATTGGGTTCTCTTTTAGTTGCTTTGTAGTACCTATAAGTCTTTTGTATGTTAGCCCTTAGTAAAGTGGTTAGCTATTGATTGTTGAACGTTGCATGCTTGTTATGTTTGGAGCAATGTGATTGATTGTGTTCCTTTTATATTTTCCGGCGATAGATGCGAACAATTCCGGAGAAGAAGAAGAAGTGGATTGGACAAGGATTCTTTATATGTTGTTGGAATTCTTATATTGATGGAGTTGAAGACGAACAGGGACAAATAAGCCAAGGCAAGCCATCTTTTGATCTCTGATTTGGTGTCTAGTTGGATGTCATTTGTTGATGTCCAAAGCACCTTGAATTCTATGTGTGTTATTCTCGCTATTTATGTCATCTATGTGTGTTTCCAAGTGGGGTACTCCCTAGTGGTGATACTCCACCTTTGTCATGTGATTATGGGATACATGGCATCATGGCCGTGCTATTCCCCTTGGTTATCATGTATGCCCAACTTGAGCATGCATCATCTCAAGAAAATAACTTATATCACACCCACCCCCTTTGTAGTATAGAGGTATCAATGTCATGATCTTGGTGTATTCTCAACCCTTGAGAGGAGTATGCCGTGTACCCATTGGAGAGTATATTGGATAGTAATACTCCACTATCTAATTTGTGTATTTAAGCACCACAAATCTGAAAGTATAATCCTCCTTGTGTTGTCATAATACATGCTTACCTTAAAGCAAGTATGATCCACTCAATTACTCCTTTTCACACCATCTATGGCGTGATGACTCTCATCTCGGCCGTAGTGCAATAGTAGTTCCACTCATGAAACTATAGGTTGGGAACCCCTCAAGGCTTACCTTGTTGTAAATGTTTACGAAAACCTTGGGTGAGTTAATCCAAGTGTATGGTTTATGAAAGCAAAGGATCTTGATAAAGATGTTCGGAAAAGAGGTGTACGGAGGTTGGTTGCCAACCGAGATGTTGTGGGGAAAAAGAAATGGTTTCTAAAAAGGAGCACTGCGTATAAGTGTACACCAGCCCAACTTTTATCGCGCAACCACTCTACCCTGGTGTGGGACGGGGCTTAGCCCGTAGTTTGTTGAAGCTGGCGGGAGCACCCTTCACAACTTTCTAGGGAGGGTCATGACGACCTCCGACGCCGGGTTGCGCTCCGGAGGAGGCAATACACCGTCTTAACCGATAGCCGGACGATTGCGAGGGTCTTCGTCATGGCGCCGGAGATACGCTCAAAAGGAGGTATGCTTGCCGGGGTGCCGGGAAGGGGTAAGCTCGCGGGGAAGGACTCGTGCCGGTGGAGATGGGCGAAAGGTTATGTCCGGGTATCCGTCGTGGCATATGTTGTTATGCGGGGATGATGCCCACACGATAGGTATCCGGATAGTTGTGGGGAAAGTGTGCAAACTCGCGAGTTAAATCTATTCGAATAGCCGCGTCCGCGGTCATGGACGGGTTGCAAAGGTCTACCTTTACCGGGGCTTGCGTTTTGTTTTGATAAATGCTTTGCAAAGAAAGTGTTGTGTTGGATGTACCGGAAAGGTACGGAAAATGGGCGTGTGTTGACCATATGGAGATGGTCGTGGTAAAAATTGAGACCAAGTGGGGAACTCTTACCTATTGTTTCTTGAAGAAGAACTCTTCTTTAGCAAAGATATAGAGATGTCATAGGACTTCCATAGCGCCCGCATCAATTGAGATGCCGGAACGCTACCTCTTCTTTAAAGATATAGAGATGTCATAGGACCACCATAGTGTCCCCATCACTTGAGATGTCGGGATGCTATATCCACAAGAGAAACTGATTCTCTTTAACATGCTATATCCACAAGAGAAACTGATTCTCTTTCACATGCTATATCCACAAGAGAAACTATTCTTCCTCTCTTGTCTCTTTTAGTTAGCATTGTCAGCACCTTTCTTGATGGTTTGCGAGTACAATTCCAATGTACTCACGGCTTTGTCCCTGGCTATTTACTTGGCCAGACTTGGAGGAACACGATGGATGAAGAAGGAGTTGGCGACGTCTATGCGAGCTAGGAACGTCTTCCCGATCGGTTGCTCGTAGGGTTATGGCGAGATGACTTGGGTATGCTGCATGTCTTGAAGTGATGATGCTACTACGATGTTTAGTTAGGCCCTTCGAGGCTATTATGTAAGCAATGGTCATGTGACCTCATTGTAATTTTCTTATTCCGCTTTGTAATGGATGGTGTAATTTGATATCAGTTCGGTTATGTGTTCACGACGCACTGATCATGGGATCGTGAACTGTATACATAACAGGGAATTTCGGACAGCTAGTCCGGGGTCCCCACAGTTACAGTACGTGCGCCAGAAAAAGCGGAGGACGTGTGTCCCCCACTTGCACGACGTGTCAACGTGGTGGAAACGATGGACCCACAAAACAGAAAAATCTCGGCCATTGATGGAGTTGAAGAAAATTTGCCAAGGGAGAATGTGTCAACAAGAAAAATAAAAGGAGAATGGCGACAGGATAACTTATTTGCATACTTCGGGAGCTTTTGGTCAGAAACAAGTTTTTGCCCAAATGCTCGGGGGCTACTTCGAAAAAAGTAAAATTTCGACTATGGCAAATATAGAAAATGTTGAGCCTACAGTCAAGCACAAGTTCTTGGCTGTAGCCTCGGGGGCTACTCCCATCGGGAGCGCTGTTCGCGCACCCGAGGAAAAAAAAAAAAAAAAAAAAAGAAGAGAAAAAAGAAAGAGAGAAGGAGAAGAAAGAATATCGTGAGATAATGGCAATATAGCGACAAGGTGGACTAAAATGTTGAGCCTACAACCAAGCACAAGTTCTTGGCTGTAGCCTCGGGGGCTACTCCCATCGGGAACGCTGTTCGCGTGCCCGATGAAATTAACAAAAGGAAAAATAGAACAGCAAGAGAGTATATTTCGAGTTATAATTAACTCTACATATACTCCCATCGGGAGAGCAATATAAGTCATATTTGACTCGATAAAATGTGCCATTCCAACAGCCGGAAAAGCACTCGACAATATATTCTCGGAACGCTAAAGTTGCGATCAATTTACGAATGCCGCAAATTTGCGAAGGTAAGACCTCAGAACTATTCTGTCGGGCGTGGCATCGCCAAAGGCCGCGCTACTGCTACTTTTATCCGTATCAACGGATACGAAGAAAAATCCTAACGGACGCGTTAGGTACTCGATAAATTCGGCCGGGACTCGACGGAATGGTAAGACCTTAAGCGGCACCTGTCGAAGTTTACACCAGTATCCCGAGATCATGTCCGGGGACGTGATTTTGAAGTAGGTTGTTGCGGATTGCCACTAGAGCGAGTTAACTAGTACACTGATCCGTCGGATGAACTAGCCCCAACTACCAATATCCCTGTACAATATAGAATTTTATAAGAAAAAGTATGAAAGTTAGAGCTTTCGAGTAAAAATAAACGATAGAGATTTTCCACGACTCTACGATTCAAGCAAAATCTCGGGGGCTACTGACATAGGCATCCCAAATGGGCACTGCCGAATATAGTACCGGGGTTTATTGAAGGCCCACTGCCCGAAGGATAAGAAGATTCGGAAGCCCAAGATGTGTTAAAGGAAAAGATAGAGTTGTAATAGGAAGTGTTATTTGTAATCTGGCGAGATGAGTTAGAAACCGTCCCGAACTGCGTAACTTGTACAAAACGAAACCCTCGGCTCCACCTCTTATATAAAGGGGGAGTCGAGGGACGAAGAGATCATCGAATCATTGTACTGCAAACCCTAGTTTTCATATTCGTCGAGTACTTTTCGGCTGAAACCTTCGAGATCTACTTGCCCTCTACTTCTAACTAAACCCTAGCCTATAATCCATAGGCATTGACAAGTTAATCCTTTGTCAAGGCCCACCAAAAGTTCTGATATTTCTTCTGATGCATCCTCTCATAGCCGTCAACCTAGACCATTCCTTTCATCAAACAGTAAATATCTCAAGGCTGTACTTTATAAAAGACATGGTATTGCTGCTTTAAGATCTATAGCTGATATGTTGACCAAGAGTACACACGATTCAATCAAGGCGATTGCCAAATGTCAACGTGTTATTGATGATGCTAATAGAAGTCCTCAATGATTCTATGTAATTTTTTTATTTGGGCACATTAATTGCCTTGTAATTTTCCTAGTTATTTTATTTGTGTATGTAATTGTGTGTATCATTGATACCAGATTTTAGGCTCATGAAATTTAATGCAAGTTGACTAGTCAAACAACCAGGGCCCTACAACAGATTGTGCCGGCCCACTTACAGTAGTGTGGGACCCATTTTCATTTTGGGTCGGCCCACTTACTTATTGGGCCGGCCCGTTAACACAATAGTGGGCCCCACCTGCTTATTGGGCTGGCCCACTATCTTGTTGGGCCAGCCCACTTGCTATATGGTGGACCCCCATACTAAATGGGCCGGCCCTTTAACAGGAAGTGGGACCCACCTGTGTTTTTGGCCCGGCCCACTATCTTGTTGGGCCGGCCCACTTGCTATATGGTGGACCCCACATACTAAATGGGCCGGCCCTTTAACTAGAAAGTGGGACCCACCTGTGTTTTTGGCCCGGCCCACTTTCTTGTTGGGCTAGCCCAATTGCTATATGGTGGACCCCACATACTAAATGGGCCGGCCCTTTAACAGGAAAGTGGGACCCACCTGTGTTTTTGGCCCGGCCCACTTGCTATATAGTGGATCCCACATACTAAATAGGCCGGCCCGTTAACAGGAAAGTGGGACCCACATGTGTTTTTGGCCCGGCCCACTTTCTTATTGGGCCAGCCCATTTGATCTATTGTGGACCCCACGTACTAAATGGGCTGGCCCGATAGCAGGAAAGTGGGACCCACAGGCTAATTGGGCCGGCCTAATAACTTCTTGGGCCGGCCCACTTGCTTTAAGGTGGACCCCACTTGTTAAATGGGCCGGCCCGATAACAGGAAAGTGGGTCCCACATGTCTTGTGGGCTGGCCCTTTTGCCTGTTGACCGGTCAAACGAGTGCATTCGGCCCGGCCCACATGCTTAGTGGGCCGGCCCTTAAAGTTTTGACCAGTCAACCTTAGAGGTTAGGCCCGGCCCACGTAACTAATGGACCAGCCCAGCTATATAGTTGAACGGTCAAACTAAGTCAGCTGGCCCGACCCGCAAACTTAATAGGCCGGCCCGCTTAAGACGTGGCAGGCCTCGTGTGGGCCTACCATCTACCACGGGGTTTCAGCTGGTTAACGCCATTAACTGCCAGTTAACGGCGTCTGCCACGTGTCAGTTTGCATGACGTCGGCGGTCAACGGGCCCCGGAAACACTTCTGCAACGGTCCGATTTTCCGTGGCGGAAGGGCGCCCAAGCGCGACGGACCGAAAAAATCGTCGTAGGACTTTGCCTGACACAGTTTCGACAACAGAACCCATATCGTCGGGTTAGGCCCATAGGCGACGAAAAATACCCCTTAGCGGACGATTTTGGGACGTTGTCTATCAGAACTTTTCTTTTAGTGATATATAGGATAGTTCAACTTAGCACCAGAAAGTTTCTCAGAAAAATATGCAATTGGGCGACCCTCTTGCATCAACACACCACCAATTCCAATACCACTAGCATCACATTCAATCTCAAATTGCTTATTGAAATCAGGAAGTGCAAGTAACGGTGCAGAAGCTAACAATCTCTTAAGTTCATCAAAAGCATGATCTTGGGCTGCGCCCCACTCAAAAACAACACCCTTTTTAGTCAAATCATTCAAAGGTGCAGCAATAGTACTAAAGTTGGGCACAAATCTTCTATAAAACCCAGCTAGACCATGGAAACTTCTTACTTGACTCACATTCATGGGAGTAGGCCAATTTTGAATAGCTTCAATTTTAGACACATCTACTTCTACTCCATGCTTAGAGACAACATAATCAAGAAATATGACCTTATCTTTGCAAAATGTGCACTTCTCAAGATTACCATATTGTCTATTATCACGCAACACTTGCAAAACATGTCGAATATGTATAGTATGATCAGATTCATTGCGGCTGTAGATTAATATATCATCAAAGTACACAACCACAAACTTGCCAATAAATTCACGCAAAACATGGTTCATCAGTCTCATGAAAGTGCTAGGTGCATTAGTCAAACCAAAAGGCATTACTAACCACTCATATAAACCAAATTTTGTTTTAAAGGCAGTTTTCCATTCATCCCCTTCTTTCATCCGAATTTGATGATAACCACTACGCAAATCAATTTTAGAGAACACAACAACACCACTCAATTCATCTAGCATATCCTCTAAACGGGGAATAGGATGACGATATCGAATAGCAATGTTGTTTATAGCTCTACAATCTACACACATACGCCATGTACCATCTTTCTTAGGAACTAGAATAACAGGAACAACACAAGGACTAAGGCTTATGCAGATATAACCTTTGTCGAGTAGCGCTTGTACTTGCTTCTGTATCTCCTTCGTCTCTTCGGGATTTTTTCTATATGGCACCCTATTGGGCAGCGAAGCTCCGGGAATCAAGTCAATTTGATGCTTAATACCTCGCAATGGTGGTAATCCTGCGGGTACCTCCTCCGGAAACACATCGCCGAATTCCTGCAAAACATTAGAAACACCAAGAGGAAGAGGGGTCATGTCGTTAAAAACCAAAACCGTACCCCTGTTCAAAAGCACAAGAGGCATGGCCGTAGGATCCTCACTAAATTCTCTCATGTCTTCTTTGGTGGCTAATGAAACTAAGGAATTCACTCGCTCACTTTTCGTTATATCACTCACAATATTACAATTCTCTCGCCTATCTAAAGGTGCATCCTCCAAGTTTACTTCAATCTTCTGACGAGACTCATTGACAATTTGTTGTGGTGACATAGGCTGTAAGTTGATTTTCTTGCCCTTATACTCCAAGTGATATGTATTGGCACGGCCATTGTGTTGCACGAACGGTCATAGAGCCAAGGCCGACCCAATAGTAGGTGACACACCGTCATAGGAACCACATCAAAATCAATGCAATCCTTATATGGTCCAATCTCAAACTCAACACGCACCATGTGGTTTACCTTCATCTCACCATTGTCGCTCAACCACTGAATATAATATGGATGCGGGTGCGGTAGGTACTTCAACTCAGCTTGGTACACAACTCCTTGCTTGCTATACTGCTGCAACTCCCGCCATCAATAATGACCTTGCAAGACTTGTCAGGACCAACTAAAGCTTTGGTTTGGAACAAATTGCAGCGCTGAGTAGATTCACTAGGCAACACATTAAGAGCACGCTGCGACACAACAATGGCGCGAGCATCAGATGGATAGGCATCTTCACCATCAGTGTCATAGTCATCATCTTCTGGAGCATTAGGATCAACATCATCTCCAGTCTCATACTCATTGTCCTCATTGATAATCATAACTTTGCGGTTAGGACAATCTCTCTTGAAGTGACCCTTGCCACCACATGTATGACAAAGCACATCACGGTTGCGCGTCGTAGACATGCTAGAACCACTCGTACTTGCAGTAGATTCGGACTTCTTTGCGTTAGACACATTGGAGACCGGCTTGCTAGGCGGAGTAGAGTAAGGGGCGGAGCGCGTCGATGGCGTCGGCGCCGTAGTTGGGCGCGCGAGGCGTAAAGCGCCCAGCTCCCGTAGCACGACCTTTAACCTTTGCTTCTTCAGCCATTTGTGATTCAGCTTCTCTTGCATGATGTAGGAATTGATTCATATTGGTGGAACTGTAGTGACGAACAATGCCTTTGATATCATACTTCAATCCATCGAGGAAACGTTGCATTGTCATCTCTAGAGACTCACGGACACGGCCACGCTGCATAAGCAACTCCATCTCCATGTAGTATTCATCCACAGTCTTCACACCTTGCCTCAATAGGGTCAACTTATCATATATTGTACGCAAATAATTAGTGGGCACAAAACGAGAATTCATCGCCTCCTTCATAGCACGCCATGTGATAATATGAAGCTCACCATCCTCCTGTCGATTACGAACAAGTGCATCCCACCAACGCAATGCATAGCCATCAAATTCGGAAGACACAAGCTTGATCTTCCTATCTTCAGTGTAATTTGGATGTAAGCTCCATAACTTCTCAATCTTAAGCTCCCAAGTAAGGTATTCTTCAACATCAGCTCCTCCTTCAAACATGGGTATGGAGAACTTAGGCTTACCCAATCCATCTTCTTCATCATGTCCACGACCATGGCTGCCAAGTGGAGCCCAACCACGAGGACGGTCACCACGACCATGTGCTTCATCAACGGTTTCATCTTGTTGTTGCTGTTGATTTGTAAGATTCTCAACATACATTGTTAAAGTTAGAAGAGTGCGCTGAATATCCGTCATTTGATCTGCCATTGTAGTGACGGTCGCATTAGTATCATCCAGCTTTTGGGAGATCTCTTGGACCTTGCCCCTAAGCTCATCATCCTCAATGCGGAATTCACGTCGCATCTCATTACGAAGAGCTTCATAATCCCTCCATGTCATCAAATCAGCAAGCATCCTTGTCTTTCTGGTTAACAATTTTAGCATCACTAGAAGACATGGTTAGTAGGTTAGTGCACTAAAACAAATATATATGTGGTGGTACTCTCACAACTCACTCAAAACTGATAACAAAAGGAGATCTTACCGTTCCAAAGTAAATTAGTGTTGCTTACCACTTGTAGTAACAACTAGTGCACGGATATAGCGAAGCGAATATCAAGGGTGTAAGAACAATCACACGACAAAGCAGGATATATGTGGGGCTGTAGGTAGGCTACCTATTTGCACCAATAACAAGCTCTAGCGCTGACCGTAGACAACCAAAGATACTCACACAAGGAGATAAATGTGGAAATGCAACTATATGGATGAAAAGGTTGCAATGCACTAGAGAGACGCTAGCAAAGCTCAACGGGACAGGCACAAGATTGCTCAACTACAGGTGCAGTAAAGAAAACTTAGGCCTTCACTTGAGTTAACTAACACTTCAATTTTTTTGTAACACAGCTATGTAGCTCTTTTTGCTTTTTTTCTATTTTCTCTTCTTTTTTTTGATATGACACAACTCCTTGATAACACGGCCAACAAAATATGCAAAGCACCAAAACCCTAATGAGCAGCCTGTCGAGCGGTAAAACTAGTCTATTCTGGGGAAGTTCCCAGTCACTTATATCGATAGGATGTGTCTATGGTTGGGAACAAGCACACTGTATGCTATGTGGACTCGGAGTAACAAAAACTGACAAAATATGAAAAACTAGATGATAGCGGAGACTCAAACCCTAACAATACTAGATGGAAGAAAAAGTTACGCAAAAACAACTACGAAAAGCAACTAAAACTTGAAATTAGTGCAATCTAAAGCTATGGCAAACCCTAACCCTAATATTTTTGGCTTTTTCTGGATAGGAAAAACACTCACAACTCAACGATGGGGTGGATTGTGGATGGCTTACCGAGGGAACCCGATAATCTGATACCAAGATGATAAGGGGTGGCCCGATCTTCTCAGTAAGCAACGAGGTGATGATGATCACGGGGTGATAGCAGCGGAGGAACACGACGATGAAGGGGAAGATAACTTGTATGACGCAACGAGATCTCTCGATTGGTCCCTGTCGCCAATGCCACAGCTCTCAACCCTGCAAGATATTCGCAACTCCACACACTTGCGCACGTAGCCGCCGACCACGAGGCGGTAAGTTGCAATCTACTAATTCCCAATGGAACAACAGATCACACAAGACTTTCAGGGATTCCACACCAAATCAATGCAATTGGATGTAGAAATTCAATAGAGTTGCAAAGCAAACAACTATGAACTAGGGTTTATCTTAAACATGGTCTAAAGAAACTTTGGGGGCGTCCTGGGCACTTATATAGGGGTTCAGGACGACCTCAGGTCGAAAAAGTACGAAAATAACCGACCCAGAATAGATTTGGTCGAGACAGACTCGGAGTCGGCTGGTCTGGCGGCCGGTCGACCGGGTCTGGGACCGGCCGGTCCGGTTTCAACCGGGCCTGGCGCCGGGTGTGGACCGGGCGGTGCTCCCGGGCTTACTGGATGCGCCCGGTTGGCACAAGTGCTGCAGCCGGTTTGGACCGGACGGATCTGGCGCTGGATCCGGTCGGACTGGGCCTGTGACCGGTTGTTCCGGCGGCACGGCCGGTCGGACCGGTTCTGACGCCGGACTGAACTTCAGCTTCCCCTCTCGCGCATGCCTCCCGCTCCTCCCTCGCGCGTCCATGGGATGTCTTCATGTCCATCTCCATGTCCAGCTCCTCGTCCATCTTCTGGTCCAGCTGCTCCTCTCCTCCTCGTGCGATGCTTGCTCCCTCCTCATACCTGATCATACATAAGTAATAGCACTTAGGCAGTATAAAGTTCTCATCAATCAAAGTATCGTTTAGGAACAAGTTCACCTGTTGTTTAAGTAGCTTCGCACGAGCTCGTGTCATTGGTCCAATCCTGACTTCATTGGACTTGAGCTTCACAGCAGGATCATCTTCTTGTAATGACGGAGGTAGTAGTGAGGTAGGGATGTCCTCATCATTTCCCCCTTCGGCAGGGTGCCGGGAAGAGCTTCAGAACCCCCTGAGATGGGTTCTGCGATGGCGGCCGCGACAGAACTTTTCGTGGATGGATGGTCGGGTCTCCAGGGTTTTCCCGAGAAGATGTATAAATAAGCGGAGGATTTTCGTCGGTGGGGTGCCTGGGGGGGCTACACACCCCTTGGCGCGGGCCAGGCCCAGGCCGCACCATGGGGTGGTCTGGCCGCCCTGTGGCACATCTTCGACCCCCTCTGGACTTCGTCTTTGTTTCGGTAAAATATTTACTTTGGCTTTTGTTTCGTCTAATTCCGATAATATTTCCTCTACAACTTTTCTGAAATATAAAAATAGCAGAAAACAGGGAACTGGCACTGTGGCATCTTGTTAATAGGTTAGTGCCGGAAATCATGTAAAAGTGCAACGAAGTGTAAGAAAATCATATATGAATTGGTGTAAAACAAGCACGGAACATCAAAAATTATAGATATGTTTGAGATGTATCAAGCATCCCCAAGCTTAACTCCTCCTCGTCCTCGAGTAGGTAAGTGATAACAAAATAATTTTTTAGGTGACATGAAGCCAACACAATCTTGATCAAGCGTGTAAATCATTGTGAGCTGGGATCTAAGTACTCTAACATAGGCATGATAGATATGATTAAATATGACTTAGCAACTATGTTATAACATGGAGAGTAACTCAAACAAAGGATTATGAATAATAGTGCATTGAAAGTAACTGTTTGTTTATGAGCATAGAGTAAACATAACAAAGTGGTACTCAACATGTCCTTTATGGAATAGCAAAACATAAATGCAAGGACACCTTCAAAGTTCATAGGGTGACTAGATACAAGTAATTTGAGAGCAAGCGATAGCACAATCATGAATCAATCAATAATAATTTTGGGACTATGCACATTGCACTATGTGACAAGGGTTTAACTTGTGAATGCCTACAGATTGTAGACTAGGGTTTCGCGGAAAGTAGAGGGCAAGTAGATCTCGAAGGTTCAGCTGAAAAGGTGCTCGACTATGAAAACTAGGGTTTGTGTTGAAAATGATCCGATCCTTTCTTTCTCCCTCAGCTCCCCCATATATAGGAGGTTGAGCCGAAGCTTTCATATCGCACAAATTACAAAGTCCGGGAGACTACTTGAGTCTGTCCCGTATTATTACAAGACTCTCTATTTCTAATGTATCTCTATCTTCCATATCGATGTTTATTGGGCTTCCGGACTTCGTAATCTTCGGATTGTGGGCCTTCAGTTATCCATGGGTACCTTATTCGGCAGGCCCATTCGGGATGCCTATGTCAGTAGCCCCCGAGGTTTTGCTTGAATCGTAGAGTCGAGTAAAATCTCCGCTGTAAAGTCAATAAATTCTTCGGATCATCATAACATTTTACTCGAAATGTATATATTTTGTACAGGGATAATGGTAGATGGAGCTGGTTCATCTGACGGATCAGGTACCAGTTAACTTCTCTCGTGGCAATCCCTCAAAAACCTACTTCAAGGTCAAGTCCCTGGACATGACCTCGGGATACTGGCGTAATTCGACATGTGCCGATTAAGGACTGAACATGAACCGGATTCCAGTCATATTATTCGGATCCATAGCGCGTCCGCTAGGATTTTTCTTCGTATCTATTGAACAAATGAAGTAGCAGAGCGCATTCGGGTGCGATACCACGCCACACAGGACAGATCCTGGGGACTTACCTTCGGAAAGTATTACGGCATCCAGAGTTTTTACCGTGGAGGACGCGCGCTAGGAATATATTGTCGAGTGCCTTTATCGGCTGTTGGAATTGCCAATTTTTCCGAGTCACTAAATGATAATATGTTGGTCTCCCGATGGGAGTACATGACGAGTTATAAGTAACTCAAAGATATACGATGAGAGTTCCTCGTTTTATATTTTGTCTTGTTATCCTCTCTCTCCTTCTCCTTCTTATATTTTATCGGGTGCGCGACCAGCGCTCCCGATGGGAGTAGCCCCCGAGGCTACAGTCGAGTGCTTGCACTTGGGTGTACGATCAAATTTTACTATCCATCCACTCTATATTTCAAGTCAAACTTGTTGCTCCCTTTCTTTCTTTATTTCATCGGGTGCGTGTTCAGCGCTCCCGATGAGAGTAGCCCCCGAGGCTACAGTCAAGTGTTTGCACTTGGCTGTAGGCTCAAATTTGGTTATTTTGGACCAACTCTATATTTTTGTCTTCCTCATAAACCTCTTATCAGAAGTATAGACTATACTTCTGATTAGAGTAGCCCCCAAGCATATGAACAGATGCTTGCATTTGATCATAGGCTCCCGATACTTCTGTATTTGAATACCCGATATTTTCTTTGCCGCTATATTTTCTTAACGCAGTCGAAGCTTTCTTGAATGACGTCGCTGCTGACGGTAACCACGATGCTTGCGTTGGAAAGCCCACTACTAGGAATTAGCTTATAGCCGCATTTCTTACCGCCGGCGAGAACGATTTAAAGATGCCGGCGGTAAGGCCTTTCAGGGTCGCCTCACCTTACCGCCGGCGGTTTGGTCTAGGAGATGCCAGGGGTAATTTAGTTACCTCCGGAGAAATCGATTCGCATTTGCCGGGGGTAAAGTGGGGTCGTGTGGGTCGTTTGGGTGAAAATTACCGCCGGCATCTATTATGTGTTTTCGCCGGTGATAAAGAAGACCATGACCCATGTCTTAACCGCAGACCGCACCCACCTTCGTTGATTTTTCTCAGAAGACCATGACCCAAACTGCTCTCTCTTTCTCACATCTAGATCGGGGCAAAAGAGAGTTGAGGTCACCGGCAGCCACCGCCTGCAGCCAGCACCGCCGCCTCCCCTAGCTTCACCCCTCCCCCGGCTCGCCTCGCCACATCCCCCAGCTCGCCTCGCCCCCGATTCTCCCTCCGCCGTGGAGGACGCCGAACTCCACCATGAGCTGCGGGGCCCCTTCTCCATGGCGCGCCGCGGGAGGACCTCCGCTTCCGCGCCAGCCCCGAGCGCCTCCTCTTCCGCGCCGTCGTGCAGGGACTAGTAAGTCATCGCCGAGCTGTTCAGCTCCACCGCCCTCGCCGCGGCGTCGGCCCTCTTGCTCGCCGCGACTCGGCTTTGGGGTGCGGAAGACGAGGAATCGGCGGTGGCCGCGGCCGCGGCCGATGAAGGTGGAGCAGCTCGAGGAGGTCCTTGACCGGGGATTTGCCAGAGCCCCGCACATCCCGGAGGTTGGCGACCAGGCGGAGCGCGGTGACCGGGTCGGCGGCCCACTTTTTTTTAAATCCTAAAAAAAAAAGACCGCTGGCGTTTACAATTGAAACCGCTGGGGGTAATTCCACCTTACCGCCGGCGCTTACAAATATGCCGGTGATAGCACTTTACCACCGGCGAGGTGATCGCCGGCGAACAGCAAGGCGCCGGCGGTAGCGATTTCTGTGCGCCGGCGGTAAGCAAAATCCTAGTAGTGGCCACGACTCCTGTCACCTCACTGCGTCGTGGGTCCAAAGTTCTGCGCCATCGACACGTCGCGCAAGTGGGGGACACACGTCCTCCGTAATCTCCGGCACACGCGCAGTAACTCCCGTCTGGTAGTTCAGACTGAAAAGACCAGTTTACCCCTTGGGATACGTGTAAGGCTAAAAACACTTCCCCTTTTCATCCAACAGCGAGGCGGATCGGCTCCTTGCTATAAATTCACTTCATATTCCTCATTCACCCCCTTCGTCGCGCTGCACATCTACTTTCTCTCTCTCGCTCTCGACCATTGCCATCTCCGAGCTCCTCACGCTCCTGCTTTCTTGCGTCCCCTTCTTCCACCAAAGATCTCCCCCATGCCTCCACGCACGAAGCTGCTGAAGAACAAGGCTCCGGGCACTGACGCCCCAATGGAGAAGGTTGAGGTCTCTGGATGGGAGCGGTCCATGATCTCCAACCAGGATCAAAAGATGCTGAAGAAGCTTGGCCTGATGAAGAAGCAGGATTCCTTGAAGTTTCCTGGTGATGAAAGCTTCCTGCGTCCTCCTATCGGATTCCGGGTGTCGAGGGTACTCCCCGGCAATGCCCTCCGTAAGGGGCTTAGGGTAGATGGAATCCTGTAGACTGACACGAGACATCGGTTATCAAACAAACGAGGTGAGCGATTTACCCAGGTCCGGGGCCCTCGATGAGGTAAAACCCTTACGTCCTGCCTGTCCGATCTTGATTGCTGAAAATATCGGTTACAATGGGGTGCCGAAGGTTTCGACTATGATCTTCGTCGAGAGGCTAAGTTTTACGGTGACCTAGCTCTAGACTTACGGTAGTTATGGCTATTATGATTGTGTGTCCCTCGGCAACCCCTCTCCTGGCCCTTATATTGGGAGCCAGGTCTCGAGAGGTCTGTCCGGGTACGACTAGGTTACAAAGAGTACTAGGTCTAAACTTTCCTTGTATTCTTCGTCTTCTTGCCTTGTTCTTCAAGAATTCTTCCTAGGAACCGACGTAGTGGCCCACCTGGCCATCGAGTGCCTTCATGGGCCCCTGGTTGGGCTGCAAGAGGTAGTGCAACATTAGTTACCCGAAGGGTAATGCCCACATCAGTAGCCCCCGAGTAACTGGACGAAGATACTTCGGGTAGGGACTAAAAACATGTCTTCTGTCGAATGTTCGCCTTAGCCGATAAATCTTGACCTCCTTGTAACAGTAGCATCTTCTTTTATCGGGTGCGCGTTCAGCTCTCTCGATGGGAGTAGCCGCCGAGTCTAGGTACGGATGCTTGCAACCGTGCGTATACTCAAGTTGTACTACTCGAATGTTTTCTTATGCCGAAGCTTTCTGCAAATTATCAAGATCATCCGATACATTTTCTTATACCGAGACTTTAATACTTTCAATCAAGGTTTAGTACGTAAAGGATATCGAGTAACTTGCCCAGCTTTGCTGGTTAACTGCCGATGGCAAAACAACGCTACCCTACACAGAATCAAGTGCCCGGGCATGATTCTGGATCTGAAAAAAGTCTTCGAGTCCATACTTCATTGGGTGCGCGCTCAGTGATCCCGATGGGATTAGCCCCCGAGTCTAGGCACGGATGTTGGCAACCGCGTGTAGACTTTAGACTGAGCCACTCGATTGTTTCAGTTTCCTTCGAATGCTCCAATCAAAGTTGAAATTTCTTACGACATCATCAATGACGTAACCACTACTGCGGCCTGATTGACAGGCATGACTTGACGGGCCCACCCTACTTCTGCGCGGTCAGTTAGGAAATGACTAGTGCTTGTGCATTGACCGAGGCGTCTCCTTGATTTCCGCGCATAGTGGGAGTAATGGGCCGCCGGCTTCATCTCCCTTATTTGGACACGTGTATAGTTGGATGCTCATCCACCTCCCCACGATCTCTAGAATTACGGCCACGATTACCCAACAGTCTTCGCCATAAATAGAGAGCCTCCTTCGTTTTCACTTTTTACGCTTCCACATTACTCATCTTCCTCCTCAGTTCCTCCTTGTCATTGCTCCTGCTTCCGAGAACTCAGCCACCATGGGCAAGAAGAAGAGAGCTGCTGGTTCAAGTGCCTCCGCGGGCGCGGCCAAGGTTGGCCTCGACTGGTGCGCCTCCACCATTTCCCACCGTGAGGTGAACAGGCTGGCACGCTTGGATTCATCTCATCTGCCAATTCTGACATCCGCCTCCCAGGTTCTTCTTCTCGCCCAAAGCCCCCGAAGGGTTTTACTGTTATGTTCGCTGCCTATTTGTTTCGTGGGCTTTCTCTTCCTGCCCACGAATTCCTCCGTTCTCTCCTTTTCTTCTACGGGATCCAGCTCTAGTAGCTGACCCCCAATTCTATCCTTCATCTTTCCATATTTATCACACTGTGAGAGGCCTTCATCGGCATTGACCCCCACTGGGGCTTGTGGAGGAAGATCTTCTACGTCAAACGCCACAATGCAATGACGGTCCCCCCGTCGTTGGCGGCGTCGGTTTTGTCGTCAGAAAGGAAGTCAATTATTTTGACTATCCGATGAAGGAATCTTTCCAGGGCTGGCGACAGAAATGGTTCTATCTGCGAGACATCCCAACATCTGGACGTCGCTCCAATCTGCCTCCGTTTGAAGATGTTTCCCTAGCTACGCCAAAGAAATCCTGGCGGAATACTTTGATTGCCGAAGAAAGTGCCATAGCCGACCAACTGTATGGAAAGGTCTTGGACCTGAAGAATGCAGAGGGTCTGACAATGTGTGGCACTGAGGTGATCTCAGTGTTTCTAAAGCGTCGGGTGCAACCACTGATGTCTCATCCTCGTCAGCTGTGGATGTACACCGGCAAAAACGATAAGTCAAGGGTCAGCTTAGTCGACCTATCTGATGAAGAATTTCGCGATGAGGTGCGGCGCCTGACTCGTCTCAGCCAGAAGGACAATATTGTCCTGACTTTGGCTCGCCCTCCTCTCGATCTTAAGAATCTTCCAGCCGAGGTAATTTCCCTTAAATTCGCTTCAAGGGTCATTTCTATTTCTGCATCTAAACTCGATAGCTTCTTTATTTGTCGACAGGCCTCCACCGTCGCTCAATGTTATCCTCCTACACCCGAAAGTGGGGTGGAGCCAGAGGATGATGATGATTCAGAGGAGACCGAAGATGGGCAGCATGCCCTCGAGGACAACGACGTTCAAGGCGACGAACCCCCGAGGACGATGCTCGCACTAAGGCTATGCGGCGCAGGAAGATCAATGAGGACTTGATGACAACTGCTGAATCGAGTCCTAGCGGACAAGATGATGATGCTAATGTAACTGCGTCGCCTCCTCCTGCTGCAAAGAGCTCAACAAGTCTCTTTGCTGAATGAGATGACCTGGAGCTGTAAGTTCTCGTTCCTCCTTTGCATCTATCTTCCTTTAGCTTATCTGAAACATGCTTCTTCTTTCTAGAAGCCCAGATGATGATGATGATGATGATGATGGAGTCCCTCTCGCAAAGAGGGCAAAATTATATTCCGAAAGATCTGAGTCGGCGAGGCAGTCGAACCCTTCGACTGCTGAGCTGACGCCACCTCCAAGAACAGCTGTGGCCAAGGTTCCTGTGTCGAAGGTTAACCCTTCTGCCGGCGCCTTTATCCCTTCGACTGCTCATGATCACGTAAGTGTAATGTTCGGCTCGATACTCTTCTAGTTCTTGAACTGATGATTATTTTCCATGCAATTTATCATAACTTTCTATCTTCTTTCTACAGCCGATTTTTGCCACAGTTGACGCTGTGGTAGATTTCGCTGATCAGTTTACCCGCCTAGAGTCTGAAAATGCTCAGCTTTGTAAGGCCATCAAAAGTTCGGCTGATCAAGTGCTGGAAGCCAACAAGCTCACAACCGACGCTCAGAAAAAGAACATCCTGCTGAAGGATGAGCTGAAGAAGCTGAAGAAGAAGAAGAAATACGAGCAAGAAGCCAGACGCGAAGCTGCCATTGCCGCCGATGAAAAAGAAGGCGCTCTTCGATATTCCATCATGAGCTTGCTGAGTAAGTTTCTTTTCACCCATTGCACGGTATTCTTCTAATACTATCTTCTGGATTGCTTACGCGTAATTTTTCAAGATGCTGCCGATATGCCTATCAATCGTGCATGCAAGCTTCGAGAGGATTCGATGTCTGATGCTCTTTCGCTTGCCACTGAATCCAATAACCAAGTACAAGGTCTTTTGTAAAAAACCAATGGAGCTTTGTCTAAGTTATACTCGATGATATTCCAAAGGTTGAGCCAGAACAAGACCCTTGGCGAGATGGCAGACGCTTTCTTCATCAAATCTTCTGAAGCTATAGAGGTACTGAAGCGACGCTCCCGTCTCTTCGGGGCGGTGATGACGCGTAAAGCACACGCCCGTTGGGAACCCCAAGTGGAAGGTGTGATGCGTACAGCAGCAAGTTTCCCTCAGTAAGAAACCAATGTTTATCGAACCAGTAGGAGTCAAGAAGCACGTCGAAGGTTGATGGCGGCGGGATGTAGTGCGGCGCAACACCGGGGATTCCGGCGCCAACGTGGAACCCGCACAACACAACCAAAGTACTTTGCACCAACGAAACAGTGAGGTTGTCAATCTCACCGGCTTGCTGTAACAAAGGATTAGATGTATAGTGTGGATGATGATTGTTTGCGAGAAACAGTAGAACAAGTATTGCAGTAGATTGTATTCAATGCAAAAGAATGGACCGGGGTCCACAGTTCACTAGAGGTGTCTCTCCCATAAGATAAATAGCATGTTGGGTGAACAAATTACAGTCGGGCAATTGACAAATAGAGAGGGCATGACAATGCACATACATGATATGATAAGTATAGTGAGATTTAATTGGGCATTACGACAAAGTACATAGACCGCTATCCAGCATGCATCTATGCCTAAAAAGTCCACCTTCGAGGTTATCATCCGAACCCCTTCCAGTATTAAGTTGCAAACAACGGACAATTGCATTAAGTATGGTGCGTAATGTAATCAATAACTACATCCTCGGACATAGCATCAATGTTTTATCCCTAGTGGCAACAAGCACATCCACAACTTTAGAACTTTCTCGTCATCGTCCCGCATTTAATGGAGGCATGAACCCACTATCGAGCATAAATACTCCCTCTTGGAGTTAAGAGTAAAAACTTGGCCGAGCCTCTACTAATAACGGAGAGCATGCAAGATCATAAACAACACATAGGTAATAGATTGATAATCAACATAACATAGTATTCTCTATCCATCGGATCCCGACAAACACAACATATAGCATTACGGATAGATGATCTTGATCATGTTAGGCAGCTCACAAGATCCGACAATGAAGCACATAATGAGAAGACGACCATCTAGCTACCGCTATGGACCCATAGTCCAGGGGTGAACTACTCACTCATCACTCCGGAGGCGACCATGGCGGTGAAGAGTCCTCCGGGAGATGATTCCCCTCTCCGGCAGGGTGCCGGAGGCGATCTCCTGAATCCCCCGAGATGGGATTGGCGGCGGTGGCGTCTCAGTAAGGTTTTCCGTATCGTGGCTCTCGGTACTGGGGGTTTCGCGACGGAGGCTTTAAGTAGGCGGAAGGACGGAGTCGGATGGGGTCACGGGGGCCCCACACGCTAGGGCCGCGCGGGCCCCCCCTGGGCCACGCCGCCCGAGTGTGGCGGCGCCCCGTGGCCCCACTTTGTCTTCTCTTCTGTCTTCTGGAAGCTTCGTGGCAAAATAGGCCCCTGGGCGTTGATTTCGTCCAATTCCGAGAATATTTCCTTACTAGGATTTCTGAAACCAAAAACAGCAGAAAACAACAACTGGCTCTTCGGCATCTCGTTAATAGTTTAGTGCCGGAACATGCATAAATATGACATAAAGTATGTATAAAACATGTAGATATCATCAATAATGTGGCATGGAACATAAGAAATTATCGATACGTCGGAGACGTATCAGCATCCCCAAGCTTAGTTCCTGCTCGTCCCGAGCGGTAAACGATAACAAAGATAATTTTTGGAGTGACATGCCATCATAACCTTGATCATACTATTGTAAGCATATGTAACGAATGCAGCGATCAAAACAATGGTAATGACATGAGTAAACAAATGAATCATAAAGCAAAGACTTTTCATTAATAGTACTTCAAGACAAGCATCAATAAGTGTTGCATAAGAGTTAACTCATAAAGCAATAAATCAAAGTAAAGGTATTGAAGCAACACAAAGGAAGATTAAGTTTCAGCGGTTGCTTTCAACTTATAACATGTATATCTCATGGATATTGTCAATGTAAAGTAATATAACAAGTGCAATATGCAAGTATGTAGGAATCAATGCACAGTTCACACAAGTGTTTGCTTCTTGAGGTGGAGAGAGATAGGTGAACTGACTCAACATAAAAGTAAAAGAAAGGCCCTTCGCATAGGGAAGCATTGATTGCTATATTTGTGCTAGAGCTTTGGTTTTGAAAACATGAAACAATTTTGTCAACGGTAGTAATAAAGCATATGTATCATGTAAATTAGATCTTACAAGTTACAAGCCTCATGCATAGTATACTAATAGTGCCCGCACCTTGTCCTAATTAGCTCGGATTACCAGGATTATCATCGCAATACACATGTTTTAACCAAGTGTCACAAAGGGTACCTCTATGCCGCCTGTACAAAGGTCTAAGGAGAAATCTCGCATTTGGATTTCTCGCTTTTGATTATTCTCAACTTAGACATCCATACCGGGACAACATAGACAACAGATAATGGACTCCTCTTTAATGCATAAGCATGTAGCAACAATTAATGTTCTCAAATGAGATTGAGGATATATGTCCAAAACTGAAACTTCCACCATGATTCATGGCTTTAGTTAGCGGCCCAATGTTCTTCTCTAACATTATAAATGCTCTAACCATTAAGTGAGTGGTAAATCTCCCTTACTTCAGACAAGACGGACATGCATAGCAACTCACATGATATTCAACAAAGAGTAGTTGATGGCGTCCCCAGGAACATGGTTATCGCACAACAAACAACTTGATAAGAGATAAAGTGCATAAGTACATATTCAATACCACAATAGTTTTTAAGCTATTTGTCCCATGAGCTATATATTGCAAAGGCGAATGATGGAAATTTAAAGGTAGCACTCAAGCAATTTACTTTGGAATGGCGGAGAAATACCATGTAGTAGGTAGGTATGGTGGACACAAATGGCATAGTGGTTGGCTCAAGGATTTTGGATGCATGAGAAGTATTCCCTCTCGATACAAGGTTTAGGCTAGCAAGGTTATTTGAAACAAACACAAGGATGAACCGGTGCAGCAAAACTCACATAAAAGACATATTGTAAACATTATAAGACTCTACACCGTCTTCCTTGTTGTTCAAACTCAATACTAGAAATTATCTAGACTTTAGAGAGACCAAATACGCAAACCAAATTTAGCAAGCTCTTTGTATTTCTTCATTAATGGGTGCAAAGTATATGATGCAAGAGCTTAAACATGAGCACAACAATTGCCAAGTATCAAATTATTCAAGACATTTTAGAATTACTACATGTAGCATTTCCCGATTCCAACCATATAACAATTTAACGAAGAAGATTCAACCTTCGCCATGAATACTATGAGTAAAGCCTAAGGACATATTTGTCCATATGCAACAGACGAGCGTGTCTCTCTCCCACACAATGAATGCGAGGGTCCATTTTATTCAAACAAAACAAAAACAAAAACAAACCGACGCTCCAAGCAAAGCGCATAAGATGTGATGGAATAAAAATATAGTTTCAGGGGAGGAACCTGATAATGTTGTCGATGAAGAAGGGGATGCCTTGGGCATCCCCAAGCTTAGACGCTTGAGTATTCTTAAAATATGCAGGGGAGAACCACCGGGGCATCCCAAGCTTAGAGCTTTCACTCTCCTTGATCATATCGTATCATCTCCCTCTCTTGATCTTTGAAAACTTCCTCCACACCAAACTCGAAACAACTCATTAGAGGTTTAGTCCATAATAAAAATTCAAATGTTCAGAGGTGACATAATCATTCTTAACACTTCTGGACATTGCACAAAGCTACTGGACATTAATGAAACAAAGAAATTCATCCATCATAGCAAAAGAGGCAATGCGAAATAAAAGGCAGAATCTGTCAAAACAGAACAGTCCATAAAGACGGATTTTATTGAGGCACCAGACTTGCTCAAATGAAAATGCCCAAATTGAATGAAAGTTGCGTACATATCTGGGGATCACGCATGTAAATTGGAATATTTTTCTGAGCTACCTACAGAGAGGCAGGTCGAAATTCGTGACAGCAAAGAAATCTGTTTCTGCGCAGTAATCCAAATCTAGTATGAACCTTACTATCAACGACTTTACTTGGCACAACAATACACAAAACTAAGATAAGGAGATGTTTCTACAGTAGTAACAACTTCCAAGACTCAAATATAAAATAAATGTACTGTAGTAAAAACATGGGTTGTCTCCCATAAGAGCTTTTCTTTAACGCCTTTTAGCTAGGCGCAGAAAGTGTATATCAAGTATTATCGAGAGATGATGCATCGACAGCGGGGTTTGGAGTTTTCTCAACCATGCATAGTATTTTGGATACATAAGTTTCAGCGGCTCCCTTTTCATTAGTCTTGGGCTTGCTACTCTCATCAAACAAATTTTCAGGAACAAGCCAAGCATAATTATCATCTAGAGCTTCATGCCTCGCTAGGAGCTTACATGGTATTGGTGCTTTAATTTCCCCACCATTATTAACACTATTAGTGTACTTAATTCTATCCATATCCATTTTTTCAAGTGTTCTTTTAAAATCGGTGATCGTACCAAGCCTCTCATGCTTACTAAAAACTTTTCTAGCTTCTTTAGCTATATCTCGCAAATTCTCGCACTAAGACTTTTAGAACAAAATCTCTCTTCTCTCCCCGCTCCATATCGGAAAGTGTAAGAAACATGTGTTGTATCATGGGGTTGAGACTAATAAATCTAGCTTCCATCATGCGTACCAAACAAACAGAGGCATCTTCATAAGTAGGGACAGCTTTTGCAAGGGGTATATCTTTAAGATCTCCATGCATACTAACATGGGTGAAAAATTCTTCTTTATTATCTCTTCCAATTATAGACCCTTGTCCCACAGGTATATCTTTTACAGTAAAATTAAAAGGAAACATGTTGAAATAAGTAAAGCAAATGCAAGTAACTAATTTTTTTGTGTTTTTGATATAGAGTGCAAGACAGTAAATAAAGTAAAGCTAACAACTAATTTTTTTGTGTTTTGATATAATGCAGCAAACAAGAAAGTAAATAAAATAAAGCAAGACAAAACAAAGTAAAGAGATTGGATTGTGAAGACTCCCCTTGCAGTGTGTCTTGATCTCCCCGGCAACGGCGCCAGAAATTTAGCTTGATGACGCGTAAAGCACACGACCGTTGGGAACCCCAAGTGAAGGTGTGATGCGTACAGCAGCAAGTTTCCCTCAGTAAGAAACCAAGGTTTATCGAACCAGTAGGAGTCAAGAAGCACGTCGAAGGTTGATGGCGGCGGGATGTAGTGTGGCGCAACACCAGGGATTCCGGCGCCAACGTGGAACCTCGCACAACACAACCAAAGTACTTTGCCCCAACGAAACAGTGAGGTTGTCAATCTCACCGGCTTGCTGTAACAAAGGATTAGATGTATAGTGTGGATGATGATTGTTTGCGAAAAACGAGTAGAACAAGTATTGCGATAGATTGTATTCAATGTAAAAGAATGAACCGGGGTCCACAGTTCACTAGAGGTGTCTCTCCCATAAGATAAATAGCATGTTGGGTGAACAAATTACAGTCGGGCAATTGACAAATAGAGAGGGCATGACAATGCACATACATGATATGATAAGTATAGTGAGATTTAATTGGGCATTACGACAAAGTACATAGACCGCTATCCAGCATGCATCTATGCCTAAAAAGTCCACCTTCAGGTTATCATCCAAACCCCTTCCAGTATTAAGTTGCAAACAACAAACAATTGCATTAAGTATGGTGCGTTATGTAATCAATAACTACATCCTCGGACATAGCATCAATGTTTTATCCCTAATGGCAACAGCACATCCACAACCTTAGAACTTTACGTCATCGTCCCGCATTTAATGGAGGCATGAACCCACTATCGAGCATAAATACTCCCTCTTGGAGTTAAGAGTAAAAACTTGGCCAGAGCCTCTACTAATAATGGAGAGCATGCAAGATCATAAACAACACATAGGTAATAGATTGATAATCAACATAACATAGTATCATCTATCCATTGGATCCCGACAAACACAACATATAGCATTACAGATAGATGATCTTGATCATGTTAGGCAGCTCACAAGATCCGAAAATGAAGCACATAAGGAGAAGACGACCATCTAGCTACTGCTATGGACCCATAGTCCAGGGGTGAACTACTCACTCATCACTCCGAGGCGACCATGGCGGTGAAGAGTCCTCCGGGAGATGATTCCCCTCTCCGGCAGGGTGCCGGAGGCGATCTCCCGAATCCCGCGAGATGGGATTGGCGGCGGCGGCGTCTCTGTAAGGTTTTCCGTATCGTGGCTCTCGGTACTGGGGGTTTCGCGACGGAGGCTTTAAGTAGGCGGAAGGGCGGAGTCGGAGGGGTCACGGGGGCCCCACACGCTAGGGCCGCGCGGGCCCCCCCTGGGCCGCGCCGCCCTAGTGTGGCGGCGCCCCGTGGCCCCACTTCGACTTCTCTTCGGTCTTCTGGAAGCTTCGTGGCAAAATAGGCCCCTGGGCGTGGATTTCGTCCAATTCCGAGAATATTTCCTTACTAGGATTTCTGAAACCAAAAACAACAGAAAACAGCAACTGGCTCTTCGGCATCTCGTTAATAGGTTAGTGCCGGAAAATGCATAAATATGACATAAAGTATGTATAAAACATGTAGATATCATCAATAATGTGGCATGGAACATAAGAAATTATCGATACGTCGGAGACGTATCAGGCGGTTCTTACTTTCCAATTGCTAATGGGGCACGGGCTAGGTTCTGAACTGGAAAAGTTGTCCAAGGCATTGCCCGTAGATGCCAACGAATGCCTAGTCAGCCTCGAACCTTACAAGCAATCGGCAGTGATATGCGCTAGCCAGCTCCTCAAGTTAGTTGATGAAGAGAAGAACAAAGCTGCGTCTAAGGCTGCACCTGATTCATCATTGGCTCAACCTTGAAAGAACTGTTGTTCCATTATTGTAATTAAGCCTGATACAATTTAGTCTAGCTTTTGTTTTGTACTAGCTCTGTTGCTAGTATCAACAATCTTTTTGGATGTAATATATATGCTCATGATGGGAGTTTTTATCCATGCTTTCCTGAATCAAAAATTGTGCTGCAGATTCCTTCAACTTCTTCCCGTGCCGAACCTTCTCTGAATTATTCGGCTGATGATGAATCTGATCTTGTTCGTCGTTTGCGCGATCAAATATCTCGGTTGAACAAAGACATATCCAATCTTCATGCCATGGCAACATTGGTGAAAAGAAAAAGCGAAATTGCTACCGCAATTGAACAACATGCTCTGGATCGCCTCCGTGTTGCTACTAAAAGTTTAAGCTGTAAGCAGCCGACCACCTTTTGACTTCTTTCATTTTACTAGCTAAATAATCTTCTGCTGATTAACTCTTTTGTTTCAACAGTCGTAGCTTTTGACGAATCAGAAGAGAACAGGCGAATCCTTCGCTGTAATGACCTATGTTGCTCACCCGAAGCATGAATTGTGGTCCAATCGGTCAAAAGTTGTAGCCATGGCTAAGTTTGAGCATCGAACGGAAAAGGTGCACTATTATGTTGATAAGTATCACGCTCATCTTCCAATGGTATGGAAAACTATGTTTCCATTGGATCAAGCACCCGAGACTTTAGCTGCTTTATTCAACCGGTTCAAGACTCCGGAGAGAATTCGATTATTGGTGCGGAAGGAACTTCTTGCTGGAGCTGAACTTGCGCTTGCTTCAGTCCTAGCATGCCACCCGACCTTAGATTTGGAGGCCATAGCAAATGCCAACAGAAGATCAGACCAATATTACTCCATAACAAGGCATCCTGCATATGTCATTATCTCTCGGATGGAAACAGGAGTCGAAAGGGACTTGAAGGCTCGAGAAGATCAAGAAGCCTTGCCATAAAGTTTTGTGTAAATTTTTTTCAGGTAAAAACCTTGAATTGCAAGGAATAACCCTGTATGCTTTTGATGTGTCCTTTAAACACCGTTTGTTTTCGAACTTGTTAGTTCAATTTTAAAAAAGCTTTGTCGATGGCAACTGAGTGATCAAGTCAGTTTGCTCGCTCGATGACTCTGTTGTAATTGCATTATCTGCAGAGTCGATTTGTAAGTTCTGTACGAGTGGAACCCTTCGAGTAAACGAGGGATTTAGGCGCTTTATTTTTTCGGTCGCGTAACACGGTGCACCGGTATGAGCCTTTTTGCAAGTAATATTATTTCCATCGACTGCAGCACTCGCGAATTTTCTTGAGGCTTGAATGGTTTAAAGATGTATCGATAATCATAGCTCCCGATGGGAGTATTAATTAATTATCGACACTGTAGAAATTTCTCTCAGCCCCCGAATATTATCGAGTTAGCTTCATAACGTGCAGCTTTAGCCGAAGGTCCCGATGGGAGTAATAATAAGTAATAAGAAGCCCGAACATCCATTCGAGTGTGGAAATAATAATAATAATGATGAACCAGTAACTTTTATTCATAATAAGCGAAGGGCTGAGAAGCCTCTATGTATTGAATAATGAAAGATAGAACTTTATGCATAGAATCGTCGCAAGTGTGCAACGTTCCATGGATTTCCAATATCTTTGCCCGAAGCAGGGTTCTTGAGACGATAAGCTCCTCCTGGTATTACTTCAGTAATGATAAATGTTCCTTCCGATGGAGATTCAAGTTTCAAAGTTCGTTCCTGCTTCAACCGTAGTACCATGTCACCAACACTAAAGCTTCGGTTGCGAATTCGTCAACTGTGATAGTTTCGTGTCGCCTGCTGATATACTGCCGTTCTGGCTAAGGCAATGTCTCGAGCTTCATCAAGTTGATCCACAGCATCTTGCAGTGCATGGGTGGAAGTTGTCTCTGTGTATGCGGTTACTCGAGGAGCTTCAAAACGAACATCGGCTGGCAAAACTGCTTCGGCTCCATGAACAAGGAAGAATGGAGTGTACTGGTCGATCTAGTCCGCATGCTCCATAATACAGACGGTAATTCTTCGACGCAGGCTCCAGCTGCGCCTGTGAGGCGTTTTTTAATGCCGTCACATATTAATCCGTTGATTCTTTCTACCTGACCATTGGTTTGAGGATGTGCAACGGAAGCAAGTTTGAGTTTGATACCACTATCATCACAAAATTTGTGGAATTCCTTAGAATCAAAATTAGTTCTGTTGTCTGTAATGATGCTATGAGGCATACCAAAGCGACAAGTTATTCCCTTGAAGAATTGAATAGCAGTTTAAGCTGTTTGGTCTCTGACTGGGGCAGCTTCAATCCATTTAGTGAACATATCGACTACAACCAACAGATACGTGTGCCCTCCAGGTAATGATCTCGGCAGCGGACCAACTTGATCGAGTCCCCATTGCGCAAAGGGCCAAGCCAAAGGTATTTTCATTAAATCTGTTGCAGGTGCATGCGGTTTTGGTGCAAAACATTGGCAAGGGTCACACTTCTTCACCAGTTCTCGAGTCGGATGCTGCTGTTGGCCAATCAAACCCTGCTCTGAAAGCTTTGGCTACAAGAGCCCTACTACTTGCATGATGACCACAAGTTCCTTCGTGTATCTCGCGCAATAGAGCTTTTCCATCGGCAATGACAATACACCTTTGAAAGATACCAGAGATACTACGCTTATAATGTTCACCATCCACAATGGTAAAGGCTTTGACCGACGCACGATACGCTTGGCCTCCCTTGGATCGTCCGGCAATCTTTGCTCCATTAAATATGCTAGAAAAGGCTCAGTCCAAAGAGGTTCAAGGAGAAGAACTTGTTTTGCAGATTGCAGCGTAGGATCCTCGACATCTTCCTGGAGCCCAGTTTCTGAACCAGCTGTCGACACTTCCGGAGGTGTCGAAACCTTTTCTTTAATTGATCGTTGAGAAATAACTTCATAGAAGACACCATCTGGAATAGGGGAGCATGTGGACCCTATGTTTGCCAAAGCATTGGCTTCCTCGTTGTTGGCCCTACCAATATGTTTTAGCTCGCAACCTTCAAATTTGGCTTCCATGGATTGATACACTTGTCGATAAACAATCATGTTGTCACTGACCGCGTCGCATAAGTTCATCGACTGCTGCACCACAAGATTCGAATCTCCATATATTTCCAAACGAGTTGCGCCGCATGCTTTAGCCATACGCATCCCGTGTAACAGCGTCTCATACTCTGCTTCATTATTTGTCGGCAGTGGAAAATTCATCCTTAGAATATACCTCATCTTGTCCCCTTGTGGTGAGATCAATACTACCCCTGATCCTGCGCTTGTACTCTGCTTTGATCCATCAAAATACATCGTCCAGGATCCAGACATATCGGGTGCTGCCGGTATTTGCGACTGTATCCAATCAGCCAAAAAATCGGGAAGGACCTGAGATTTAATTGTTGTCCGATTGACGTAAGTTATACCATGTGGTGCTATCTCGATAGCCCATTGAGATACTCTGCCCATAGCCTTTGGGTTGTTGAGTATATTTTTCAATGGTTCTTCAGTTACCACGATGATCGGATGCTCTGCAAAGTAATGCCGTAGCTTGCGTGCTGTCCTCCAGACGGCATATGCGAGCTTCTGATGATGAGGATACGTCTGCTTGGCTGGTGTAAGTACCTCGCTGAGATAGTAAACAAGTCTTCGTACGCCATGAACTTTCCCTGCCTCTGCTCTCTCCACAACTAATATTGTGCTAAAAACCTGCACCGTTGCGGCTAGGTACATAAGCATTGGTTCTTTTTCCTGTGGAGTTACGAGTACTGGAGATGTCGACAAAATCTTCTTAAGGTTATCAAAAGATTCCTATGCCTCGGCTGTCCACTCGAACTTTTCTGACTTCTTCATAAGCTGACAACAAAGGCAGAGCTTTTTCCCCCAATTTGGCGATAAACCTGCTAAGCTATGCCAACCGACCTGCCAACTGCTACACTTGGTGCAAGTTCTTTGGCGGTTCCATGTCGAGGATAGCTTTGATTTTCAGAGGATTAGCCTCTATCCCTCTAGCTGAAATAAAGTACCCGAGTACTTGTCCTCCTGGTACCCTGAAGAAGCATTTCTTTGGATTCAGCTTTATCTTGTATCTGTCGAGATTGTCAAAAGTTTCCCGCATGTCGTCGATGAGGGTAACTGCATTTTGGTTTTAACCACGATATTATCGATGTAGACTTCGATATTCCGGCCGATTTGCTCTCCAATGCAGGCTTGCATACACCGCTGATACGTTGCACCCGCGTTTCTTAGTCCTAAAGTCATAAGGTTGTAACAATAAACGCCTTGCGGAGTTATGAACGCGGCTAATTCCTGATCCTCCTTCTTGAGCTTGATTTGATTATATCCTGAATATGCATCGAGGAAGGAGAGACGATCGCAGCCTGCTGTGGAATCGACTATTTGGTTGATGCGGGGCAGCGGAAAGTGATCCTTTGGGCAATGCTTGTTGAGACTTGTGTAATCGATACACATGCGAAGAGTTGTCGTATCTTTCTTTCGCACCATGACTGGGTTAGCTACCCACTCGGCTTCCTTGAGCTCCCGAATAAATCCAGCCTTGCGGAGCCGATTAACTTCTTCGCCAATAGCTTTTCTTTTTGGTTCTGAGAAGCGACGTAACGTCTGCTGTACAGGCTTAGCTTTGGGGTCAACATTGAGGGCGTGCTCAGCGAGTTCCCTGGAATACCTGGCATGTCGGATGGTTCCCATGCAAATATTTCCCAGCGCTCACGGAGGAACTCGATGAGTGTGCCTTCCTACTCGACATTAAGATCTGCCGACGTGTTGACTGTCTTCTTCGGGTCAGAGGGGTGCACTTGCTGTTTCTTTGCCTCCTTTGCAACGTAAAATTCATAGGTTTTTACGTTCCGACTATCGGCTGGAGGCTGCGTGTGATCTGTAACAACGTCGAGTGCATTGAGCTCTTCCTTAGCACCAAACTTCGAAGCGATCTTCTGGAAATCTCTGTCGCAGTTATCAGAACGAGAAAAGTTTCCGTGAACGGTTATTGTTGTCCCGTTATTGCCTGGCATCTTCAGCTTCAAGTATGCATAGTGAGGTACCTCCATGAATTTGGCAAACGTTGGCCTGCCGAGAATGGCATGGTATTGTGTGTTGTAGATATGCCCAAGAGGCAATAATAAAGTGGTTATTATATATCTTTATGTTTATGATAAATGTTTGCATACCATGCTATAATTGTATTAATCGAAACATTGATACATGTGTGTTATGTAAACAACAAGGAGTCCCTAGTAAGCCTCTTGTATAACTAGCTTGTTGATTAATAGATGATCATAGTTTCATGATCATGAACATTGGATGTTATTAATAACAAGGTTATGTCATTAGATGAATGATATAATGGACACACACCCAAATAAGCATAGCCTAAGATCACGTCATTAAGTTCAAATTGCTATAAGCTTCCGATACATAGTTACCTAGTCCTTCGACCATGAGATCATGTAAATCACTTATACCGGAAGGGTACTTTGATTACATCAAACGCCACTGCGTAAATAGGTGGTTATAAAGGTGGGATTAAGTATTCAGAAAGTATGAGTTGAGGCATATGGATCAAGAGTGGGATATTGTCCATCCCGATGACGGATAGATATACTCTGGGCCCTCTCGGTGGAATGTCGTCAGATTAGCTTGCAAGCATGTGAATGGTTCACAAGAGATGATATGCCACAGTACGAGTAAAGAGTACTTGTCGGAGACGAGGTTGAACAAGGTATAGAGATACCGATGATCAAACCTCGGACAAGTAAAATATCGCATGACAAAGGGAATCAGTATCTTATGTAAATGGTTCAATCGATCACTAAGTTATCGTTGAATATGCGGGAGCCATTATGGATCTCCAGATCCCGCTATTGGTTATTGGTCGGAGAAGAGTCTCAACCATGTCTGGATAGTTCATGAACCGTAGGGTGACACACTTAAGGTTTGATGTCGTTTTAAGTAGATATGGAATATGGAATGGAGTTCGAAGTTTTGTTCGGAGTGTTGGATGGGATTCAGGACATCACGAGGAGGTCCAGAATGGTCCGGAGAATAAGATTCATATATAGGAAGTCATTTTCTAAGTTTGAAAATGATCCGGTGTATTTATGGAAGGTTCTAGAAGGTTCTAGAAAAGTCTGGAAGAAATCACCATGGAAGGTGGAGTCCCTCCGGGACTCCACCTAGCTTGGCCAGCCAGCCAAAGGGAGGAGGAGTCCCAGGTGGACTCCACCTAAGGGGGCCCTCCACCCCATCAAGGGAAAGGGGGAGTCCCACCCTGAGTAGGATTCGCCCATATGGAAGGTTTTTGAGTTGGACTCTTACTCCTTCTTTGGGCAACCCTAGATGTGTTCCACCTATATAATGAGGAACAAGGGGAGTGGGCCGGCCACACCAAACACACCTTGGCCGCACCCCTTACAGGCACCAAGGCCGGCGCCCCCTTCTCCCCAAACCCTAGCCGCCCCTCCTCCTCATACACCTCTAGTAGTGCTTAGGCGAAGCTCTGCCAGAGATCTCCACCACCACCGCCACCACGCCGTTGTGCTGTCGGGATTCCGAGGAGGATCTACTACTTCCGCTGCCCGCTGGAACGGGGAGAAGGACGTCATCACCAACACCGAACGTGTGACCGAGTACGGAGGTGCTGCCCGACTGTGGCACCGTCAAGATCTTCTACGCGCTTTTGAAAGCGGCAAGTGATCATCTTCTGCAACAACGAGATCTAATCTCGTAGGCTTTGGAAATCTTCGAGGGTTAGTCTCATGATCTTCTCGTTGCTACCATCTTCTAGATTGCATCTTGTCTTGTTATCCGTTCTTGCGGTAGGAAATTTTTTTGTTTTTCTATGCTACGAATCCCATCAGTGGTATCAGAGCCGTGTCTATGCATAGATTGGTTGCACGAGTAGAACACAATTTTTTTGTGGGTGTTGATGCTTTGTTGTCTTTAGTTAGTGTACTTTGCATCTTGCGGGATGGTGGGATGAAGCGGCTCGGGCTAACTTTACATGACCGCGTTCATGAGATTTGCTCCACGCTCGACATGCAACTTGTATTGCATAAGTGGTTTTGCGGGTGTCTGTCTCTCCCACCATAGTGAAGATGCAATTTACTCTTTCTATTGACAACACTAGGTAGATTGGATCTTACTCGATAACCCTAAACCACGTAAAATATTCAAACCAAATTAGAGGCGTCTAACTTGTTTTTGCAGGGTTTGGTGATGTGATATGGCCATGATGTGATGATGAATTTGTATGAGATGATCATTATTGTATTGTGGCAACTGGCAGGAGCCTTGTGGTTGTCTTTAAATTTCATGTTGATGTATTACTTCAAAGTAGTTGTAATAGTTGCTACATGGGAGAACAACCATGAAGACGGCGCCATTGACCTTGACGCTACGCCGACGATGATGGAGATCATGCCCGTTGATGATGGAGATCATGTTCGTGCTTTGGAGAGGCGCAAAGACAAAAGGGCCATATCATATCACATTTGAATTGCATCATATATTGCTTAGATCGCGACGGTAGCATTATAAGATGATCCCTCTCACTAAATATCAAGATAATAAAGTGTTCATCCTTAGTATGCACCGTTGCTAAGACTTTTCGTTTCGAAGCATCACGTGATGATCGGGTGTGATAGATTCTACATGTGCATACAACGGGTGCAAGCCAGTTTTGCACACTCGGATACTAAGGTTGCCTTGACGAGCCTAGCATGTACATACATGGTCTCGGAACACGGGATACCGAAAGGTAGAGCATGAGTCATATGATTGATATGATGAACACTTTGAGTGTTCGCCTTTGAAGTTACATCTTGTCTCGTGATGATCGGACTTGGTGTAGTGGATTTGGTTCGTGTGATCACTAAGACAATGCGAGGGATATTTTTTTGAGTGGGAGTTCACCTAGTTTAATTTTGTAGAATTAAAATTTGAAGTCAATTTGTCATAAACTTAGTCTAAACTCTGCAAATATGTTGTAGATTATGGCGTCCCCTCCATCAATTTTAGTCAGTTCCTAGAGAAAGAAAAGCTTAAAAGCAATGGTAGAAACTTCACCGACTGTTCCCATCATGTGAGGATTTTCCTCAATGGCGGAAATCTGCAATATGTGCTCGATGCACCGCTAGGTCCCCCACCACCACCTGCAGTATCCGAGGACGGAAAGAATGTTTACGAGACTCGGGTGACTCGGTACTCTCAAGTTTAGTGTGCAATCCTGTGCAGCCTAGAGGCGGAGCTCCAAAAGAGTTTTGAGCACCACGACCCTTATGAGATGGTCAATGAGTTGAAAACTATCTTTCAAACTCATGCGGCCGTGGAAAGCTATGAGGCCTTGAAACACTTCTTTGGCTGTATGATGGAAGAGGGCAGCTCCGTTAGTGAGCACGTGCTCGCTATGTCCGGGCATGCGAAGAAGCTCAGTGACTTGGGGATAGTGATTCCTAACAGATGACCCACAAGTATAGGGGGTGTATCGTAGTACATTCGATAAATAAGAGTGTCGAACCCAACGAGGAGCAGAAGGTGTTGACAAGCAGTTTCGATGAAGGATTCACCGTAAATGCTCACGTACAAGTTTTCGTGGGGTTTTGATATAGCAGATAAATAAAATACAAGTAAGTAAAATGCGGGAATAATAATTGCAGCAAGTGGTCCAATCCTTTTTAGCACAAAGGACAAGCCGGTTTGTTTACTTATGATGACCAAACGATCTTGAGGACACACGGGAATTTAGTCTAGTGCTTTCGCTTCATATAGTTCATTAATCTTCATTGTTTTGATAAGTGTTGTGTGGGTGAACCTATGCTAATGCACCGCCCTTCCTAGGACTAATACATACTTGTGATTAAACCCCTTGCAAGCATCCGCAAATACAAGAAAGTAATTAAGATAAATCTAACCACATCCTTAAACTCTGAGATCCTGCTATCCCTCATGCATCGATATACCAACGGGGGTCAGTGTTGATGTCACTCCGGCAACCCCACAATTGGCAAACGAATACAAGATGCATTCCCCTAGGCCCATAAAGGTGAAGTATCATGTAGTCGACGTTCACATGACACCACTAGAAGAATAACACCACAACTTAAATCAAACCATTAAATATTACTCAACATAGTTCACTACTAACATTTAGACTTCACCCATGTCCTCAAGAACTAAACGAACTACTCACAAGACATCATATGGAACATGATCAGAGGTGATATGATGATGAATAACAATCTGAACATAAACCTTGGTTCAATGGTTTCACTCAATAGCATCAATAACAAGGAGTAATCAACACCGGGAGAGTTTCCCCTATGAAATAATCAAGATTCAACCCTAGATGTTACAACGGAGACGAGGTGCAGCGGTGGAGATGATGGTGTTGGCGGTGGAGATGATGATGATGATGATCCCAATGAAGTCCAGCTCGATGACGGTGACAATGGCGATGATTTCCCCCTCCGGGAGGGAATTTCCCCGGCAGATTTCAGCCTGCCGGAGAGCTCTTTTCTCTCTGGTGTTTTTCCGCCCCGCAGAGGCGGCTGTGACTCTCCTCGATGATCCTCCGCACCATAGGGTTTTTGGGAGATGAAGTACGCGAAAGGGCGATGGCCGAGGGGGGTCGTGGGCACCCTCCCCACATGGCGGCGCGCCAGGCCTGGTCGTCGCGCCGGCCTATGGGGAGGGCCCATGGTGGCCCTCCTCGGCCTCCCCTTTTGGCTGGCTCCGTCATCTGGAAAAATAGGAGCTTCGGTATATTTTCCGTCAATTGTTGATCTTCGTAAATATTGTATCCCGACGGTGCTTTTTCCAGCAGAATCCCGACTCCGGTGAGTAATTCTCCAATAATCATGAAACATGCAAAATAGGTGAAATAACATAAGTATCATCTCTAAATATGAAATATATCAATGAATAACAAGTAAATTATGATATAAAATAGTGATGCAAAATGGACGTATCAACTCCCCTAAGCCTAGACCTCGCTTGTCCCCAAGCGAAACTGAACTCGCAAACAAGACCACATGTTTATGGAGTGAAGAGTCGATAAATGAAATACGGACAAGAAGCATCACATTTATTAACTCACACAAGACATTCTAGTAAACAACTTCCTCATATAACTCAACTTGAGACAAGTAAAGGGAAATCACAAATAAAGGTACATAGGAAATCATAATTGGTGATGGCAAACTTCGTTCTTGGTCAAAGAACAATTAACAGATTGTACTTATTTTTCGAGCATAGATAACGTTCAAAGTCATATTCATTCAGATAAAATTTGTACTAAACAAGGAAGAATAAAAGACACGATTAAATAGATCACAATATAAATGGTTGGATCACAACAACTCAATTGCTTCCTTGAGATAGAGGGAAATAGGTTTACTGACTCAACATAAAAGTAAAAGATAGGCCCTTAGCAGAGGGAAGAAGGGATTAAATCATGTGCTAGAGCTTTTCAAGTTTTGAAATCATATAGAGAGCATAGAAGTAAAGTTTTGAGAGGTGTTTGTTGTTGTCAACGAATGGTAGTGGGCACTCTAACCCCCTTGCCAAACAGACTTTCAAAGAGCGGCTCCCATGAAGGACGTTATCTCTACCAAACAAGGTAGATCATCCCTCTTCTCTTTTGTTTACACATGTACTTTAGTTTTATTTATGGACGACACTCCTCCCAACCTTTGCTTTCACAAGCCATGGCTAACCGAATCCTCGGGTGCCTTCCAACATTTCACATACCATGGAGGAGTGTCTATTTGCAAAATTAAGTTGCTTATTGATGAATCAGGGCAAAACATGTGAAGAGAATTATTAATGAAAGTTAATTAATTGGGGCTGGGAACCCCGTTGCCAACTCTTTTTGCAAAATTATTGGATAAGCGGATGTGCCAATAGTCAATTGGTGAAAGTCTGCCCAACAAGATTGAAAGATAAAACACAACATACTTCCTCATGAGCTATAAAACATTGACACAAATAAGAGATAATAACTTCTTTTGAATTGTTTAAATGTAGCACATGAAGTATTTACTTGGAATGGCAGAGAAACAGCACATAGTAGGTAGTTATGGTGGACACAAATGGCATGGGTTTGGTTTAAGGTTTTGGATGCACGAGAAGCATTCCCTCTCAGTACAGGTCTTTGGCTAGCACGGTTGGTTAGCAAGCATAAGAGTTGGGGGAAACAAACAAATATACATGTGATAGAAACAATCATGCATCTTCCTTGTAAACACAAACAATTTTAACTTCAGAATACTAAGCTCATTAGTTAACAAGAAAGAAAGATAATGAAATAATATATCTACATGTATTTCCCTCTTTTCTACTTAAGCCTCAAAGTATTGTTGCCTATTGACCAATGCTAAGTTTGCCAAAACCAAATAGATTTACTTGATGCTCCCAAAGTGATACCAATACTAACAACAAGATCAATCATATAACAGAAATTGGAAACTAAAATAAGGTGTGCAAAATGTAAATGATAAAACTTCTCATTAATATTCCATAACGATAACTCACACCAAGGGATACATAGATAACCAACTAAAAGAGAGATACTTCCACACTGCAAACCATCTTATATGATAACTTCCCTATTCATGATATGACACTACTTGACAGTAAAAAGGTAAAAGATAGTGATGATGTGATACCGCGGCACTCCCCCAAGCTTGGAACAAACCAAGGGGGTGCCAATACCAATGATGAATTACTCCTTCGATGGTGATGGTGAATTCTTGATAAGCTTCTTAACAAGCTCCTTTAGCTCATCAATCTCGTAAGTGAGGTTGCGGATCAGCTCCGAGTTGTGCTCGACACGGTTAAGAAGTATGTCAGACGGTGAGTCCCAACTCTTAGAGTTGTTTCCCCAGTCCTCAGCTTCAGGTTTCATCCTTCCTGTAGTGTTAGAACGATCCATATCCCAACTACTAGGCAATACTGCCTTGGGAATCCTTTCAATTTGACTATTATGAATTAGAGTGTGGAAGGGGTTGTCGATGCCTGGAGGAGATATCCTTGGAGCTAGGAAGCGACGTGGGACTTTTCCTCCGGTGCTAATTCATGCGCTTCTCTTGGGGTTGAACGGATTTGCCACCACCCCGATGCTTGCGACGGTGGCACGAGGGTATACACGCGGGTCTTCCTCCACTTCTCCTTCATCTTCACTCTCGACTTCTTCTTTCAACTCGGGGTCTTGAATATCTTCCTCAAAAGGCCCCTTGTCCTTGTTGTTAGAGACCATGGTGCTTCTAGATCAAAAACAGATCCTGGCAGAAAACAGCTCGAAACAAAACACAACGAGAAAACGATATACGGACCTCGGGGGGTCCGTGGGATTATATAGCAAAAACTTTCACGACAGAAAGAAAGCACCAGGTCGAACCTGAGTAGGAGAGGGCCTCCGAGGAGCCGTCCCCATATGGCGGCGCGGCCAGGGTGGGGCCCGCGCCACCACGTGGGGACGCGCCCTCGTGCGTCTCCTCCGCTCCGATTCGATCTCGTAATTTTTCATATTTTCTAAAAAGAGCAAAAATATTGTTCGGAAAGTTAAACGCGAACTTTTTACTACCAAAACTGTTACCTATTCGAAGTCGAACTCTGCAGGACTATCAATTTGATCTTTGATGAAAGTATCTGGAGTCACCACTCGAATAACATCAACATCTTCATTATAAGAATCTCCAGAAATATAATGCTTGAGTCTTTGTCCATTCACCACTTGTGTGGCATCACCTTTCAGCGAAGCAATTTTTATTGCCCCTGAACGACACACCTCCACAATGACATATGGTCCTTCCCATTTTGAGAGTAATTTCCCTGCAAAAAATCTGAGACGAGACCGATACAATAGGACTTTATCTCCAACATTAAATTCACTTTTAATAATTCTTCTATCATGCCATTTATTAACTTTCTCCTTAAAAAGTTTAGCATTTTCATAAGCTTCACTTCTCCACTCATCTAACGAACTCAATTGTAGCAACCTTTTCTTACCGGCAAGTTTAAAATCTTTATTAAGTTCTCTTACAACCCAATAAGCTTTGTGCTCTAGTTCTAAAGGTAAAGGACAAGCTTTTCCATAAACCATTTTATAAGGAGACATACCCATAGGATTTTTATAAGCAGTTCTATAAGCCCACAACGCTTCCTTCAACTTACTAGCCCAATTTTTCCTAGATTTATTAACAGTTTTTTGCAAGATAGATTTAATTTCTCTATTTGATAATTCTACTTGCCCACTAGTTTGAGGATGATAAGCGGAAGCAATCCTTTGATTAATACCATATTTAGCAAGACTTTTTCTAAAACCACCATGAATAAAATGAGAACCTCCATCAGTCATAAGATATCTACGTACTCCAAACCTAGGAAAAATAACATCTAAAAGAATTGTTAAAGAGGTCTCACCATCAGCACTTTTTGTGGGTATGGCTTCCACCCATTTAGTAACATAATCAACAGCAACAAGTATATGAGTATTACCTTCTGAAGAAGGGAAAGGACCCATGAAGTCAAATCCCCAACAATCAAATGGTTCAATAACAAGAGTATAGTTCATAGGCATTTCATTGCGCCTAGAGATATTACCAACTCTTTGACATTCATCACAAGATAAAATAAACTTCCTTGCATCTTTAAAGAGAGTTGGCCAATAAAAACCTGACTGTAGAACCTTTTGTGTGGTTCTATCTCCGGCGTGATGTCCTCCATAAACACTACCATGACACTTACTCAATATCTCTTGTTGTTCATATTCGGGGACACATCTTCGCATAATACCATCCACTCCTTCTTTATATAAGTATGGGTCATCCCAAAAATAATGCCTCAAATCATAAAAGAATTTCCTCATTTGCTGAGCTGAAAAGGTTGGAGGCAAGTACTTCGAAACGATAAAGTTAGCATAATCAGCATACAAGGGACTATCTCGCGAGCTCACCTTTATTGCAGCCAATTGTTCATTTGGAAAACTATCATTAACAGGAACAGGATCATAAGCAATATTTTCCAATCTAGACAAATTATCAGCAACATGATTATCAACACCTTTCCTATCTACAATATGTAAATCAAATTCTTGCAAAAGAAGCACCCATCTAATAAGCCTTGGCTTAGCATCTTTCTTTTCCATAAGGTACCTAATTGCAGCATGATCAGTATGAACTGTGACTTTTGAATCAACAATATAAGGTCTAAACTTGTCACAAGCAAAAACTACAACTAATAGCTCTTTTTCAGTTGTAGCATAATTTCTTTGGGCAGCATCAAGAATCTTACTAGCATAATGAATAACATTCAATTTTTTATCTACTCGCTGTCCAAGAACAGCACCTAGAGCAAAATCACTAGCATCACACATAATTTCAAAAGGTAAATTCCAATCAGGAGGTTCAACTACAGGAGCAGTTGTTAAGGCTTTCTTTAGAGTTTCAAAAGCTTCCTTACAATCATCATCAAAAACAAAAGGTACATCTTTTTGAAGAAGATTAGTAAGAGGCTTTGAAATTTTAGAGAAATCTTTAATAATCTCCTATAAAAACCAGCATGACCAATAACACTACGAATACCTTTAACATCCCTAGGATAGGGCATCTTCTCAATTGCTTCAACTTTAGCTCTATCAACTTCAATACCTCTCTCGTAAATTTTATGTCCCAATACAATTCCTTCATTAACCATAAAGTGGCATTTCTCCCAATTAAGAACAAGGTTAGTTTCTTCACATCTCTGCAAAACTTTATCAATATTTCGCAAACAATTATCAAAAGAATTCCCATAGACAGAAAAATCGTCCATGAATACCCCTACAATCTTTTCACAAAAGCCATAAAAAATAGCAGACATGCATCTTTGAAAAGTAGCAGGAGCATTTCATAAACCAAAAGGCATACGCCTATAAGCATAAGTTCCATAGGGACAAGTGAAAGTGGTTTTCTCTTGATCTTTAGCTCTAACAGCAATTTGTGAAAACCCATAATAACCATCAAGAAAGCAGAAATGAGTATTTTTAGATAACCTTTCTAACATTTGATCAATAAAAGGTAAAGGGTAATGATCTTTCTTAGTAACTTTATTAACCCTACAAAAATCAATGCACATTCTATACCCTACAACTACTCTTTGAGGGATGAGCTCATCATTATCATTAGGTACAACAGTTATTCCTCCTTTCTTAGGAACACAATGCACAGGACTAACCCATCTACTATCAGCAATAGGATATATAATACCAGCTTCAAGAAGTTTCAATACCTCATTCCTTACCACATCCTTCATCTTAGGAATTAGACGACGCTGATGTTCAACAACAGGCTTTGCATCATCTTCCATGTTGATGGCATGTTGGCAAATAGAGGGATAAATCCCTTTTAAGTCATCAAGAGTGTAACCAATAGCTCCTCGGTGTTTCTTCAATATTTCCAATAATTTTTCTTCCTCAAAATATGAAAGCTTAGCACTAATAATAACAGGATATGTTTTCTTATCATCAATATAAGCATACTTAAGATTATCAGACAACGGTTTCAAATCAAAAACAGGATCTTCAACCGGTAAATCATGTTTAAGAATAGTTTGACGAAAGAAAATTTCATCAAGCTCATTCCTTTCTTCCCTAAAGACTTCACTCTCATGATCCTCCAAATGTTGCTACAAAGGATTATTAGGAGCAAGAGCAATAGATGCAAGCTGTTCAACTCTAAAATCATCATTAGGCAATTCAGCTTCATAAGGAACTTTGGCAAATTTAGAGAAATTAAACTCATAAGATTCACCAGCAAATTTAGTCACAATTTTCTCTTTCTTGCATTCTATAATAGCTCCACAAGTCTTACTAGCAGCAGAACCAAGTACCAAAAAGTCAGCAGGATATTTAATTCTACCACATAGAACTTCCACATCTCGAACAATACCAATAGGAGAGATAGTTTCTCTATTAGCTAGCCGAATAACCACATCAATATCTTCAAGTTCACAAGAACCAATTTCATGCATGATTTCCCCGTAAAGCTCATAAGGAATGGCACTAGTACTTGCACCAATATCGCATAAACCATAATAACAATGATCACCAATTCTAACGTACAGAGCATAGGAACACTGGCTTTCCTAGACTTACTAGGATGTGAAACAATATTAGAAGCATCTTCACAGAAAATGATGTGACCATCTTCTACATTTTTAGTCACAAGGTCTTTAACTATTGCAACAGCAGGTTCAACATTTATTTGCTCCTCAGGTTCTATAGGTTTCTTTGACCTTTTGTTAACCACACTAGTTATAACAGAATACTCCTTCATTTTAGCAGGAAAAGGAATTTCTTCAATATAAGCTTCAGGAAGAATGTGATCAACAGTTTTAACTTCAATACATTTACCTATAGGTGAATCAGTTTTATCTTTGTAAGGTTCATGATACTTATCAAAATTCTTCCTAGGCAATTCAAAATGAGAGGCAAAAGCTTTATAAAAATTTGCAACAACTTGAGAGTCAAGACCATAAGTAGCACTCATATTTCGAAATTTATCAGGCATCCATAAAAGTTTCAATGCGTTCATAATCATAATTTATACCTGACTTTCTACCTTTGTCGTTCTCCCATCCTTCAGTATTCTCCTGAATCCGATCAAGAAGGTCCCATTTAAACTCTTCGTTGTTGCTTGTGAATGATCCAGAACAAGTAGTATCCAGCAAGGTTTTATCTTGAAAAGAAAGTCTTGCATAGAAATTATCAATGATGATATCACCAGGAAGCTCATGAATGGGGCATTTCAGCATTAAAGACTTCAACCTCCCCCATGCTTGGGCAATACTCTCTCCATCATGAGGCCAGAAATTATATATGCGGTTTCGGTCTTTGTGAATTTCAATTGGAGGATAAAATTTAGAATAAAATAGAGGCACAATATCCTTCCAATCAAGAGAATTCCCATTCTTCAGCAATTTATACCAATGCGCCGCTTTACCGGACAGCGATATAGAGAATAGTTTCTTCCTAACTTCATCCATAGAAATACCTGCACAATTCATGTAAAAACAGTAAATGATCTCCAGGATGGAAAGTTCCATCCCCTTCATAGCGGTTATCCACAACACGTTCAATAATTTTCATAGGTATTTTATATGGAATCACTTTCTCACCTGGCGCCTCATCCACTACCTTTGCAGTAGTAGTAGATTTTCCAAATAGGAATTCAAGAGAAGATCTCTCCATAATGAATTATAGCAGCAGGCAGAAATAAAAACACAACGTACAGTAAAAGTTTTTCTTACCAATTCCACTTATCAATAGCGCTTCACTCCCCGGCAACGGCGCCAAAAAATAGTCTTGATGACCCACAAGTATAGGGGGTGTATCGTAGTACTTTCGATAAATAAGAGTGTCGAACCCAACGAGGAGCAGAAGGTGTTGACAAGCAGCTTTCGATGAAGGATTCACCGTAAATGCTCACGTGACAAGTTTTCGTGGGGTTTTGATATAGCAGATAAATAAAATACAAGTAAGTAAAATGCGGGAATAATAATTGCAGCAAGTGGCCCAATCCTTTTTACCACAAAGGACAAGCCGGTTTGTTTACTTATGATGACCAAACGTTCTTGAGGACACACGGGAATTTAGTCTAGTGCTTTCGCTTCATATAGTTGATTAATCTTCATTGTTTTGATAAGTGTTGTGTGGGTGAACCTATGCTAATGCACCGCCCTTCCTAGGACTAATACATACTTTTGATTAAACCCCTTGCAATCATCCACAAATACAAGAAAGTAATTAAGATAAATCTAACCACAGCCTTAAACTCTGAGATCCTGCTATCCCTCATACATCGATATACCAATGGGGGTTCAGGTTGCTGTCACTCCGGCAACCCCACAATTGGCAAACGAATACAAGATGCATTCCTCTAGGCCCATAAAGGTGAAGTATCATGTAGTCGACGTTCACATGACACCACTAGAAGAATAACACCACAACTTAAATATCAAACCATTAAATATTACTCAACATAGTTCACTACTAACATTTAGACTTCACCCACATCCTCAAGAACTAAACGAACTACTCACAAGACATCATATGGAACATGATTAGAGGTGATATGATGATGAATAACAATCCGAACATAAACCTTGGTTCAATGGTTTCACTCAATAGCATCAATAACAAGGAGTAATCAACACCGGGAGAGTTTCCCCTATGAAATAATCAAGATTCAACCCTAGATGTTACAGCGGAGACGAGGTGTGCTTGTGACGGTAAAGCACACGTCCATTGGGAACCCCAAGAGGAAGGTGTGATGCGTATAGCAGCAAGTTTTCCCTCTGAAAGAAACCAAGGTTATCGAACCAGTAGGAGATGAAGGCCACGTGAAGGTTGTTGGTGAAGGAGTGTAGTGCGGCGCAACACTAGGGATTCCGACGCCAACGTGGAACCTGCACAACACAATCAAAATACTTTGCCCCAACTTAACAGTGAGGTTGTCAATCTCACCAGCTTGCTGAAAACAAAGGATTAAACGTATGGTGTGGAGAGATGATGTTTTCTTGCAAAGAACAAGAGAGAACGAGTATTGCAAGCAGATTGTATTTCAGATGTAAAAGAATGGACCGGGGTCCACAGTTCACTAGTGGTGTCTCTCCAATAAGATAAATAGCATGTTGGGTGAACAAATTACAGTTGGGAAATTGACAAATAGAGGCATAACAATGCACATACATATATCATGATGACTACTATGAGATTTAATCAGGGCATTACGAAAAAGTACATAGACCGCTATCCAACGATGCATCTATGCCTAAAAAGTCCACCTTCGGGTTAGCATCCGCACCCTTCCAGTATTAAGTTGCAAACAACAGTACAATTGCATTAAGTATGGTGCGTAATGTAATCAACACAAATATCATTAGACAAAGCATCGATGTTTTATCCCTAGTGGCAACAACACATCCACAACCTTAGAACTTTCTGTCATCGTCCCGCATTCAATGGAGGCATGAACCCACTATCGAGCATAAATACTCCCTCTTGGAGTTACAAGTATCAACTTGGCCGGAGCCTCTACTAGCAACGGAGAGCATGCAAGAACATAAACAACACATATATGATAGATTGATAATCAACTTGACATAGTATTCAATATTCATCGGATCCCAACAAACGCAAGATGTAGCATTACAAATAGACGATCTTGATCATGATAGGCAGCTCACAAGATCTAAACATGATAGCACAATGAGGAGAAGACAACCATCTAGCTACTGCTATGGACCCATAGTCCAGGGATGAACTACTCACGCATCGATCCGGAGGCGAGCACGGCGATGTAGAGCCCTCCGGTAGATGATTCCCCTCTCCGGCGAGGTGCCGGAGGCGATCTCCCGAATCCCCCGAGATGGGATTGGCGGCGGCGGCGTCTCTGAAACTTTTCTCGTATCGTGGCTCTCGGTAATAGGGTTTTCGCGACGGAGAGTTTATATAGGCGAAGGGGCAATGTCGGTGGAGTCCTGAGGTGGGGTCCCCATAGGCTGGCGCGCCTGGGGCTCTGGCCGCACCACCTTGTGGTGTGGGCCCCTCGTCGGCCGCCACTTCGTATCCCCTTCGATGTTCCGGAACGCTCCGAGGAAAATAGGAAGTTTGGCTTTTGTTTCGTCCAATTCCGAGAATATTTCCTGTGTAGGATTTGTGAAACCAAAAACGGCAGAAAACAGGAACTGGCGCTTCGGCATCTTGTTAATAGGTTAGTGCCGGAAAATGCATCAAAATTTATATAAAACTTGTGAGTATTGTCATATAACTAGCATGGAACATAAGAAATTATAGATATGTTTGAGACGTATCAAGGTGCAGCGGTGGAGATGATGGTGTCGGCGGTGGAGATGATGATGATGATGATCCCAATGAAGTCAAGCTCGATGACGGTGACGATGGCGATGATTTCCCACTCCGGGAGGGAATTTCCCCGGCAGATTTCAGCCTGCCGGAGAGCTCTTTTCTCTCTGGTGTTTTTCCGCCCCGCAGAGGCGGCTGTGACTCTCCTCGATGATCCTCCGCACCATAGGGTTTTGGGAGATGAAGTACGCGAAAGGGCGATGGCCGAGGGGGTCGTGGGCACCCCTCCCCACATGGCGGCGCGCCAGGCCTGGTCGTCGCGCCGGCCTATGGGGAGGGCCCATGGTGGCCCTCCTCGGCCTCCCCTTTTGGCTGGCTCCGTCATCTGGAAAAATAGGAGCTTCGGTATATTTTCCGTCAATTGTTGATCTTCAGAAATATTGTATCCCGACGGTGCTTTTTCCAGCGAGAATCCCGACTCCGGTGAGTAATTCTCCAATAATCATGAAACATGCAAAATAGGTGAAATAACATAAGTATCATCTCTAAATATGAAATATATCAATGAATAACAGTAAATTATGATATAAAATAGTGATGCAAAATGGACGTATCACTAACCAGCGGGGTATTCATCGTGTCCTCCAATCACTGCCACCAAGTTACAAGAACTTCGTGATGAACTACAACATGCAGAACATGAACAAAGTGTTACCTAAACTCTTCTCCATGCTGAAATCTACTGAGATTGAGATACAGAAAGCGCACCAAGTGTTGATGGTCAACAAGACCACCAGTTTCAAGAAGCAAGGCAAACCTAAGAAGGGCAACTTCAAGAAGGGCGGGAAGAAAGCTGCTGCGCCTCCTGAGAAGCCTAAGGCTGGCCCTAAACCTGATACTGAGTGCTATTACTGCAATGGGAAGGGGCACTGCAAGCGTAATTGCCCCAAGTACTTGGCTGATCTGAAGAGCGGCCTTGTCAAGAAGAAGAAAGGTATATTTGATATACATGTTATAGATGTCTATCTTACTGGTTCTCGTACTAGTGCCTGGGTATTTGATACTGGTTCGGTTGCTCACATTTGTAACTCGAAACAGGAACTATGGAATAAACGAAGCCTAGCGAGGGACGAGGTGACGATGCGCGTTGGAAATGGATCCAAGGTCGATGTGATCGATGTCGGCACGCTCCCTCTACATCTAACTTCGGGATTAGTTTTAAACCTCAATAATTGTTATTTGGTGCCTACGTTGAGCATGAACATTATATCTGGATCTTGTTTAATGCAAGACGATTATTCATTTAAGTCAGAGAATTATGGTTGTTCTATTTATATGAATAATATCTTTTATGGTCATGCGCCTGAGATGAATGGTTTATTCTTGTTAAATCTTGATAGTAGTGATACACATGTTCATAACATTGATGCTAAGTGAATTAAATTGAATGATAATTCTACATATATGTGGCACTGTCGTCTTGGTCATATTGGAGTGAAACGCATGAAGAAACTCCATTCCGATGGACTTCTTGAATCACTTGACTTTGAGTCACTTGATAGATGCGAAGCATGTCTAATGGGAAAAATGACTAAGACTCCATTCTCTGGTACAATGGAGCGAGCTACAAACTTATTGGACATCATACATACCGATGTGTGCGGACCAATGAGTCTAGCCTCGCGCGGTGGTTATCGTTATGTGCTAACCTTCACAGATGATCTGAGTAGATATGGGTATATCTATTTCATGAAACATAAGTCCGAAACTTTTGAGAAGTTTAAGGAATTCCAAAGTGAAGTAGAAAATCAACGTAACAAGAAGATTAAGTTTCTGCGTTCTGATCGCGGAGGCGAATATCTGAGTTATGAGTTTGGCATGCATTTAAAGAAATGCGGAATACTTTCACAGTTGACACCGCCGGGAACACCACAGCGCAATGGTGTGTCCGAACGTCGTAATCGAACTCTCTTAGATATGTTTCATTCTATGATGTCTCTTACTAATTTGCCGTTATCGTCTTGGGGTTATGCACTAGAGACAACTGCATTCACTTTAAATAGGGCACCATCTAAATCCATTGAAACGACACCGTATGAATTGTGGTTTCAGAAGAAAACTAAGCTGTCGTTCCTTAAAGTTTGGGGTTGGAAGCTTATGTAAAAAAGTTACAACCTGACAAGCTAGAAACCAAAGCGGAGAAATGCGTCTTCATAGGATACCCTAAGGAAACTATTGGGTACACTTTCTATCACAGATCCGAAGGCAAAATCTTTGTTGCCAAGAACGGAACCTTTCTTGAGAAGGAGTTTCTCACTAAAGAAGTGACTGGAAGGAAAGTAGAACTCGACAAGGTTATTGAACCTTCTCTCGTAGATCAGAGTAGCGCAGTGCCGAAGGATGTTCATGTACAGCCTACACCGATAAGAGAGGAAGCAAATGATAATGATCATGAAACTTCGAATGAGGTAGCTACTGAACCTTGCAGAACGACAAGGGAGCGTACCACTCCTGATTGGTATGATCCTTGTCTAAATGTCATGATTGTGGACAACAGTGATGAAGACCCTGCGACGTATGAAGAAGCGATGATGAGCCCAGATTCCAACAAATGGCAAGAAGCCATGAAATCCGAAATGGGATCCATGTATGATAATAAAGTGTGGACTTTGGTAGACTTACCTGATAGCCGCAAGGCTGTCGAGAATAAATGGATCTTCAAGAGAAAAACAGATGTTGATGGTAATATTACTGTATATAAAGCTCGACTTGTTGTAAAGGGTTTCCGACAAATTCAAGGAGTTGACTACGATGAGACCTTCTCACCTGTAGCGAAGCTAAAGTCTATGAGGATTTTGTTAGCAATAGCTGCATTTTTCGATTATAAGATTTGGCAGATGGATGTCAAAACGGCATTCCTTAATGGTGACATTGAGGAAGAGTTGTATATGTTACAACCCAAAGGTTTTGTCGATCCTAAAAATGCTGACAAGGTATGCAAACTTCAGCGTTCCATTTATGGACTGAAGCAAGCATCCCGGAGTTGGAACCGACGCTTTGATAAGGTGATCAAAGACTTCGGGTTTATACAGTGTCATGGAGAGGCCTGTATTTACAAGAAAGTGAGTGGGAGCTCTGTAGCATTATAGGTATTATATGTAGATGACATATTATTGATTGGGAATGATATAGAACTACTAAGCAGTGTAAAAGGTTATTTGAATAAGTGTTTTTCAATGAAAGACCTTGGTGAAGCAGCGTACATTTTAGGCATCAAGATTTATAGAGATAGATCAAGACGCCTAATAGGTCTTTCACAGAGTACATACCTGGACAAGATTCTAAAGAAGTTTAGAATGGATGAAAGTAAGAAAGGATTCTTACCTATGTTGCCAGGTAAGGTCTTGAGTAAGACTCAAAGTCCGGCTATGGCAGAAGAAAGAGAGAGGATGAACAAGATCCCCTATGCCTCGGTAGTAGGCTCTATCATGTATGTCATGCTGTGTACTAGACCGGATATCGCACATGCTGTTAGTTTGACCAGCAGATATCAAAGTGATCCAGGAATGGAACACTGGACAACGGTCAAGAATATCCTGAAGTACTTGAAAAGGACTAAGGATATGTTTCTTTGTTATGGCGGTGACCAAGAGCTCGTTGTAATCAGTTACACCGATGCAAGTTGGAACACTGATACTGATGATTCTAAGTCTCAGTTTGGGTACGTGTTTATATTGATTGGTGCTGCAGTAAGCTGGTGTAGCTCCAAGCAGTGCACGGTGGCGAAGTCTTCAACTCAATCGGAATACATTGTGGCTTCGGAGGCTTCATCGGAAGCGGTATGGATGAAGAGGTTCATTGTTGAGCTTGGTGTGGTTCCTAGTGCATTGGACCCACTAGTCATCTAATGTGACAACATGAGTGCCATCGCCAATGCACAAGAACCAAGGTCACACAAGAAGCTGAAGCATATCAAGCTGCGTTTTCATTCGATTCACGAGTAAATCGAAGATGGAGAAGTAAAGATTTGCAAAGTACACACAGATCTGAATGTGGCAGATCCGTTGACTAAAGCTCTCCCTAGGGCAAAGCATGACCAACACCAGAATGCCATGGGTGTTAGGTACCTTACAATGTAATCTAGATTATTGACTCTAGTGCAAGTGGGAGACTGTTGGAGATATGCCCAAGAGGCAATAATAAAGTGGTTATTATATATCTTTATGTTTATGATAAATGTTTGCATACCATTCTATAATTGTATTAACCGAAACATTGATACATGTGTGTTATGTAAGCAACAAGGAGTCCCTAGTAAGCCTCTTGTATAACTAGCTTGTTGATTAATAGATGATCATAGTTTCATGATCATGAACATTGGATATTATTAATAACAAGGTTATGTCATTAGATGAATGATATAATGGACACACACCCAAATAAGCATAGCATAAGATCACGTCATTAAATTCAATTTGCTATAAGCTTCCGATACATAGTTACCTAGTCCTTTGACCATGAGATCATGTAAATCACTTATACCGGAAGGGTACTTTGATTACATCAAACGCCACTGCGTAAAATGGGTGGTTACAAAGGTGGGATTAAGTATTCGGAAAGTATGAGTTGAGGCATATGGATCAACAGTGGGATATTGTCCATCCCGATGACGGATAGATATACTATGGGCTCTCTCGATGGAATATCGTCTGATTAGCTTGCAAGGATGTGAATGGTTCACAAGAGATGATATGCCATGGTACGAGTAAAGAGTACTTGTCGGAGACGAGGTTGAACAAGGTATAGAGATACTGATGATCAAACCTCGGACAAGTAAAATATCGCGTGACAAAGGGAATCGGTATTGTATGTAAATGGTTCAATCGATCACTAAGTTATCATTGAATATGTGGGAGACATTATGGATATCCAGATCCCTCTATTGGTTATTGGTCAGAGAAGAGTCTCAACCATGTCTGCATAGTTCACGAACCGTAGGGTGACACACTTAAGGTTTGATGTCGTTTTAAGTAGATATGGAATATGGAATGGAGTTCGAAGTTTTGTTCGGAGTGTCTGATGGGATTCAGGTCATCACTAGGAGGTCTGGAATGGTCCGGAGAATACGATTCATATATAGGAAGTCATTTTCTAAGTTTGAAAATGATCCGGTGTATTTATGGAAGGTCTAGAAGGTTCTAGAAAAGTCCGGAAGAAATCACCATGGAAGGTGGAGTCCCTCCACCAAGCTTGGCCGGCCAGCCAAAGGGAGGAGGAGTCCCAGGTGGACTCCACCTAAGGGGGCCGGCCACCCCATCAAGGGAAAGGGGGGAGTCCCACCCTGAGTAGGATTCGCTCATATGGAAGGTTTTTGAGTTGGACTCTTACTCGTTCTTTGGGAAACCCTAGATGTGTTCCACCTATATAATGAGGGACAAGGGGAGGGGGCCAGCCACACCAAACACACCTTGGCCGCACCCCTCAGAGGCACCAAGGCCGGCGCCCACTTCTCCCCAAACCCTAGCCGCCCCTCCTCCTCATACACCTCTAGTAGTGCTTAGGCGAAGCTCTGCCGGAGATCTCCACCACCACCGCCACCACGCCGTCGTGCTGTCGGGATTCCGAGGAGGATCTACTACTTCCGCTGCCCGCTGGAACGGGGAGAAGGATGTCGTCATCAACACCGAATGTGTGACCGAGTACGGAGGTGCTTCCCGACTGTGGCACCGTCAAGATCTTCTACGCGCTTTTGAAAGCGGCAAGTGATCATCTTCTGCAACAACGAGATCTAATCTCGTAGGCTTTGGAAATCTTCGAGGGTTAGTCTCATGATCTTCTCGTTGCTACCATCTTCTAGATTGCATCTTGGCTTGTTATTCGTTCTTGCGGTAGGAATTTTTTTGTTTTCTATGCTACTAATCCCATCATTGTGATTCCCAATCGACCATTTCGAATTCGAGTTTCTCCTTCCTGAAGTTGCTAGGTGTGCCAAAAACTACATCCAGTGATATTTTACCAAGGGGATAAGCGGGTCGGGTCGGGATGATGCCGTGGAAACATGTATCAGATTCTTTTAGCATATCAACCGTTAAACCCATCTCCTTTATTGTACTTGCGAACAGCAGGTTCAGGCCGTTTCCTCCATCCATGAACACCTTGCTCATATTGTAACATCCAATCTGTGCCTCGAGAACTAGAGCAGCGTGACCAGGTCTTGGAACGGCCGTCGGGTGATCCGCCTTGCTGAACAATATGCTTTGGTCTGACTAGTCGATATACTCGGGTACTTCGGCCATATAGCAACCTCTGCGTACTTCACCTCTCGCGAGAACTTCTTAGCTTCCCTGATGTGGGCATTACCCTTCGGGTGCCCGACGTTGCCATACCCGATGCAGATTATGAAGATGGACCAGCACAAGGACTCAACAAGTTGGACCCACAAGGAATATCAACTTGGATTACAAGAAAAGAAGACTCCAATACGAATCCTACTAGGACTCTTGTAAACCCTAACTTGGCTGATATATAAAGCAAGGCAAGGGCACCCCTTAGGGACAGACATATTGAGAAACATAAATCATAGAGGAGACACGCATAGACATCGCAACCCGCAGTTAGAACTAGACTAGATATGACAACTCCACCTATGGCGGCCCCCTGTACACATATATTCATATAGTGGGACTAGATATGACAACTCCGCCTATGGCGGCCCCCTGTACACATATATTCATATAGTGGATTGCTAGCAGGACGTAGCGATCCTCCACCGCGGGGACGTGAACCTGTGTACGTCGTGCCTTCTCTCGCTCCCGGAACTTCCGTCGTCGCCTTTCTCTAAAACCCAAACCCCTCATGGTGGGCATTGCCGAGGAACCGCCTCGTCAACTGGCGCCGTCTGTGGAAAGCGTGGCGGCTAGATTTTGCAATCTGGGCGAGATCATCATCTTCAACAAAAGCAACAGCAGATCTGCGGCCGCTTGCTCTGTTGACCGGAGGATCTGCTTATCGACATCTACGATAATTTTTTTTTGAACAAACATCTACGGTAATTTGACAGTTGCAATCCGTGCGGCTTGACATCCTAGTATCGCTAGTGCGGTAATCATCGTCGGCTTCGCGGTGTACAACCAAACCAGCAAGTGCAGCCTCGTTGCTGATTTTCTCTCGATAGCTCAAAACATCTTTGACTGGAGCGCCACCGAAAATTCGGCCGGATCAAGTCCCAATGAAACGCAGCTCAATCAAAATCACCCTCGCGGCCTCATGTATAAACTAGGGAAGCCAAGCACTGCAACTACTACTACAAGAAAAAGAATCTGCAGATCGGTTCTGCACTCTTCACGTGATCTTGTTTGTTGGAGAGCTAGTACGCTGGATTCTGAGTCACGGAGACAACTAGTACAAGAGGAGGCCTTCTTTCACGAGAGCGATTCTGGCATAAATTCCAGACGACTGACAGAGACACGTCACAAGTTCGAAGAAGGGAAGAAAGCACAAGCCTAGTTACAGGCCGTGGCAGGGCTGACAAATCAAGTAATAAAAAACATAGACTACATGATCTCATACGTTGCAAGAAAAAACTACTGGGATTATCTACGTATATGAAGATGGCACAACTAGGAATTCGCGCCGTCCAAGTTCATCAGCGACGTAAAAATATCAGGTGCTATATTTTTAATTAATTACTACTTGTAAATTTATTTCGCCAAATATTTTTGGTTCGTATTATTATTTGTCCGCAGTTTTTGCGCCGCAATATACCTGCAGATTGAAACAAAACTTCAAATTGACCGCGCCCGCCATCGCGCACTAGTTGCACTCGGGGCTTAGCTGTCTTGGACCCGACATTACGAATTCAATATATTCGGATGCTCACCCGTCGCAGATCGGCCATATCAATTGTGTCCTCTTCATCGGCCAGATCAGCTAGGCGCCGTATGGACTATCTTTGGTGGCGCAACTATTTCGGCTGCGCTCTCCACATGGACTATCTTTAGTGGCGCAATTATTTCGGCTGCGCCCGCCGCATGGACTATCTTTGGTGGCGCAACTATTTCGGCTGCCCTCGCGGCATGGACTATCTTTGGTAGCGTAACTATTTCAACTGCGCCCGCCACATCAACTATTTCTAGACGGATGGTTACTTCAAAGTGCTCCCGTCACATCAAAAATTGATTACTTCGCCTGCGTCCGCAATGCGACCTGCTTCCATATTGGCTTCATCGCAGCCGAGCTAATGGATTTATCTTCTTCGGCTCTGGATATATCTTCTCTCGATGCACTCTCGGGTCAGTGGATTCATCGTCTGAAATATTCAATGGATATCATCTTATATAAATGATCCAGTGCACTCCCGGGTCGATGGCTTCATCATATGTGGTTATCAATGGATATCATCTTATATAAATGATCCAGTGCACTCCCGGGTCGATGGCTTCATCATATGTGGTTATCAATGGATATCGTCTTATATAAATGATCCGATGTACTCCCAGGTCAATGGCTTCATCATCCATGATTACTCAATGGACTTATTTTCTTCGGCTGTGAATATATCTTCTCACGGTGAACTCTCGGGTCGATGGCTTCATCATCTATGATTACTCAATAGATTTATCTTCTATTGTTATATAATGTTGACCCTATGCACTCCCATCGGGAGCGCTGGAATTACTCGGGGGCTGCAAGGAATTATTAAAATATTGATAACTAAATAATACTCCCACCGGGAGCTATGGTTATCGATATGGATTATTACAATATTGATAACTAATTAATACTCCCACCGGAAGCTATGGTTATCGATATGGATTATTACAATAATGATAACTAATTAATACTCCCACCGGGAGCTATGGTTATCGATATGGATTATTACAATATTGATAATTAATCAATACTCCCACCGGGAGCTATGATTATCGATATACTAAAAATCCATCCAAGCCTCTGATAAATTATCGAGTGCTGCAGTTGATGGACACAATACAACTTACAAAAAGACCCATGCCGGTACTTTAAACTACAGAAGTACGAAGTCGACGGCAGGCATAGTTCCTTCAATTCGTTCGAGGGTTGTCGCCAAAACATACTTCATCGGTTGAAGCAAAGTTGCAAATACGACAGGTTCATCAAACCTGCAACGTGAGCTGATCACTCAAAAATATTGCTCCCGATAACTTTCACGCAAAAGCATCATAATACGGATGCCAAAAAGAAGAGCATCAATGTTTGCCCAACAAATATTTGCCACCGGCATCTGAAGGAAACTATAACATCGGGTTGCTCGACTTGAGTCTACACACGGTTGCAAGCATCCGTGCCTAGACTCGGAGGCTACTCCCATCGGGAGCGCTGGACGCGCACCCGATAAAATTATCGGCTCCTCTGGGATACCATCTAAATTATCGGCTCCTGTGGGATATCATCTAAATTATCGGCTCCTCTGGGTATCATCTAAATTATCGGCTCCTCTCGGATATCATATAAATTATCGGCTCCTCTGGGTATCATCTAAATCATCGGCTCCTCTGGAATATCATCTAAATTATCGGCTCCTCTGGGTATCATCTAAATCATCGGCTCCTCTAGGATATCATCTAAATTATCGGCTCCTCTGGGATATCATCTAAATTATCGGCTCCTCCGGGATATCATCTGAATTATCGGCTCCTCTGGGATATCATCTAAATTATCGGCTCCTTCGGGATATCACCTGAATCACAAACTCCTCGAAATCATAGATATCATCAAAAGCATCCAAATGTTCTTGGAACTCCAAGAAGTCTACAGTATTCAACTCAGCATTTTTTTATACCCTATACATAACTATTTCATATTCATCTGCAGGCTCGGGTGCTACTCCCATCGGGAGCGCTGTCCGCGCAGCCGATACAAAGGTAGAATTCTCGTCTATAAAGAAGAATAAACACGAAGACGTCGGCATCAACATCAAGTCTATACGCGGCTGCAAGCACCCGCCCATAGACTCGGGGGGGCTACTCCCATCAGGAGCGCTTCGCGCACCCGACAAAAAGCAACTTCGACTCTAGATCAAGCACAAGATTCAAGACACGGTAGATGATCAAGACATTCGGACGATGACCACTTTAGTCCCTGCCCGAAGCTTCACTTCGGCCATACACTCGGGGGCTACTGATGTGGGCATTACCCTTCGGGGGCCCGACGTTGCCATACCCGATGCAGATTATGAAGATGGACTAGCACAAGGACTCAACAAGCTGGACCCACAAGGAGTATCAACTTGGATTACAAGAAAAGAAGACTCCAATACGAATCCTACTAGGACTCTTGTAAACCCTAGCTTGGCTGATATATAAAGCCAGGCAGGGGCACCCCTTAGGGACAGACATATTGAGAAACATAAATCATAGAGGCGACACGCCTAGACATCGCAACCCGCAGATTAGAACTAGACTAGATATTACAACTCCGCCTATGGCGGCCCCCTGTACACATATATTCATATAGTGGATTGCTAGCAGGACGTAGCGATCCTCCACCGCGGGGACGTGAAGCTGGGTACGTCGTGCCTTCTTTCGCTCCCGGAACTTCCGTCGTCGCCTTTCTCTAAAACCCAACCCCTCATGGTGGGCATTACCGAGGAACCGCGTCGTCATTCTCTCTTCGAAAAACTAGTTTTGTGGATCATGTTGACTTGTCCTCGAGAAGCTGGATATGCTTCGGTTGGTATGTATACATCTCCTTCTTCTGGTACGTACTGTTGCGGTTGATGATTATAAGCTGCCGCCCTTTTTTCTGCCGAATGGGATTTTGCTGTTGTCTCGGCCCTAAGGTTGTTGCAGAAGCTCTGGACTTCGAGGAACTGCCGACAATTTCTAAGCAGATGGGTGGCCTTTTCGAGGTTATCCTTCGGGTCGATATAAGAGTGTAGGTAACACAGCGCTTCAAGTTCCTCCATGGCCGATAAATAAGGTGTGCGAAGGCGATTCTTGCTCGATTGCATACTGTAACATCCCTGTTCATACTGTCGAGGGTGGTTCGCAGCCCGCTCCTCTTCTTCACGGCGTGAATCCCTTCGTCTCTTCCTTTGCTCCTCTCTGCTACCGAAACTGCTTCGGCTACTCTCGCCATTAATCCTAGGCAATATTGCCAAGGCTGCTGGTGGTGCGATGTCATCTGGAACCGAAGTTCTTGGGCTTGGAAGAAACCCTCTGGAGTCGATGATGAAGTGAACACCACCGAAGGTTGTATCCATGCTGCCGCGCGGTTCTGAAGAGTTCGGATGCGAGGCCTCAGTGCGAGGTGTGAACTTGAAAGATCCGCAACGAACCGAGTTTCTTGGACTTGGCGGCGTCGGCGATTCCAGCATGAACGCCGCAGATGTGACCGGAACTGCCGATGTCATGCCTTGTGCCGACAAGTTTCCCACAGACGGCGCCAATTGTCGAGGGTACTCCCCGGAAATGCCCTCCGTAAGGGGCTTAGGGTAGATGGAATCATGTAGGCTGACATGAGACATCGGTTATCAAACAAGCGGGGAGAGTGATTTACGCAGGTTTGGGGCCCTCGATGAGGTAAAAACCCTTACGTCCTGCGTGTCTGATCTTGATTGCTGAAAATATCGGTTACAATGGGGTGCCGAAGGTTTCGACTATGATCTTCGTCGAGAGGCTAAGTTTTACGGTGACCTGGCTCTAGACTTACGGTGGTTATGGCTATTATGATTGTGTGTCCCTCGGCAGCCCCTCTCCCGGCCCTAATATTGGGAGCCAGGTCTCGAGAGGTTTGTCTGGATACGACTAGGTTACAAAGAGTTCTAGGTCTAAACTTTCCTTGTATTGTTTGTCTTCTTTCCTTGTTCTTCAAGAATTCTTCTTAGGAACCGCCGTAGCGGCCCACCTGGCCATCGAGTGCCTTCATGGGCCCCTGGTTGGGATTCAAGAGGTAGTGCAACATTAGTTACCCGAAGGGTAATGCCCACATCACCGGGTAACATTCATTGACCATCTCATTCGCGGGCTCTCCACCCCTATCCACGAGTTCCTCCGTGGTCACCTGTTCATCTACGGGATCCAGCTGCACCAGCTGACCCTGAACTCTATCCTCCACATTTCCATTTTCATTACTCTATGAGAGTGTTTCCTCGGCATCCATCCTCATAGGGGCCTGTGGAAAGGCATTTTCTACCTCCGGCGCAACAATTCTCGGAACATCGTCTACAATGTAGGCGGCGTTTGTATCTGCATCCGTCCCGACGTTGATTATTTCGACGTTAAATTCCCCGACTCTGTCCAAGGTTGGCTCAAGAGATGGCTGTATATCCAGGACGAGTACATCCCCCCAGGATTATGGTATCGCACCATTTGAAGCTGCCGAAGAAATTCAAAGGCGTCGATCTTGGGACACAGAGGCCACTGCCGAAGAAAAGGCGGCCACTGAGGCTCTGATGAACCGCATCCATAACCTGCAAAACACCGACAGAGAAGAACTCTCGAGTGTACAAATAACTTCTTACTTCCTTAGAATTTGGGTGCAGCCACTGCAGGCTCGCAAAAACCCTCTTTGGATGTACTCAGGGGCTAAATATGTCGACTATTTATCCAAGGATCTTTCTATGAATGATTTGGAGAAGCTCATCCGACGTTTTACCTCCTTGAGCAAAAAGCACGAGGTTCCATCATCCTGCCGCGTGGAGCCATACAGTGCCTCCCACGCTCTTCCCGAAGTAAGTATTTTATTTGGGTTAAACTATCCACGTTTTTTGTCAGCTGGTACTACTTTTTCTCGGGTTCTCAATTTCTTGTCTTTACTTTATATCGTGCAGAACCACCAAATTCTCTCTTCTCTTCTCCCACTCCTAGAAGGTGGAGAAGTAGATGGGCGAGTCGTTGTCACCGACGATTTGCCTGAGTCCTCTCTTCCTGTGAGTGAAACCGCGGGATCTCAGAAATCCGCGGCTTCCTCCGAAAAAGACACTGGGTCAGACCAACAATTTGAGTCCAGCCACTCCGTCTCCCCTCCTCTTTTCACTTCTCTAGGTCGCAAGAGGAAGAGGAACGAAGTCGAAGATTCCGGCGCCTCCAAGCCTACTGAACCAACTGCCGAAGAATCTTCTCTAGAAGAAGAGGGTGCCTTCGACCCCTTCGATAATGTTGGCGCCGTTAGCTCGGAGTTACTTCCGCTTTTGTCATTGCCCTACTTTCTATTTGGTGATCTCACATTTTCCTTGCCGCTATATTGACAGGCCTAAGGGTAGGTCGGAGGAGGAGGAACCTGCAGCTCATGGTGCGGCTCCTACCAGCACCTCCAACACCTAGTTATCTCCGAATAACACCACACTGCTGCGGAAACTTTGCCTCCCCCACAGCAAAACACAGAGACGTCAACTTCTATGTCCAGCCCCCAAGCACCTTTGCTGAAGAAAGCAAGAATCGGGGCTGGTAATACTCAAGAAATTGTCACTAGAAGTTCTTCGACTGCCCTGATGGATGATGTAAGTTATCCTTTTCCTCTGCTTTGCTTATCGAGTTTTACTTTTCTGCCTATGTTGGTCCATCCAAGTCGAGCTTTCTTTCCCTGACTATGTTGTTTCTATCTTGTTTGTGATAGCCCTTGGTGAAGGGTCTCATCAACGTGGCTACCCAATTTATTGGGTTCCGCGATGGGACTGAGACTTTGAGAGGTAAAACTGCCGTGTCCCTGATGCAACTCATATTTTCCCAGGTGATTGTTCGCCTTCTGATGGTTGCCTTTTGCCTTTTGATTTACTCTTTTTCAGAAGCACTCTGCAGAGCTGAAGAACATGCTGATGCACTGGAGGCCAAACTAAAGTCCAGCGAGACGGCTCGCGAGAAAGCCGAAAAAGTAGTCGCAGCTATCGAGGGTCTCCGCCAAAGACTCCAGACTTCTGAGGATGCTTTAAACGAAAAAGAGGCCCGGCAAATCGAGCGTTAAAATGCCATAGTGGCTCACTTCGACACTCAGAATCGAAGATTCACTAGTAAGCATTTCCTTCACTTGTCTTTTTGTTTTTATCTTGATCTGGTTCCCTGATGTTGATGGACTTGTATTTTTCTCTAGCAGGACGGATGGGTGAAGAATTTACCTTGCACGAAGGGGTCGAGGATCATCTTCTCGACACTCTTTCAATCCTTGAGCTGAATGGCGACTTGGCGCGCACCAATATTTCCAATGTCCGGACCGCGTTCAAGCGCATCTTCCCCCATTTCTTTCCCAAGGAGACGCAACCGGAGATTTTCTCTGAGCTCATCCAGCGTTTCCTGGGTAAGGAAGATCCTGCCTTGGCCCATCGTCAGGATACCCTGAAGATTGGAGTCGAGGGAACCATCGCCTTGGTTGCCGCCAGCGGACAGGACGTCGACTGGGCGAAGGCTGGCATCCCCAAGGGATTGAACAAGGAGAAGTGGAAGGCTCTGGTGAGGGACGTCAAGCCCCACTCAAAGAAGATCCTCGCATACTTGAACCCGAAGTCTGCTGCATCCACTAGCACTGCCAGGACGGAAGTCAAGTAGACCAACCTGTACCTATATTTTTCTTTCCTTTTGTAGTTGTCGCTTTCTTTGTGACTTGCGACGATTTATATTGGCTCGCTAGGAGTCGAGTTTTGTAAGGATCCTCCTTTATGTAAATGTCTTTACTATTAATGAAAAAGTGTTCCCTGCCGAATGATTGATGTCAATATTTCTTTCTTCCAGTTGGTTTTTTATAACTACACCGAGGCTGCTGGACCTTCCGACACTTCACCCGCCGCATCTCGTTCTCCGAGAACTCCTGCCGGCGTTTTCTTAGACGATTCTTCGTGTGCTGATTCAATCCACCAAGAATTAGCTGATCTTTGACAGCATCTCCAAGCGATAAAGAAACAGGCTGTGACTGTTATGGACCAATCTCGCAAATCTTCGGATCGCGAATAGGCTGCACTTCAACAAGCACATGGAGCTCTAAAATTGAAAGAATCCGCTGCTGCCGATGCCTTGCGAGCTACCAAACGCGAAGATTACATGCTTGACCTCATGACTGATGCAAGTCAGGATATGGCCGGTATGTTACGCTTTTTAGCCTTTCTTTCCCTTGACATTCCTCGTATTTTTTCTCACACCTTGTTGTTTCCTTTCTTTGCATACAGGTTCGTTTCTGGATGCTGTCACCGAAGAACAATGCGTTAATGCACGGCATTGACTTCTGGGCTAATGAAGATCGCACTCGCCAAATCATTCGGTTCCAGGATCGAGCCGCTCAAGTCCGGGAGTTTCGTGATTTCTTCGGCAGTACTCTGGCCATGATTTACAACGCTCTATTTCCTCGGAACCCTCAGCCTGCGAATCTCACTGAGCTGATGAATAATTCAAAGATGTAGAGACTATCCATGACTTTGTGAAGGCGCAGTTGGTGGCCAGTGCTAAATTTGCTCTCATTTGGTTGAGGATCTGTTACTCAAAATTGGACTTGAACAATGTCTTCGACATTCTTTATCGTAAGACGCCAAAGAGGAGGGTGAACGCCGACAAGCACAATGAAGTTGTATCGCCTGTAGCTGAGAAGATGATCGACGAACTTCTTCGGTACGATGCTGATTTCTTCACAGATTATCGTTACGACGACTCGCTGCCAGGGAGAACGTAACCATAGATAGGTTTATATAGAAACATTTTTTTCCTGATGCACCTGATCTGAGCCGAATATGTTTGTAACTCGTATGTATTGTAATCATTATTGTGAGACTTGTATATAGTCAAGGCAAAATTTTGTGTTGTTTGTTTCCTTGAGCCCCCGAGTATCTCAATCAGCGTAATTACCTTTATTGTTTCGCGAGGTTGATGTCTACGCACGCTTCTATTCCTGTAGACAGTGTTGGGCCTCCAAGAGCAGAGGTTTGTAGAACAGCAGCAAGTTTCCCTTAAGTGAATCACCCAAGGTTTATCGAACTCAGGGAGGTAGAGGTCAGAGATATCCCTCTCAAGCAACCACTGCAATTAAGATACAAGAAGTCTCTTGTGTCCCCAACACACCTAATACACTTGTCAGATGTATATGTGCACTAGTTCGGCGAAGAGATAGTGAAATACAAGTAATATGGACGATTATAAGTAGCAATTGCAATCTGAAATAAAAATGGCAGCAAGCGAACATGTAGCAGAACTTGTTGGAGACGGTGTTTCAATACTTAGAAACAACGCCTAGGGATCATTCTTTCACTAGTGGACACTCTCAACAATGATCACATAATTGGACAATTAGATAACTTCTCTTCACTTGTGCTACTCTGAATTACTCTCCTATTGGAATCACTAATCATCACGTAGTGGCTACAAAAGCTCCACTCAAAGTTCATCAAGTACTTGACAAACACCACTCATAGGGATATCCTCATCAAATCATAATCCAAGATAATACCGTTGCAATTTAGACCGAGTACTAACATAGCATACACACTGTCAACAATAGCTATGAAAGGGGGAATAGATCACATCAATACTATCATAGTAATAGTTAACTTCATAATCCACAAGAGATTACAATCATAGCCTACGCCAAGTACTACACGATGCACATGCTGTCCACTTTACATCATGGAGGAGGAATAGACTACTTTAATAATATCACTAGAGTAGCACATAGATTAATAGTGATACAAATCTCATGATCACATAAAGATCACACCATGGGAGAGAGAGATGAACCACATAGCTTCCGGTAGAGCCCTCAGCCTCGGGGGAGAACTACTCCCTCCTCATCATGGGAGACAGCAACAGCGATGAAGATGGCGGTGGTGTCGATGGAGATGACTCCGGGGGCAATTCCCCATCCCGGCGGCGTGCCGGAACAGAGATTTTGTCCCCCGAAACTTGTCTTCACGATGGCGGCGGCTACGGAACTTTTCGTGGAATATGACTGATGCTCTTAGGGTTTTCGCATCTGGGAGAATATATAGGCGGAAGGGCGGCCTCCGAGGGGCCCGAGGGTGCCCTCCCCACCTGGTGGCGCGGCCAGGAGTGGGCCCGCGCCCCCTATGGTGTGGGGGCCCCTTGGCCCCCCTCTGGCTCTTCTCTGGCTCTCTGGGTCCGTCTCGGTAAAATATTGACTTCTGTCTTCGTGGGGTCCAATTCCGAGAATATTTCCTGTGTAGAATTTCTGAAACCAAAACCAGCAGAAAACGAGAGCTGGCGCTTCGGCATCTTGTTAATAGGTTAGTCCCGGAAAATGCATAAAAATGATATAAAGTGTGAGTAAAACATGTAGGTATTGTCATAAAACTATCATGGAACATAAGAAATTATAGATACGTTGGAGACGTATCAAGCATCCCCAAGCTTAGTTCCTACTCGCCCTCGAGTAGGTAAACGATAAAAAGAATAATACCTGAAGTGACATGCTACCAACATAATCTTGATAAATACTATTGTAAAGCATATGAGATGAATGAAGTGACTCAAAGCAATGGTCTATAGTTTGCTAACAAAAATATAATGACTAAACAACTGAACCATATAGCAAAAACTTTTCATGAATAGTATTTTCAAGACAAGCATCAAAAATTCTTGCATAAGAGTTAACTCATAAAGCAATAGATTCTTAATAAGAGGTTTTGAAGCAACACAAAGGAAGATTTAAGTTTCAGCATTGCTTTCAACTTTCAACATGCATATCTCATGGATAATTGTCAACACAAAGTAATATGATGAGTGCAATAAGCAAGCATGTAAGAATCAATGCACACAGTTGACACAAGTGTTTGCTTCTAAGATAGAAAGAAGTAAGTAAACTGACTCAACATAAAGTAAAAAGAAAGGCCCTTCGCGAGAGGAAGCGAGGATTAAATCATGTGCTAGAGCTTTTCAAGTTTTGAAATCATAAAGAGAGCATAAAAATAAAGTTTTGAGAGGTGTTTGTTGTTGTCAACGAATGGTAGTGGGCACTCTAACCCCCTTGTCAAACGAGACTTTCAAAGAGAGGCTCCCATGAAGGACGTTATCTCTACCAGCAAGGTAGATCATCCCTCTTCTCTTTTGTTTACACATGTATTTTAGTTTTATTTATAGATGACACTCCTCCCAACCTTTTTCTTTCACAAGCCATGGCAATCCGAATCCTCGGGTGCCTTCCAACATTTCACATACCATGGAGGAGTGTCTATTTGCAAAATTAAGTTGCTTACTGATAAATCAGGGCAAAACATGTGAACAGAATTATTAATGAAGGTTAATTAATTGGAGCTGGGAACCCCATTGCCAGCTCTTTTTGCAAAATTATTGGATAAGCGGATGTGCCACTAGTCCATTGGTGAAAGTCTGCCCAACAAGATTGAAAGATAAAACACCACATACTTCCTCATGAGCTATAAAACATTGACACAAATAAGAGATAATAACTTTTGAATTGTTTAAAGGTAGCACATGAGGTATTTACTTGGAATGGCAGAAAAATACCACATAGTAGGTAGTTATGGTGGACACAAATGGCATAGGTTTTTGCTCAAGGTTTTGGATGCACGAGAAGCATTCCCTCTGAGTACGAGGCTTTGGCTAGCAAGTTTGTTTGAAGCAAACACAAGTATAAACCGGTACAACAAAACTTACATAAGAACATATTGCAAGCATTATAAGACTCTACACTCTCTTACTTGTTGCTCAAACACTTTTACCAGAAAATATCTAGACCTTAGAGAGACCAATCATGCAAACCAAATTTCAACAAGCTCTACGGTAGTTCTCCACTAATAGGTTTAAACTACATGATGCAAGAGCTTAAACATGATCTACTTGAGAGCTCAAAACAATTGCCAAGTATCAAATTATTCAAGACAATATACCAATTACCACATGAAGCATTTTCCGTTTCCAACCAAATAACAATCAATGCTGAGGCTTTCAGCTTTCGCCATGAATATTAAAGTAAAACGAAGAACACAAGTGTTCAAATGAAAAAGCGAAGCGTGTCTCTCGCCCACACAAGCATGCTAGGATCCGATTTATTCAGAGAATGAAAATAACAAAACGAAAATAAAAGCACACGGACGCTCCAAGTAAAGTACATAAGATGTGACAGAATTAAAATATAGTTTCACTAGAGGTGACCTGATAAGTTGTTGATGAAGAAGGGGATGCCTTGGGCATCCCCAAGCTTAGACGCTTGAGTCTTCTTGAAATATGCAGGGATGAACCACGGGGGCATCCCCAAGCTTAGACTTTTCACTCTTCTTGATCGTATCATATCATCCTCCTCTCTTGATCCTTGAAAACTTCCTTCACGACAAACTCAAAGCAATCTCATTAGAGGGTTAGTGCATAATCAAAAATTCACATCTTCAGCAAGGACACAATCATTCCTAACACTTCTGGACATTAACCAAGGCTACTGAAATTTAATGGAACAAAGAAATCCACTCAAACACAGTAAAAGAGGCAATGCGAAATAAAAGGCAGAATCTGTCAAAACAGAACAGTCCGTAAAGACGAATTTTTTCGAGGCACTTAACATGCTCAGATGGAAAAGCTTCAGTTGAACGAAAATTGCGTTCATATCTGAGGATCACGCATGAATTTGTTCTGGATTTTACGAGTTTCCTACGAGAGAGATCAACTCAAATTCGTGACGGCTAAAAATGCGTTTCTGCGCGAAATCCAAATCTAGTATCAACTTTCTATCAAAGACTTTACTTGGCACAAAAACGAAATAAACATGATAAGGAGAGGTTGCTACAGTAGTAACAACTTCCAAGACACAACAAAACAATAGAAAAATAAAAACATGGGTTATCTCTCAAGAAGTGCTTTCTTTATAGCCATTAAGACGGGCTCAGTAATTTTAATGGTGCTCTCGCAAGAAATAAGAGTTGAAGCAAAAGAGAGCATCAAAAGCAAATAGGAAACACTTTTTAGTCTAACCCACTTCCTATGAATTGTAAATAAACAAGTCATGTAAGCATAATGCAATAAGCATAGGAAAACAAGACAAGCGCAACTTCAAGATTTTAAGCAAAAAGAGAGGTGTTTTAGTAACATGAAAATCCCTACAACCATATTGTCCTCTCTCATAAAGATTTTCAGTAGCATCATGAACAAACTCAACAATATAACTATCACATGAAACATTCTTATCATGAGCTACATGCATAAAATTATTACTCTCCACATAAGCATAGTCATTACTATTAATTGTAGTGGGAGCAAATTCAATAAGATAGCTATCATTATTATTCTCATCACCATAATCATCATATATAGGAGGCATATTGTAATCATAATTAATTTTCTCCTCAATAGTAGGTGGACTGAAAATATGATAGTCATCATTGTAATCATCATATATAGGAGGTAAAGTATCATCAAAGTAAATTTTCTCCTCCATGCTTGGGGGAATAAAAATATCATGCTCCTCGAAACCAGCTTCCCCAAGCTTAGAACTTTCCATAGCATTAGCAATAATGGTGTTCAAAGCAGTCATACTAATAACATTGCCATTAGCATGCATATAAATTTCCATAGGTTTCTTAATTTTCTCTTCAAACACCTCATGTCCTAATTCAAGATAAAGTTCATAAAGATCTCTAATATTTTTGTTGTTTTCCATTAAGCCTAACTAGTGAAAATAAAAACAAGAGACAAAAAGATATAATTGCAGAATCTAAAGGAAATAACTTCGAGCACTCACACACCGGCAACAGTGCTAGGAAATAGCTTAGTAGTCGGAGGATGTGAATACCTTTTACCTTAGCTCCCCGGCAACGGCGCCAGAAAATAGCTTGATGTCTACGCACGCTTCTATTCCCGTAGACGGTGTTGGGCCTCCAAGAGCGAGAGGTTTGTAGAACAGGCAGCAAGTTTCCCTTAAGTGAATCACCCAAGGTTTATCGAACTCGGGGAGGTAGAGGTCGAGAGATATCCCTCTCAAGCAACCCCGCAATTAAGATACAAGAAGTCTCTTGTGTCCCCAACACACCTAATACACTTGTCGGATGTATAGGTGCACTAGTTCGGCGAAGAGATAGTGAAATACAAGTAATATGGATGATTATAAGTAGCAATTGCAATCTGAAATAAAAATGGCAGCAAGCGAACATGTAGCGAGAACTTGTTGGAAACGGTGTTTCAATACTTAGAAACAAGGCCTAGGGATCATACTTTCACTAGTGGACACTCTCAACAATGATCACATAATTGGACAATTAGATAACTTCTCTTCACTTGTGCTACTCTGAATTACTCTCCTTTTGGAATCACTAATCATCACGTAGTGGCTACAAAAGCTCCACTCAAAGTTCATCAAGTACTTGATAAACACCACACATAGGGATATCCTCATCAAATCATAATCCAAGATAATACCGTTGCAATTTAGACCGAGTACTAACATAGCATACACACTGTGAACAATAGCTATGAAAGGGGTAATAGATCACATCAATACTATCATAGTAATAGTTAACTTCATAATCCACAAGAGATTACAATCATAGCCTAAGCCAAGTACTACATGATGCACACGCTGTCCACTTTACATCATGGAGGAGGAATAGACTACTTTAATAACATCACTAGAGTAGCAAATAGATTAATAGTGATACAAAGCTCATGATCACATAAAGATCACACCATGGGAGAGAGAGATGAACCACATAGCTACCAGTAGAGCCCTCAGCCTTGGGGGAGAACTACTCCCTCCTCATCATGGGAGACAACAACGGCGATGAAGATGGCGGTGGTGTCGATGGAGATGACTCCGGGGGCCATTCCCCGTCCCGGCGGCGTGCCGGAACAGAGATTCTGTCCCCCGAAACTTGTCTTCGCGATGGCGGCGGCTACGGAACTCTTCGTGGAATATGACTGATGCTCTTAGGGTTTTCGCATCTCGGAGAATATATAGGCGGAAGGGCGGCCTCTGAGGGGCCCCAGGGTGCCCTCCCCACCTGGTGGCGCGGCCAGGAGTGGGCCCGCGCCCCCTATGGTGTGGGGGCCCCTTGGCCCCCCTCTAGCCCTTCTCTGGCTCTCTGGGTGCGTCTCGGTAAAATATTGGCTTCTATCTTCGTGGGGTCCAATTCCGAGAATATTTCCTGTGTAGAACTGAAACCAAAAACGGCAGAAAACAGGAACTGGCGCTTCGGCATCTTGTTAGTAGGTTAGTCCCGGAAAATGCATAAAAATGATATAAAGTGTGAGTAAAACATGTAGGTATTGTCATAAAACTAGCATGGAACATAAGAAATTATAGATACGTTGGAGACGTATCAGAGTATTATGTATAACCAAGGCGTGTATATGAGCAAGTGTGATGTAGATGAATATATTGTTGTTTTGTCGGGATCAAGCCCCCGACCATTGATCAAGAAAAAAGGGAGAAATACTTTTCATCACTATTTTTTATATTAACCATACTATATTGCAGCATCGCAAGCCCGCCCCATTAAAAACCTTTCAGCCCCACTCGGTGCCCTGAAAGGAAAAGAGTGCGTCTGAAAACTTGCGAGCTCTTTAGGTACAATGTATGTTTATATGGGTTGTATTCTATGGTCTTCCTTCTAGGCGTAGAACCGTCGTAGCTGCACCATGTTCCACGGGTTTCCTTCATCCTTGCCTGTTTTGTTGTCCTTCAGCCGATAAGCTCCTCCTGGGATGACTTCAGTAACTATGTATGGCCCTACCCATGGAGAATCAAATTTTTCATGGCTATCTTGTGTGAACCGAAGAACTAGATCACCAACTTGAAAAGACCTGGGTCGCAAACGTCGGCTATGATAATTTTTGAGGTTCTGTTGGTACGTGGTTACTCTCGATAGTACCTCATCTCTAGCTTCGTCGAGTGCGTCGACATCATCTTCCAGTGCCTTTCTTGAAGTTTCCTCATCGTATTCTGCAACTCTGGGAGAATTATGCTATATTTCTATCGGGAGTACCGCCTCAGCTCCGTGAACCAAAAAGAACGGAGTTTCCTGTGTCATTGTATTGTGTGTTGTTCGTATGCTCCATAGCACATTGGGTAACTCATCAACCCAAGTGTGATGTGCTTTCTCCAACGGTGTTAGCAGGTGTTTCTTGATGCCGTTGCAGATGATGCCGTTTGCTTTTTGAACTTGGCCATTGGTTTGCGGGTGTGCCACCGATGCAAACTGTAGTTGGATACCTACTTATTCGCAGTACTCCTTGAATTCTCGAGATGTAAAATTGTTGCCATTCTCCGTAACTATGTTCTTAGGGACGCCAAATCGAAAAACTATCCCCTTGATAAAGTTAACCACCGATGCTGCATCTGCCGAAGTTATTGGTATTGCTTCGATCCACTTGGTAAACTTGTCGACAACAACGAGCAAATATACGTGTTCTCTTGGCCAGGACTTGTGTAGTTTTCCCACCATATCGAGCCCCCATTGTGCGAAAGGCCATGCCAATGGTATCGGCATCAACACTGCTGCCGGAGAGTGGGGTTTAGCCGCAAATCTCTAGCACGCATTACAGGTGCGTACTATATCTTATGTGTCTTCTATTGCTGTCAGCCAATAAAATCCTGCCCTGAAAGCTTTGGCTGCTATTGCTCGACTGCTTGCATGGTGGCGGCATATTCCTTCGTGTATATCTTTTAATATAACTCGCCCTTCTTTGGGTGTGACGCACCTTTGCAATACTCCTGATATGCTTCATTTCTATAATTCTCCCTTGACCACGGTTAAAGCTTTGGATCGTCGGATAACTCGCCTTGCTTCGACCGGATCCTCGGGTATTTCTTTCTTTGTGATGTATGCCAGGTAAACCTACATCCAGGGAACTTGTATCATCAGAACTTCCTTTGGTTCCTCCTCATCTTCCGATGTGTTTGTCTCTGGAACTGCTAGAGCCCCCGAGTCTTTCTTAGGTTTCTCCTTTTTCTTCGGATGCTTCGGTATTTTCTTCGCCTTGGTTGATCTCTCACTTATTTCCTCCAAGAAAACGCCAGGTGGTATCGGCAAGCATTGTGAACCGATGTTTGCCAAAACGCCAGCTTCGTCTTTGCTGAGCCTGCTGATGTGATTGACTTCACAGCCATCAAAGAGTTTTTCGAGTTCATTGTACACCTCCATGTACGCTATCATGCTGTCATTGACTACATCGCACTTGTTCATTACCTGCTGAGTTACCAGCTGAGAGTCGACAAAAATTTTTAGGCGAGTGGCGCCGCACACCTTTGCCATCTTCATCCCGTGTATGAGGGCTTCATACTCTGCCTCATTATTGGACGCGTTGGGGAATGTCATCCGCAATATGTAATTCATTTTGTCGCCTTGGGGTGATACGAGTATCAAGCCTGCTCTAGCTCCTTCTAACCTCTTGGACCCGTCAAAGTTCATATGCTAGGTACTCGATAAATCTGGGGTTCCCGTATTTTGTAGTTCCATCCATTCTGCGACGAAGTCTGGCAGAATTTTCGATTTTATTGCCTTTCTTTTTTCATATGTGGTGTCCCGAGGGAAAGCTCTATTCCCCAAAGGGAGACACATCATGTGGCTTCTGGATTGTTTAGGATGTTCGAGAGAGGTGCTTCATTGACCACTATTATCGGGTGTGCCGAAAAATAGTGTCGTAGCTTTCTTGTTGTCATGAATACTCCATATGCTAGTTTCTGGTAATGCGGGTAACGTTGCTTGGATGGTGATAATACTTCGCTGATGAAGTATACCGGCCACTGAACTCCATGGATTTTCCCTTCTTCTTCTCCCTCCACCACGAGGACTGTGCTGACCACCTGAGGTGTGGCCGCGATATATAACAGGAGAGGTTCTTTTTCCGTCGGAGCCACCAGTATTGGAGGTGTCGAGATTGTACGCTTGAGATGCTCAAAGGCTTTGTCTGCTTCTTCGTTCCACTTGAACTTATCCCCTTGCTTGACACCAGGTACCCAAGGAGTTCTCCCGCAGGAACACCAAAGGAACATTTCATCGGGTTCAGCTTGAGACAAAACTTTTTGAGGTTGTCGAAGGTTTCCTTGAGATCATTAATCAGGGATGACCCTTGCTTTGTTGTTATGATGACGTCGTCGATGTATACTTGGATGTTTTTACCAATCTGCATGGCGAGACACTTCTGCATCATCCGCTGATAGGTGGCTCCCGCATTTTTCAACCCAAATGGCATTGTTCTGTAGCAGAACACACCATAAGGGGTTATGCAAGCTGTTTTGAAGTCATCTTCTTCTTTTAAGCGGATCTGATTGTAATCAGAATACGCGTCCAGGAAGGAAAGACGTTCACAACCCATTGTGGAGTCGATAATTTGATCGATCCTCGGGAGGGGAAAGTGATCCTTTGGACAATGTTTATTGAGACACGTGAAGTCGACGCGCATGCAAAGGACATCAGTGTTTTTCTTCGGGGCCAGCAATGGGTTGGCGGCCCATGTGGCCTCGGTGTGCAATTCCTTGATAAAGTTTGCTTCTCTGAGCTAACGAATCTCAGATAGCATAGCTTTGCGGTTTGGCTCGGAGAAATGCCGCAAAGGTTGTCGAATTGGTCTAGGTCGTGGATCTAAGTTGAGAGGGTGCTCGACAAGTTTCCTGGGTACTCCTGGCATGTCAGCTGGACACCATGCGAAGATTTCCCAGCGCTCACGGAGGAACTCGACGAGCGCGCTTTCCTATGCGTTATCCATGTTTGTTGCGATAGCCGTCGTCTTCTTGGGATCTGTCGGGTGAATCTGTACTTCCTTGGAATTCTCGGAGGTGTCGAAGGTTTGCTCCTTAAGTGGCCTTTCTCTGTCAGGTAACACGTCATAGTCGGCTGTTAGCTTAGACGCTTCATATTCCGCTTGCATCCCGAAGGTTTCTGGGAGCTTATGGAAATCTTTGTCGCATTTATCTGCCAAGGCAAAGCTTCCCTTCACCGTGATTGGGCCATTGGGTCCAGGAATTCTTTTTTTTAGGGTGAAAGGGTCCAGGAATTCTCCATAACAGGTATGTATAATGCGGCACAACCATGAATCTAGCATCGTGGGTCGTCCCAATAGAGCATGATACTGTGATGGAAAATCTATAACTTCAAACTCCAGCTTCTCCCTTCTGAAATTCTCTCGAGTTCCAAACTGTACATCGAGTAAGATCTTTCACTGTGGATAGTTCAACTTCTCAGTGTGATGCCATGGAAGCGTGTGTACGTTGGTCATGGAACTTGAGGCGGGTGGTCCGCTTGAGTGAATCCTATGTCATGTGCCGACCAATTCAAGTACTCTATGGTTGGTGGAGGCATCTTCTCTGCTATGTATACCTGTCGCGAAATTATCTTTTGCGCCCTATTCGAGGGTCTACCTTTCTGAATCATCGACACTGCTCCCGTTGTGTCAATGTAACTGCCATTGTTGACCGGAGGTGCCGCCAACTATAACTGGTGTTGGTTTGAGCTAGTAATTGCGGGTGGTGGTGGCAGGTGGACTTCACTCCTTGGCCCCTGTACGTGCTCCCTGTTTGCTGCTTGTGCATTGGTGTGCCCCGCATATCTATGTGACATAGGCATCCCCAATGGGCCTGCCGAAGATGGTACCCAGGGTTTACTGAAGGCCCATGACTCGAAGAATAAGAAGATTCGGAAGCCCAATATGCTAGTAAGGAAAGCTAGAGTTGTAATCTTGCAGGACGGGTTAGAAACCCTCCCGGACTCTGTAACTTGTGTATTACGAAACCCTCGGCTCCACCTCCTATATAAGGGGGAGTCGAGGGACGAAGAGAGGATCGAATCTATTGTCAACACAACCCTAGTTTCATAATCGTCGAGTACTTTTCGGCTGAAACCTTCGAGATCTACTTGCCCTCTACGTCCAACGAAACCCTAGTCTACAATACGTAGGCATTGACAAGTTAATACCTTGTAAATTGGCGCCGTCTGTGGGATCTAGAGGTGAAAAGGAGCTGATCTCGATGGCACGTTCAAGATCGTCGACTTCGTCGGTAGCAAGCAACGCGATGGATCGAGGTAAATAGATCGAAACTGGTCTAGTCGATTTTATTCCTCACCCGCCCTCCCGTTTGGATGCATATGAGTATCTGGAGGGGCCCATGGAGATGACGGTCGGAAAATTCCGATTTTTGCGTCAAGAAAGAAGGGTCGTATCGTCTCGAAGTTCCGATTTCATCAGGATTGTTAACGGTCGACTCCGATTTTTCATCAGGAGAAGAGGAGATTTCGTCGCCACGCCTCATCAGCTCCATGGCAAGCGAAAAGCTCGCCAAGATCTTCAGCGACATGTCCTTCGAGTCGTCTGCGGACTCTGATATAAGCAGTGACTCAGACAGCGTCGATAGCTTCAACTTCATCGACAGATCTGTTGCTCTTGGAAAGTTCTTCGCCAATCTACATGATGGTGTCACCAATCCTGACAAAAGTCAAAATTCAAAATATCATCAGATCTACGCAATTGAAGAAACAAACCGAGCAGAGCCGGAGACGTCAGAGGCTTTCGACAATGTGGGAAACCCGTATGTTGATCCCGCTGATCTTAGGCGAGGTTTAGGCACTAAATATGTCGGGCCTACACCACGTCTAAGGGTTCAACTCCCGCAAGAAGCATGGGATAGAGCCGCAAGAGCCATGGATGGTACAGAACCAATGACCACAACTGCTACAGCAGAAGAATTGCAAGCTTATCAATATAGACTCGCTCGTGTTAGCAGAGAGTTATAAAAACAGACAGCTGCATTAAATAGAAGACAGGAGGCAGCCTCCGCGTCAAGCAGGCAAAGAGGAGATCTAAGTCGACAATCAGGAAATTCGGGAGATAGTCACAGAGAAGCTCGAAGGAGAGCAAGATCTCGGCTGCAAAATATACCTGAAGCAAAGAGGGAGAATTTAGTTCAAAACCTCGACATGTCTTTTATGTCAATCGACACGAGGGGAAATATTGTCCCTAAAACACCGGAAGCTGGGTACATGGCAACGCAAGCTTTCATCCTCGCGTCTAGACCACCTCCTGGGGATCCGAGAGAAGCGTTGTATAACATGGCAATGGCAGGAGTTGGAGCCATGGGAACAGCGTTCGCAGCTACACCTCCCGAAGGAACTGCAAGGCAAAATAGTCCACGACCTACTGCAGCGGTGCAGGATCCACTGAGAGCAAGCGGAGCAAGAGATTCGACGACTCAGGCAAGGGTATACAGAGCCCGACAGGACAGGAGAGAACATCGGCGTTCGCCAGAAGTAGATGAGGAAGACATGTGTGGACTTCCGTGTTTCACGAGACGAGTTCGAAAAACTCGAGTCCCGTCAGGGTTTAAGTTACCCGAAAATTTCAAAAAAATTGATGGCCTACAAGATCCCGAGGATTGGCTCGTTGATTACCTCGAGACGGTGAAGTTGATAGGCGGAACCAGGGCAACAGCCATGCAGAGCATCCAAGTGCATTTGAGTGGAGAAGCACGATCATGGATAAAGAAGTTACCTTCGGGGTCCATCGACAGTTGGGATAGTTTCGAGGAATTTTTTGTGAAGAATTTCAAATCAACATGCAAAAAACCAGCATCACTCGAAGAGTTGAGGTCGTGTCGACAAAAACTCGGCAGAGAACATATCTGATGAGAGAGCAATAGACGCGTTCGTGGCAGGAATTTGACGAGGAGATTTCGTCGAAGACTTGGGGAGAACCAACCCAAAGACAGTGTCAGCATTGATGGAAATAGCAAACAAGTGGGCAGATGGAGAAGATGCTATACACAACAAGCGACATAGATCGCCAGAGGAGGACCGTAGCAAAATTTCCAAAATAGACGACGATTCTCTCGACAGTTCGCAAGTTATGACGCTCCTGGCCAAATAGCAGCCGGGTTCCGAGGAAACACTGGAGGAAACAGTCGAGATGATTATCAACGAAGTAGTGAACAACAAGGCGACGACAGAGGTGATCCCCGTAATAATAGACAAAATAGTGGACCAAGGTTCTAGAGACCATATGTGTCTCCCGAGGATATGATGAATGGACCATGCCAGATGCATTCTTATCTTGATAACAATGGGAAGAGACAGTCAAGGCATCTGTAGAAGGAATGTTTAAATTTTCAAGCAATGTTGAGATTTGCAGGACACGCTAATGTCCAAGTAGCAAATAGAAACCCCACAGGGGCCAAGGAGTGAGATCCACCTACCACCTCCTCCCGCGATCACGGAAGAAAATCGACACCAGCTCAGAATAGCGGCAGCACCACACCCACCTCCATATGTTGATCCTAACTCCAATGGTGCGGTCTCGATGATTCAGAAAGCCAGGCCGTCTAATAGGGCTCAGAAAGTAATCTCGCGACAAGTGTTCATGGCAGAGAAGATGCCTCCACCAACGATTGAGTACCTAAATTGGTCGGGACAGGACATTGGCTTCACAATTGCGGATCATCCGCAGCAAGTTCCTCGACCAGGGCAATCCGCACTTATCATGCCAGCAGTGATCGTAGGATTCGACGTATCTCGAGTATTCATAGATGGAGGCAGCAGTTTAAACCTTATGTATGCAGATACACTAAGGAAGATGAACATATCCCTGACAAATCTAAAACCAACCGACACACGTTTCCATGGAATCACGCCAGAGAAGCCGAGTTATCCGTTGGGAAAGATTAATCTCGACGTTCAGTTTGGGACCTGAGAAAACTACAGGATAGAAAGACTGGAGTTTGAAGTTGTGGACTTCCTGTCACAATATCACGCCTTGTTGGGACGACCAACATATGCTAGGTTTATGGCGGTACCACACTACACGTACCTGTTATGGAGGCTACCTGGACCTAAGGGACCAATGACAGTCAAAGGAAGCTTCGCGTTAGCCGAGAAATGCGACAAGGATTTTCATCGACTGTCAGAAACTTTCGGGATGCAAGTAGAATATATGGCGTCAAGGCTCACAACTGATTATGATGTGTTGCCAGATGCAGGAAGATCACCCAGGGAGCCAACCTTCAACACTACTAAGGATTCCAAGGAGGTGCAGATTCACTCGACAGACCCAAAGAAAACGACGTCCATTGCAACAAACATGGACCTCGCATAGGAAAGCGCGCTCATCGAGTTCCTCCGTGAGCACTGGAAAATCTTCGCATGGTGTCCAGCTGACATGCCAGGAGTACCCAGGGAACTTGCCGAGCACCACCTAAACTTGGATCCAATAGCGAGACCAATCAAACAACCTTTGCGGCGTTTTTTGGAACCAAACCGCAAAGCTATGCTGTCAGAGATTGATTGACTCAGAGAAGCTGGTTTTATCAAGGAGATACATACAGAAGCCACGTGGGTAGCTAACCCAGTGCTGGTCCCGAAGAAAAACACGAAAGTCCTTCGCATGTGTGTCGACTTTACGTGTCTCAATAAACATTGTCCAAAGGATCACTTTCCGCTCCCAAGGATCGATCAGATCATCGACTCCATGGCAAGATGCGAACGTCTTTCCTTTCTGGACGCATATTCTGGTTATAACCAGATTAGATTAAAAGAAGATGATGAAGTCAAGACAGCGTTCGTAACACCTTATGGCGTGTTTTGTTACAGAACAATGCCTTTTGGTTTGAAAAACGCGGGAGCAACATATCAGCGGATGATGCAGAAGTGCTTGGCAACACAGATTAGAAAAAACGTACAAGTGTACATCGACGATGTCGTCATAACATCAAAAAAGGGGGCAACATTGATCGAGGATTTGAAGGAAACTTTCGACAACCTTGACAAGTTCTGCCTTAAGTTGAACCCAACGAAGTTTTCTTTCGGCGTCCCTGCAGGAGAACTTCTCGGGTTCCTAGTATTAGCAAGAGGGATCGAGGCTAATCCCGAGAAAATCCAAGCCATCGTAACGATTTGGAAGCCGACAAAGTTGAAAGAAATACAACAGTTGACTGGGCGAGTCGCAGCATTAAGCAGATTCGTCGCCAGGCTAGGAGAGAAGGCATTGCCGTTCTACGCTTTGATTAAGCAAGGAGAGAAATTTCAGTGGAACGAAGAACCGGACAAAGCCTTCGAAGATCTCAAGCGCACAATCTCGACACCACCAATCTTGGTGGCGCCTAAAGAAAAGGAACCCTTTCTGCTCTACATTGCAGCGACACCTCAGGTGGTCAGCACAGCTCTCATAGTCGAAAGGGAGGAAGAAGGAAAACTCCATGGAGTACAGAGGCCAGTATATTTCATCAGTGAAGTATTATCGCCTTCAAAACAGCGGTACCCGCAGTACCAGAAGTTAGCATATGGAGTGTTTACAACAGCAAGAAAGTTGCGACACTATTTTTCGGCGCATCCGATAATGGTGGTCAATGAAGCGCCTCTACCTAATATATTAAACAATCCAGAAGCTACGGGCCATGTCTCCCTTTGGGGAATAGAGCTTTCCCCTCGGGACATCACGTATGAAAAAAGAAAAGCAATAAAGTCGCAAATTTTACCATACTTCATCGCAGAGTGGATGGAGCTACAAAATACAGGACCACCAGATCTATCGAGAACCTAGACCATGAACTTCGACGGGTCCAAGAGATTAGAAGGAGCGGGAGCAGGCGACAAATTAAAGTATGTCTTACGGATGACGTTTCAAAACGCGTCTAACAATGAGGCAGAGTACGAAGCTCTCATACATGGGATGAAGATGGCGAAAGCTTGTGGTGCAACCCGACTAAAAATCTTTGGCCACTCACAATTGGTGGCTCAGCAGGTCATGAATCAGTGCGATGCAGTGAACGAAAGTATGATGGCATACAAGGAAATGTATAATGAGCTGGAGAAACTGTTTGATGTATGCGAGGTAAATCACATCAGCAGGTTAAGTAATGATGAAGCTGATGTTCTTGCAAACATTGGGTCGCAGTGTCTCGCGATTCCACCAGGCGTGTTCTGGGAGGAGATAACAGAGAGATCTACAAAGCCGAAGAAACCAAAGAAGAAGGAGAAGGATGAGAAACCCTCGGGGGCTACGCAAGAAGCACTAGAAGAAGAAGAGGAACATGATCTAGTAATGATGGTGCAAATCCCATGGATACAGGCGTACATATCATACATCCTAAGGAAAACAATACCCGACGATCCAGTTGAAGCAAGATGAGTTATTAGATGTTCCAAAGCTTTCACCGTGGTCAAAGGGGAGTTGTACAAGCGAAGTATTTCGGGTGTGTTACAAAGGTGCGTCACACCCGAAGAAGGAAGGATAATTCTGAAGGACGTACATGATACGTCTCCGACGTATCGATAATTTCTTATGTTCCATGCCACATTATTGATGATATCTACATGTTTTATGCACACTTTATGTCATATTCGTGCATTTTCTGGAACTAACCTATTAACAAGATGCCGAAGAGCCGCTTGTTGTTTCTCGCTGTTTTTGGTTTCGAAATCCTAGTAACGAAATATTCTCGGAATTGGACGAAATCAACGCCCAGGGTCCTATTTTGCCACGAAGCTTTCGGAAGACCGAAGAGGAGTCGAAGTGGGGCCACGAGGGGCCGCCACCATAGGCGGCGCGGCCCAGGCCTTGGCCGCGCCGACCTATGGTGTGGGGCCCTCGTGTGGCCCCCCACGTTGCCCTTCCGCCTACTTAAAGCCTCCGTCGCGAAAAACCCAGTACGAAGAACCACGATACGGAAAACCTTCCGCAGACGCCGCCGCCGCCAATCCCATCTCGGGGATTCTGGAGATCTCCTCCGGCACCTCGCCGAGAGAGGGGATTCATCTCCCGGAGGACTCTTCACCGCCATGGTCGCATCCGGAGTGATGAGTGAGTAGTTCACCCCTGGACTATGGGTCCATAGCAGTAGCTAGATGGTTGTCTTCTCCTCATTATGCTTCATTGTTGGATCTTGTGAGCTGCCTAACATGATCAAGATCATCTATCCGTAATGCTATATGTTGTGTTTGTCGGGATCCGATGGATAGAGAATACCATGTTATGTTAATTATCAAGTTATTACCTATGTGTTGTTTATGATCTTGCATGCTCTCCGTTATTAGTAGAGGCTCTGGCCAAGTTTTTGCTCTTAACTCCAAGAGGGAGTTGATGGCGTGTATTTCACACGTTCGTTGGGCAACCCCAAGAGGAAGGTATGATGCGCACAGCAGCAAGTTTTCCCTCAGAAAGAAACCAAGGTTTATCGAACCAGGAGGAGCCAAGAAGCACGTTGAAGGTTGATGGCGGCGGGATGTAGTGCGGCGCAACACCGGAGATTCCGGCGCCAACGTGGAACCTGCACAACACAACCAAGCTACTTTGCCCCAACGAAACAGGGAGGTTGTCAATCTCACCGGCTTGCTGTAACAAAGGATTAACCGTATTGTGTGGAAGATGATTGTTTGCAGAGAAAACAGTAGAAACAAGTATTGCAGTAGATTGTATTTCAGTAAAGAGAATTGGACCGGGGTCCACAGTTCACTAGAGGTGTCTCTCCCATAAGACGAACGAGCATGTTGGGTGAACAAATTACGGTTGGGCAATTGACAAATAAAGAGAGCATGACAATGCACATACATATCATGATGAGTATAGTGAGATTTAATTGGGCATTACGACAAAGTACATAGACCGCCATCCAACTGCATCTATGCCTAAAAAGTCCACCTTCGAGTTATCATCCGAACCCCTCCAGTATTAAGTTGCAAACAACAGACAATTGCATTAAGTATGGTGCGTAATGTAATCAACAACTACATCCTTAGACATAGCATCAATGTTTTATCCCTAGTGGCAACAAGACAACACAACCTTAGAACTTTCTCATCATCGTCCTGGTGTCAATGCGGGCATGAACCCACTATCGAGCATAAGTACTCCCTCTTGGAGTTAAAAGCATCTACTTGGCCGTAGCATCTACTAATAACGGAGAGCATGCAAGATCATAAACAACACATAAGCATAACTTTGATAATCAACATAACAAGTATTCTCTATTCATCGGATCCCAACAAACGCAACATATAGAATTACATATAGATGATCTTGATCATGATAGGCAGCTCACAAGATCCGACAATGATAGCACAATGGGGAGAAGACAACCATCTAGCTACTGCTATGGACCCATAGTCCAGGGGTAGACTACTCACTCATCACTCCGGAGGCGACCATGGCGGTGTAGAGTCCTCCGGGAGATGAATCCCCTCTCCGGCAGGGTGCCGGAGGCGATCTCCGAGATCCCCGAGATGGGATCGGCGGCGACGGCGTCTCGGTAATGTTTTCCGTATCGTGGCTCTCGGTACGGGGGGTTTCGCCACGGAGGCTATTTGTAGGCGGAAGGGCAGGTCAAGAGGCGGCACAGGGGGCCCACACCACGGGCCGGCGCGGCCAAGGGGGGCCGCGCCGCCCTAGGGTTTGGCGCCCCGTGGCCCCTCTTCGTCTCTCCTTCGGACTTCGGAAGCTTCGTGAGAAAATAGGCCTCTCGGGCTTTTATTTCGTCCAATTCCGAGAATATTTCTTTACTAGGATTTCTGAAACCAAAAACAGCAGTAAAAGCAAGAATCGGCACTTCGGCATCTTGTTAATAGGTTAGTTCCGGAAAATGCACGAATATGATATAAAGTGTGCATAAAACATGTAGATAACATCAATAATGTGGCATGGAACACAAGAAATTATCGATACGTTGGAGACGTATCAGCATCCCTAAGCTTAGTTCTCGCTCGTCCCGAGCAGGTAAAACGATAACAAAGATAATTTCTGGAGTGACATGCCATCATAAACTTGATCATACTATTTGTAAAGCATATGTAGAGAATGCAGCGATCAAAACAATGTGTATGACATGAGTAAACAAGTGAATCATAAAGCAAAGACTTTTCATGAATAGCATTTCAAGACAAGCATCAATAAGTCTTGCATAAGAGTTAACTCATAAAGCAATAATTCGAAGTAAAGGTATTGAAGCAACACAAAGAAGATTAAGTTTCAGCGGTTGCTTTCAACTTGTAACATGTATATCTCATGGATATTGTCAACATAGAGTAATATAATAAGTGCAATAAGCAAGTATGTAAGAATCAATGCACGATTCACACAAGTGTTTGCTTCTTGAGGTGGAGAGAAATAGGTGAACCGACTCAACATAAAAGTAAAAAGAATGGTCCTCATAGAGGAAAAGCATCGATTGCTATATTTGTGCTAGAGCTTTGATTTTGAAAACATGAAACAATTTTGTCAACGGTAGTAATAAAGCATATGCATCATGTAAATTATATCTTATAAGTTGCAAGCCTCATGCATAGTGTACTAATAGTGCTCGCACCTTGTCCTAATTAGCTTGGACTACCTGGATTATCACCGCAATACATATGCTTTAACCAAGTATCACAAAGGGGTACCTCTATGCCGCCTGTACAAAGGTCTAAGGAGAAAGCTCGCATTTGGATTTCTTGCTTTTGATTATTCTCAACTTAGACATCCATACCGGGACAACATAGACAACAGATA
>NC_061514.1:209638726-209720836 GCF_022539505.1 Lolium rigidum
CGGGCCACCATACGCCACGTTTTGGCCGTTTTCGTCGGGCTAGGTGGCCTCAAAAACGAGAAAAAAACGTTTTGACATGCACAACGGACAGACCCAAAATCGTCGGCCATGGTACACCAGCAACCACGGCGCGACTTCAACTTCGTCGGCCATGGCAACTTTTCTTGTAGTGGTAGAATGCCAACGACAAACATAATAACACTTTATTATGTTCCAGACGTGCATTATTACCATATTCCTTATCAGTCACTTAGGCCATCGTATTCTTGTATTGAGGTTGTATTGTATGACATCTCATACCAACCAATCTGTTACAAATACCCAAGAATTTTATTATGTGACCAAACAAGGAATACATCCATAACATGTATATCATCTATATACACCTGAGCTAGACTTTCTAGTCTTTTTCTTTCTTTCTGCCAAAATATATTTTGTAGTTTCTCTTTTAGCTTTCCTCATTCTCATAAAACACTTCACCTTCAATAACTTCTAGGTTTGTTGGTCAAATACCCATAACCTTGTGGTTCTTATTTTGAAGTTGATCATCATATGACAAGTGTTCCAGATTTCACTATTAGTAACTTTGTAATATGATGAACAATTTCACTCATAATTTTATCCATCATATCCTGACGACTTTCCGAGACCATGTATGTACATGCTAGGCTCGTAAAGTTTAACCTCAGTATTCACATGTGCAAATATGGCTTGCACCCGTTGTATGCACACGTAGAATCTATAACACCCGATCATCACGAGATGCTTCGAAACGACGAGTCTTGGCAACGGTGCATACTAAGGGCGATCATTTCATGGATAAGCGAATATCGTTAGTGCCCCAATAGTTGGAGGATTGGGACGCCTGGCGTCTTCAACCTTCGTACATTCCCATAAAACTTATGAGTTTATGTAGTCCCACCAAATTATATTCTATCACCTTGCAACAAGGTCTTAGATATCACATATATCTCATACCTTGCTTATTTCTGAAAACTAAATTTTCAGCTCCTTACTTTTCAAACAGATTTGAACTTCAAGTTTTACGGAGACAAGATGATTCTAGGTACTAATTGAAACCATTGTTCTTTGAATCAACGATGTGAGGTTTACTAAAAGTTTTTAACAGGACTTAATCATTTCTTGATTCTTTAACAATACGGTACCAGTCCGTAAAGTTACTTGTCAGACTTAACATTATTTCTATCTCAATTACAAGACTAGCGCATGGTAGAAAACAGATGCCAATTCTACAAATTTAATTCAAAATACTATTCAGACTATGTTCATGATAATAAGTTCATGTTTTAATCTAATTACTAATGAACTCCCACTTAATACAACATCCCTCATAGTTGTTAAGTGGTACACGATCCACATCCACTACACCAAAACCGATCATCACATGAGATGATGTTGCTTCAATGGTGAACATCAACATGTTGGTCATATCATCCATATGACTCGTGTTTAACCTTTCGGTTTCCGTTGTTCCGATGCCATGTCTGTACATGCTAGGCTCTTCAAGCAAACCCAAGTATTTCCGCGTGTGCAACATGGCTTACACCCGTTGTATGTGAACGTAGAATCTATCGCATCCGATCATCACGTGATGCTTCGAGACGACGAACTGTAGAAATGGTGCATACGAGGGGAGAACACTTTATTATCTTGATATTAATGTGAGGGATCATCTTATAATGCTACCGTCGCGATCTAAGCAAGATAAGATGCATAAAGGATTAACATCACATGCAATTCATAATATGTGATATGATATGACCTTTCTTCTTGTGCTTTTGATCTCCATCTCCAAAGCACATGAGCATGATCTCCATCATCACCAGCATTGCACCAAGGTCCATGGCGCCGCTTCATGGTTGTCCATCACTTATAGATACTATAACAACTACTTGAAATAAAGCTATTACATGATGAATAGACACGCAGGTCTTAACAAATTTAAAGACAACCATTAGGCTCCTGCCGGTTTCCATAATACAATAATGAACATCTCATACATCAAATATAATCATCATCACATGGCCATATCACATCACCAAACCCTGCAAAAACAAGTTAGACGCCTCTAATTTGGTTTGCATATTTACGTGGTTTAGGGTGAGTAAGATCCAATCTACCTACGAACATGAACCACAACGGTGATACTAGTGTTGACAATAGAAAGTGCAAATTGGAATCTTCACTATGGTGGGAGAGACAGACACCCGCAAAGCCACTTATGCAATACAAGTTGCATGTCAAGCGTGGAGCAAGTCTCATGAGACGCGGTCATGTAAAGTTAGCCCGGGCCGCTTCATCCCACCATCCCGCAAGATGCAAAGTACACAAACTAAAGCAACAAAAGCATCAACGCCCACAAAACCATTGTGTTCTACTCGTGCAACAGATCTATGCATAGACATGGCTCTGATACCACTGATGGGTTCGTTGCATGGAAAACAAAAAATTTCCTACCGCAAAGACGAATAAATCCAAGATCTAATCTATGGAAAAGCCAAGATCTAATCTACAAGATCGGAGCAACCAGATGGAGATGAGACTAACCCTCGAAGATTCCAAAGCATACGAGATTAATCTCGTTGTTGGTGTAGACGATCGTCCCCGGTGCTGCAATTCGGCAGCACTTCCGTACTCGGTCGCGCGTATGGTGTCGATGAAGCCCTTCCTCTCCCCATTCCAGCGGGCAGCGTAGGTGTGGTAGATCTCCTCCAAGTTCCAGCAGCACGACGGCGTGGTGGTGGTGGTGGAGGAAGAAAAGTTGCAGGGCTTCGCCAAGCCGGAACATCGTATGGTGGAGGAAGAGAGGGGGCGGCCAGGGTTGTGGTGAAGGGACAAGTGGCCGGCCACCTCCTCCCCTCTTTATATAGGGGGTCAGGTTGGTGGGGTGGCCCCCTTTCCCATCTATGGTTAGGGGGCGGCGGCCAAGTGGGGGAAGAGGGAATTCTCCCCCCCCCCCCCAAGTTGATCCCCCCTAGGGTTTTGGGGAAACCCTAGGGGTTTGGCCGGCTGGGCCTTGAGGGGCATGTGCCCCTGGCCCATTAGGCTAGGGAGCATCCCCTCGGCCCATGCTAGGCCTCCTAGGGTCGTGGGCCGACTGGTGGGACCCCCGAACCTTCTAGAACCTTCCCGGACTTCCACCGGAAAAATCCCGAACTTTTCCGAAACCTAGAAATCAACTTCCCTTATATGAATCTTATTCTCCGGACTATTCCGAACCTCCTCCTGATGTCCTGGATCTTATCCGAGACTCCGAACAATCTTCGTCTTCATACCATATTCAAAATCTACTTATGCGACATCGAACCTTAAGCGCGTCACCCTACGGTTCGCGAACTATGCAGACATGGTCGAGACTCCTCTCCGAGCAATAACCAATAGCGGGATCTGGAGATCCATAATGGCTCCCACATATTCAACGATGACTTAGTGATCGATTGAACCATTTACATACGATGCAGATTCCCTTTGTGACGCGATATTTTACTTGTCCGAGGTTCGATCATCGGTATCTCCATACCTTGTTCAACCTCGTTACCGACAAGTACTCTTTACTCGTACCGTGGTATGTCATCTCTTGTGATCCAATCACATGCTTGCAAGCTAATCGGACGACATTCCACCGAGAGGGCCCAGAGTATATCTATCCGTCATCAGGATGGATAAATCCCACTATTGATCCATATGCCTCAACTCACACTTTCCGAATACTTAATCCCATCTTTATAACCACCCATTTACGCAATGGCGTTGATGTAATCAAAGTACCCTTCCGGTGTAAGTGATTTACATGATCTCATGGTCGAAGGACTTAGGCAACTATGTATCGAAAGCTTATAGCAAATTGAACTTAATGACTTGATCTTATGCTACGCTCATTTGGGTGTGTGTCCATTATATCATTCACCTAATGACATAACCTTGTTGTTAATAACATCCAATGTTCATGATCACGAAACCATGATCATCCATTAATCAACAAGCTAGTTATACAAGAGGCTTACTAGGGATTCCTTGTTGTTTACATAACACACATGTATCAATGTTTCGGTTAATACAATTATAGCATGGGATGTAAACATTTATCATGAACACTAAGATATAACAATAACTAATTTATTATTGCCTCTTGGGCATTTCTCCAACAGAAAAAGACGTGAAAATGCCGCCTTGGCATCAGAGATGCTCTGGTGCACTTCATCCCCGTAAATTTCGAGAAGAGAAAGGGCGTCGAGGAGACGGTCATCGTCGGGCTTTTCAAGTTCAAACTCCTGGCTCATCTTCCTTGCTGAAGCAAATTCCGGGTTATTAACAAGAATACGTAAAAATTAAGTTAGAGACAACTCGAGAAAAGTGATCGTCACTTACTGACAAAGCGTCGATTCTGCGACTCCAAGCGGGCGGCGATATCACTCTCACGAGCGAGCTGTTGGGCTGTGTGCTCACTTAAGGCATTTTCAGCGTCATGGAGTCTTTTTCGAAGACTCTCAACCGAGGCAGTGTCTAGTTTAGCCTTCTCACGAGCTTTTTCGCTTTTCGCTAGCTTGAGAGCGAGATCATCGGCACGCTTATTAGCTATGGCGAGAGCCTCTGGCAAAAGACAATGACAAATGTCACGACAAAATAGCAAAGGAAAATTTGTTCGACAAGGAAGAGATAAGAGGAATACCTTTCAAACTATTAGCATGGTCGCGGTACCCAACAAATTGAGTACCAAGACGAGTAAATTCTTGCATCAGAGGCTGAGAAAAAGAAAAGGGGTAAGAAAGCCAGAAAAGAGAAAAGTTCGACAGTAATAAAAATGAGTGGTAAGGGTCCTTACATCATCCATAGAAGGAGTCAACGAACTCCCAGTCAGGAGGTTTGATCTTTCGCCAAGTTCAACCCTTGCTCTCTTCGGTGAAGGGGCACGGGGGCTGCCGGGAGGAGTCAGGTTCCCTATATCCCGCTGAGGAGGCGAGTTTTATTCTGTAGCAGGGCGAGTCTCGGAAAGCACCAAGGTATGTGACGTGCTCATGGGAGCAATCACATTAACAATGGGGTCTTCTTCTTCGTCACCTATATGCATCAAAGATAGTATGAGAATACTCAAAATAGCAATATAGTAAATACAAAAAACGACAGAGACTTACGAGCTAACGAGGGCATCGTCGTAAGGGTTGAAGGCTTTCACCTCTTCTTCGGGTGATGTTTCTTCGACAGGAGATTTACCCGCTTTGGAGGTGCCAGAGTCTGCGACCTCATCCCTTTTCCTCTTGTTATTTGGGGAAGCAGCAGAAGGAAGAGAACGCGTCAACTCGGAAGCCTCAGATTCAGCTTCTCTTTCAGAGGAAGCCGCGGATTTGTGAGAACCCGCAACTTCACTCTCAGGGCGAGAAGTGCCCTGGTTATCGTCGGTAACGACGGCTCGTTCCTCGACTTCCCCGCCTTCAGGAAGGGAAGGAAGAGAGGATGTAACTTGATGGTTCTACAAGGCAAAAATATATGTGGACGATAAGTTACACCAATGAAATCAGCAAAATAGTAGTCGACAATGTTAAACTTCGGGAGAACAGAGATAGTTTACCTTGGGGAGCGCGTTGGCGCCGCTATACGGCTCCACGCGACACGAGGTCGGAATGGTGTCCTTCTTGCTCAGCGACGAAATCTTTCGGACGAGTTTTTCCAGATCTTTTACTGAAAGATCCTTCGAGAGGCGGTCAACATCTTTGTCGCCAGCATACATCCAAAGAGGGTTCTTGCGAGCCTACAAAGGTTGCACCCTGATCCTAAGGAAATACGCCGTAATTTGAATACCCGACAGCTCCTTGCCGCGGGTATTCTGGAGCTCGTGGATACGTGTCATCAGCGCCTCTGTCACCGTTTTTTCTTCTTCGGTGGCCTCTGCGTCCTAGGATCGACGACGGAGAATTTTTGCGCTACCGTCAAAGGGAGCGATGTTATATTCCAGCGGACGTATAACCATCTTTTGCGCCACCCTTGGACGGAGTCGGGGAATTTGACGTCAAAATATTCGACATCAGGGCGGACACAAATAACAACACCACCTATGTTGTAGGCGATGTTGTGGGAGCCATTGCGGCGGAGGCAAAAGATGCGCTTCCACATAGCACAATTAGGTTGGACCCCGAGGAAGCACTCGCAAAGGGTGATAAAAATAGAAACGTGGAGGATGGAATTGGGTGTCAGCTGATGAAGCTGCAACCCGTACACGAAAAGTAGTCCACGGAGAAAATCATGGATGGGAGCAGAGAGGCCGCGAATGAGATGGTCAACGAAGCTAACCCGATATTCCATAGGGGGTGTCGGGTAGCTCTCCTCGCTGGGGAAGCGCAACGCATCCTTCTTCTTCGTCAGACCGAGCTTCTTCATCAGATTGACATCTTGGTTTGAGATCTTGGATCTCTTCCACTCCGAAGCTCCCAGATCTTGCGCCGCCATATTCGCTTTGGGAGTGCTGTGCCGTGTGAGTCTTGACCGTGGTGGCATCAACAATGGCGCTTGAGGAACTAGGGTAGTGCGTGAGCGCTAGAGTTTTGTGGTTGCAGTGGAGATTTGGACATAGAGGATATGAGCGCGGCGCGGCGAAGAGGATTGAAGGAGGAAGAAAACGAGTACTTATAGCAAGTTAGCCAAAGCGCCGCACCGTTGGATGGTATGAGAATGGACTTGATGCTTTACATGTGGCTCAAGGGGTGAAAACGTATTTTCACTGTGAAGGAACTGGACAGGCGCTACAGCGCGCGTGCCAGAAAAAGCGGAGGACGTGTGTCCCCCACTTGCGTAACGTGTCAAAGTGCCGCAGACTTTGGGTCCACATGTCAGTGACAGGAAAGAACTCGCGTTTTCCCGATATAGTGGTCATGGCTGTCGTCAGCACTAATGTCACTTTACAAAGAAAAAATCCCGGCTGCGGGTATATGAAGATTGGCGACAGTAAAGGAATAATGATAATCTCGAGAGCTTTTGACCAAACACAAGTTTTTGTTCAAATGCTCGGGGGCTACTTTTTGAAGATTTTTTATCAAGAATATCAACAAGGAAACTTCAGGAAGCACAAAAAAGAAAAAAGATGAGAGCCTATAATCAAATACAAGCATTTGTTCATATGCTCGGGGGCTACTCTTATCAGAAGTATTGTTTATACTTCTAATAAGAGATAAACACGAACGATAAAATATAGAGTTCTTCAGTAATGCAAGTTGAGCCTACAACCAAATATAAATACTCGACTGTAGCCTCGGGGGCTACTCCCATCGGGAGCGCTGGTCGCGCACCCGATAAAGATGGAAGAATTCGAGAAGGGGACAATATAGCGACAAAACTGTTAAAAACGGTGAGCCTACAACCAAGTACAAGCACTTGGCTGTAGCCTCGGGGGCTACTCCCATCGGGAACGCTGTTCGCGTGCCCGATGAATTTAGAAAAGGCATGGTGAGCATATTTCAAGTTATATTAATAACTCTTCATATACTCCCATCGGGAGGACAAGATAAAAATATACAAGTCATCTGGTGACTCGAATAAATGTGCTATTCCAGCAGCCGAAAAAGGCACTCGACAATATATACTCAGAGCGCCTCAGTCGTGAAGTAATCTCTGAATGCCGCAAAACTTTGCGAAGGTAAGTCCCCGGATCCGTCCTGTGCGGCGTAGCACCACCTCTGACGGCGCTTTGCTACTTTTCCGTATCAACAAATACGAAGAAAAATCCTAACGGACGCGTTAGGTACCCGATAAAACATGACTGGAACTCGGCATCTGGTAAGACCTTAAGCGGCACATGCCGAATTATGCCAGTATCCCGAAATCATGTCCAGGGACGTGATTTTGAAGTAGGTTTTTGCGGATTGCCACAAGAGCAGTTAACTAGTACCTGATCCGTCAGATGAATTAGCCCCAATTACCGTTATCCCTGTACAATATACGACTGTTTTACTACAGTTGTGTGTTAACTCGAAGAAGTTATATGATAATTGTACAGTTGGAGATTTTCCCTGATTCTCCGATTCAAGCAAAATCTCGGGGGCTACTGACATAGGCATCCCTGATGGCCTGCCGAAGATGGTACCCGGGGTTTACTGAAGGCCCACGAGTCGAAGAATATGAAGCTCGGAAGCCCAATTAGTTGTTGTTAAGGAAAGATAGAATTGTATTAGGAATAAAGAGATTTGTAACTTTACGGGTTGAACTCAAAGAGTCTCCCGGAATCTGTAAACTTGTGTAATACGAAACCCTCGGCTTCGCCTCCTATATAAGGGGGAGTCGAGGGACGAGGAGAGGATCGAATCATTGTCAACACAACCCTAGTTTTCATAGTAGTCGAGTACTTTTCCGGCTGAAACCCTCGAGATCTACTTGCCCTCTACTTCCAACAAAACCCTAGTCTACAGCTTGTAGGCATTGACAAGTTAATACCTTGTCACCTCCCAAGCAGCCCAGCTAGTTTCCCCCTCTTGGCGGCCTGTTTCGTCCCTCTCTCCCTTCAGCCCAGCCATCTGGGCTTCCTCTTTTTCAGCCCACCCCTATCTGACCCGTACCGCTTCGTTCATCCTTTTTTTCCGTGTTGTCTTTTTGCTAGAGGCACGAGCCTCTCGTGCTCGCCTTTTCACCGGTCGTTGTCGACACTCGCGCCGCACCCACGCAACCAGCGTGATCTCCTCTCTGTCTGTTATCCTGGACCACACACCCTCTCCGTCCCTATCTTCTCCACCTGCTCCCTCTTTCTTCCTCCTCTTTTCTTTATTCCACACCAAGGAACGCAGAGGGTTTCTCCCGCAGCACCAACGCCATCGTTCGCCGCCGATCTGCCATCTCCGACCACCCCGCGATGAACCAAGACCACCACAAACTCCGCCTCCCTCTCCTCGTTCTCCTCGTGCAAGAATTTGAGCCGGGGGCGCTTCTAATCATCGACACTGAGCTCTTTCCCCAACTCCGGCCGCCGCAGTTTACCGACGTTCCCGGCGGCTCTGGCCATCCCCCAGCTTCCTCGACCCCTCCATCGGCTTCAAGGTGAGCAGGCGCTACTCTACGACCCCTCCTCGCTCCTCCTCCGTCTCTGTTTCGTTCTGCCAGTGTTGACCGCCGTGCTCCTCCGCAGGTCCTTGCCGTCGTCGTCTCTCCGACAAACCCCTGCACCTGGTGCCACCCTCTCCTGGTCCGCGCCGACGTGGCGGACTTGACGCGGCCACGCTCGCTTCCTGGGGCTCCCATCATCGCCGTGTCGCGGTGATCCTCGCAACACACCGTCGAACACCTCCCGTGGGACAACAGCATGCTTCGCCACACTGGCGCCACGCTGGCGTCGCAGGCCCCACCTGACAGTCTCTGCGGCTAGATCCATCCCCGTGAGAATCAATCCCCACCTGATCCAGATCTGACAGTTTGCACCCGGGTCCCTGTCTTTTTCCTTTCCCTAACCCGCGGTCCCTATCCTTTGGCAGTTTTTGGAAAACCCCCTGTAATCGGAGAGACCAACATGGCCCCCCTCTGCTCTGTCAGCATCCAGTCAGCCTCCCTGACCCGCACATCAGCCGCCGAGGCTAGCTTCCACTTGGGTGAGAAATGTCTCTGCTTCTTTTCTGTTTTTTCTGGAAAATGGCAGGAAATGTTTAAAAGTTGCAAAATTAATATCTTTCAAATTGTAACTCGAAATAAAATGTTTTATACATGAAAGTTGATCAGAAAAATATGTTGAACATGAATATGCCATCCATATGCCTGTTTGCATCTCGCATCATGTCGCGCGTTGATTGTTGTGTAATTCACCTCACATATATGTGGAGTATTTTGGAAACACCGACGTGGTTTTCACCGCTCCGTTTAATATTGAAGTAGCTCACCCCTGCCATGTTATGCCATGCTAACAACCATTTAACTTGTCGGTAGAAATGCAACTCTAACCTAATTTGTTTGTCCGGACTCCGGTTCTGCTTAAATTGGATAAGTTGCATTGCACCATCGTTGCCATGTCATGCATATCATCTTGAGCATGTCGACTCTTTCTCCGCAGTAGTAAGACTTGCATATGTTGTGTGTTTCCAACATTCGCTTCTTCCCGGATAGGATCGCGAAGTGGTGTGGTGAGATACGACGAGTTCTCCGGATGTTCCTCGGCAAGCTTTAACAAGCAAGAATTTCCTAAACTCCTGTCTCTGCAGGAGTCGCTCACCTATTTTATTTTGCCTTCTCCCTTATGCTAGCCTTGAGTTGCATTCTTGTCACGTGTCCTATCCACTTGTTACCTCAAGCAGCCTATATTGCCTCCACCAACCACCTACAGCTATTGTTTGGTTTCGGGTATGCCTTGCGAGTCGTAGTGCATGCTAGTGATGTTTATATCTCGTTACCGTTACCGCTATCTTATCGGGTTATCTGTTGGTGATCATGACACATGCTACATGGTTATATCTATTGGAGGTTATCATGGTTACTTGTTAGTAGTTGATAGCGGAGGCATCGGTGGGTCAGTTGCTCGTTTTATGACGGCTCACTTGTGCTTCTTTAAAATCTAGGACCCCGAGTTCTTGTTATCTGTTCCGAGACTGAGCGCTCTAACCACACGTGGGTATGTTTATTGGGTCTCCCCTCGAACACTGCCGGAATCTACAGCTTTGTCTAGTGGCCATAACTAGTTTGCAATGTTTTACCATTTATTGTTTGCGTGCATGCCAGCCTGTTACTTCTTTATCTTTGGGAAGCTCATGGGTGCCTTGTATCCCTTGTCTCTGGTATGCACGTTTAGGTGTGGCACGTGCGTTTATCGCATGCTGAAGCGGGTCATTCGCCCCAGTGTGTGTTTTGACCCTCTAAACCCGTCCTCGCAATAGCTAGGTCCGCTCCGAAGATTCGGCCGGACTTCGATTCGGGTTCAACTTAGTTAGGTGACTTCCTGGACATTGTTGTAGTGAAGGAGAGTGCTAGTCGTGATATCCATCTGCCGCAAGTGGGTTGAGCGTGCGTGTGGGCACATTTGGGCACCCCTACAGGGTTACAATCTTATCGATAAGCCGTGTCCACGGATATGGACGACTTGGAGTTGTATGAATCGACCATAGAAAACTTACACCTGTTGTTGCAATACTAATAACTTGCATAGTAAGATAGAATAACTTAAATAATAACTGGTTAAAACTTGTCCACCGTGTGAGTGCCTTTGTAAGTACTTCCTTGCGAGGGGGAACACATCGGTCGGGTTATGGTTGCAGAGTATAGAACTGTTAGTTTGTGCGCTCTCTCACCTTCTCTGTTAGACGAATGTTGTAGAGTGTCTCTATAGGTTTTTAGTTCTTGCGCGCTGCGCTTAACCCCACCATATTGCCTATGATGTTCCTCTTGCGTCCTCTAAGTCCCCTGCGTGCCTCAAGTACAAAGGACGACTGGTTGACGAATGCTTATACGTCTTGAAGTCTTGTTAAGTACGAACCCGTACTTATTGCTGCTTCTTTGGGACATAACTGGGCAGGTATGAAGTTATGTTCGATGAAGACGACGCTAGCAAGGTTACCCTTCCGGCTTGGCCTGGGCAGGTTTATGGATGCCACTGGTTATCTTCAGGACTCTTAGTCCAATTTGTATCTTGTCCGTACTCGGACATATTTGATCTTCTGTATGATTTGGATCTTATGTTGTATATTTGTATTCTTGGCTCGTTGGAGTCGATGTTGTAATATATATGTTTCTTGTGGGCTCTATTGTAATCCTGTTGTAATGTTACCGCTCGTGTTAATTCCTCCGGCATCATGTGTGTGATCCGTCACGCACGTCATTTCGGAGGGTGTCTCAGAATCGATATCGTGCGGATTTCGGTGGATTTGCCGGGATCCTCATGGTACCGGTTCTGGGGCGTCATACCCAGCATACCACTGCATGGTGTAGTATGCAAGTCGTTGACGTAACACCAATGAAACACCGTTCCACTAGTATTACATCGCTCAGAGTGATACAAAAGAAACATATGCGGGTCCAAGGCATGTCTATAGAATTACAACACTGACTCTTTACAGAAGATCAACACAGCCTCCAACTTTACAATGAGGTAAAACTGCAAATAAACTCCAGAAGAACGACTCGTAGTCTAATCTTATTACGAACTCTATTTGTAGAGCTTTTGACTAGCTATAGAGGCTTTGAATGGATTCTAGCTAATTAGGAGCTAGGGCTAGGGAGCTAGTCCCCTTCTATTGCTAATTTAGGTTTTATCTTTGTTAGATGTGGTATTTGAATCTTCTGACAGGTTCCTGTCCCTTGAAGTAGTTGTTGACTCCTCGGCCTTTGAGTTTCACTATAGATCCTCCTTCGATGCCTCCATATCTAAGCAGGGGATTTAAGGAGGGATGAGTACGAGCGTACTCAACAAGTTCATTATAGGAAAGAGGTGTTCAATGCACTAGCTACAGCCATGGACCAGAAAGTCCAAGGCAATGCAGGTTTTTGTAATCATTTCTTCAAAATGTTGCTTTTATTCTGAAGAGCTATGTCCGTCAGCCTTCACCGGGTGTCTAGAACTTCATGGAGTTTCTTTCCGGCCGCGTTCGCAGTTCCATAACCCGGAACAGGGAGTGACAGGTCACGGTTTGTTACACTCTGCAGAGGTGTGTTGCTTTACCCATAAGAGATCTTAACCTTGGTGCCAACCGAGTCTAGTTCTCGTCCACACTTCCTTGGTGTGAGGCCAGGTATAAGATCCTAGCCAATCATTGTGTTTCTCCGCGACCCCGAACACCCACCCTTTTTTGCAATTCCGACCTTGGGTCCTCGCCGGCCAGCGTATCCATAGGATACCATCCGACCTCGACTACTATCAGGTTCATCGACATGATACCTTCACCGGTCGTTGCAACCCATCATAGACCACATTACCGTGGGGAATTAGAATGGGATCCCCACCCTCAAGTTGCTCTCGCAAGACACAACTGCTACGGTAAACCGCATCCGTTGATGAACGAGAGGAAGAAACACAACTGACTACTCCGTCCCACTCCAGATCTTATGGTTAACACGGGTCTTCTGGCACAAGAATCACTGGACAACATTTGTTGTTAATCCTAGATGGATATAAACCCATTGCAATGGAACCTCCATGATACGTCTCAAACGTATCTATAATTTCTTATGTTCCATGCTACTTTTATGATGATACTCACATGTTTTATACACACTTTATGTCATTATTATGCATTTTCCGGCACTAACCTATTGACGAGATGCCGAAGAGCCGCTTGTTGTTTTCTGCTGTTTTTGGTTTCAGAAATCCTACAAAGGAAATATTCTCGGAATTGGACGAAATCAACACCCAGGGTCTTATTTTTCCACGAAGCTTCCAGAAGACCGAAGGGGATACGAAGTGGGGCGACGAGGCGCCGACAACACAGGGCCGCGCGGCCTGGGTGGGGCCCGCGCCGCCCTATGGTGTGGGGCCCCCGTGCCGCCTCCAACCCTACCCTTCCGCCTACTTATAGCCTTCGTCGCGAAAACCCCTGTACCGAGAGCCACGATACGGAAAACCTTCCAGAGACGCCGCCGCCACCAATCCCATCTCGGGGGATTCAGGAGATCGCCTCCGGCACCCCCGTCGGAGAGGGGAATCATCTCCCGGAGGACTCTTCATCACCATGATCGCCTCCGGATTGATGTGTGAGTAGTTCACCCCTGGACTATGGGTACATAGCAGTAGCTAGATGGTTGTCTTCTCCTCATTGTGCTATCATGTTAGATCTTGTGAGCTGCCTATCATGATCAAGATCATATATTTGTAATGCTACATGTTGTGTTTGTTGGGATCCGATGAATATGGAATACTATGTCAAGTTGATTATCAATCTATCATATATGTGTTGTTTATGTTCTTGCATGCTCTCCGTTGCTAGTAGACGCTCTGGCCAAGTTGATACTTGTAACTCCAAGAGGGAGTATTTATGCTCGATAGTGGGTTCATGCCTCCATTGAATCTGGTACAGTGACAGAAAGTTCTAAGGTTGTGGATGTGCTTTTGCCACTAGGGATAAAACATCAATGCTTTGTCTAAGGATATTTGTGTTGATTACATTACGCACCATACTTAATGCAATTGTCTGTTGTTTGCAACCTAATACTGGAAGGGGTGCGGATGCTAACCGGAAGGTGGACTTTTTAGGCATAGATGCATGCTCGGATAGCGGTCTATGTACTTTGTCGTAATGCCCCGATTAAATCTCATAGTAGTCATCGTGATATGTTTGTGCATTGTTATGCCCTCTCTATTTGTCAATTGCCCAACCGTAATTTGTTCACCCAACATGCTATTTATCTTATGGGAGAGACACCACTAGTGAACTGTGGACCCCGGTCCATTCTTTTACATCTGAAATACAATCTACTGCAATAATTGTTCTTTACTGTTCTTCGCAAACAAACATCATTTTCCACACCATACGTTTAATCATTTGTTTACAGCAAGCCGGTGAGATTGAAAACCTCACTGTTACGTTGGAGCAAAGTACTTTGATTGTGTTGTGCAGGTTCCACGTTGGCGCCGGAATCCCAGGTGTTGCGCCGCACTACACTCCGTCACCAACAACCTTCACGTGTTCCTTGACTCCTACTGGTTCGATAACCTTGGTTTCATACTGAGGGAAAACTCGCTGATGTATGCATCACACCTTCCTCTTGGGGTTCCCAACGGACGTGTGTTAACTACCACGCCAACAGCACTCCACCATAATCATACCATGGTTCCATTGCCCACCACATAGTCATATTCATAGTTGTGAAATTAGCATTTTTGCTTTTCATGCAAGAGTGATAAGTATAATACTTTGCAGGTAATCTGATAAAAATACTCAAACTGACATGGGCAAGCGATCAACTTGCCTTTCTTGACTGCAAGATTATGCAGGCAAGGTCTTCGATACGCAATAAATCCAACTTCTAAAATAGCATCATCGTCCGGTAAGGACGATGTTTAAAGGATTGGCAAGGATGCAATAATGCATAAGTATGAGATGCAATCGTTCTAAGTGTGACCTAACCCCGATGATTTAGGATTAGTGAGTTGTAACGATTAGTTCAAAGTGTGTTGCACTTTTAGAGATGATCCGTAAGCAAGGTTCTTATTCAGGTTGATTACTTGGTATTATAAACAAGTAGTGCAATATACCACAACAATAACATTACTAGCACACAACAATAGTATTGGTATAATCCTAATATGTTAATAACAGTTGTTGTTTTAGTACTATACGGCATGGTTAATGATTACTTATCATATACTTCAAAAGAATAACTTTTGAAGAACATGTTACTCATTAAAGAACAAGTATGATAATTAGGGTTGTGGAGTTCTATTGTTTACTATGGTTCCAATTAGTTTCTGGAGTAAAGATTAGATGGATCACAACAAGGCTGGATTCATCAGCAACTAGGGCTTGTATGGTTTTAATTAAGCATAAGCATCTTAAGCAATTAATTATACATGGTTACTATCATGGTTGGTATATCTTATTGGTGGTAGATAGCTAGGGTTTATAGGTTCTATTAGTCAGGGTTGATGATGATTCTTTATTTACTTCAAAAGAATAACTTTTGAAGAACATATTGCTTAAGTAATAAGAAGTATTTCAATTAAGGCTGAGGTTGTCTAGGTTTTGCTATTGGATTCACTAAGTAAAGAATAGTTGGTTCCAAAATAAGATGGTGTGATGGGTATGAAATGCAAATTATGGGGCATGGATGCTATTGGAGTTCATCACAATGGTGTGATGCTAAACAAGGATAATTAAGGATGATGGCTTTGGTAATAGGAACTAGGATTTACATTTAGTTGACCCTACTAGATCATCTAGGTTTTATTTGGATGAGTACATGGAATACCAGTTATTAGTGATAGGACTCCTATATTTTATGTGGATATGAACATGCACTTAGTTGATAATTATGGATCTATGAATGAAAATAAAGTACCATGATCACATGTTATAACCTAGGTTTAGGTTGTTAAGCAATGTAGGGTTCACATGAATTAATGGAGCGGGTTCCTAATGGAATTAGGGTTTTAGGGTGCTCACATTAAATTATGAAATTATAATTTGTTTATAAGGGAACTAGGTTTTTATAATTGTGATTGTCGTCCTGGTGAACAGACAGATGCCATGGGATGGCTTAAGTTGGGGCCGAATGTGCGCTAGAGGATTCGGGGGAGGGTTTTGGTAACAAAGGAGAGGATCTGGGAAGGAATTCCGGTATGAATTTGATGAACTTGTCCTTGGCTAGAGGTCGAAGAACGTACGGAATACAAGGTGAGCACCTCTACCCTGCTCTACTTCTCTCTATCACCTAACGATCCATCCCGCGCAGGGGTGTGCTCCCTCTCCTTATATAGGGGAGAGGGTGGCTTACAAGGGAAGAAACCATAATGACATCTTTGATGAGCTAAGCTACTTTATAAAGCTTCTTTGGCCTTGATGACACTGGTCTTGTCTTTAATCAGGAAGAGATGACCTCGTCCGGTACCTTTTACGTCACCTTCTGTTATCACCAGAATTTGACCGAGTCAGAGATGGGCCGCGATCAAGATGGGCTTAAAGATTATATACGGAAGAAATACGTGAATAGGCCTCACATGCAAAGTTTGGGCTAGTTTGCCCGTGTATCTGTACCATAGTAGGATGCGTGTCGGTTAGGAGTTAGAGTTTTACCCGTGCACGGTTAGGTGCACGCCTGAATTAGAAAGTCCCCTGGACTATAAATATGTATCTAGGGTTTATGGAATAAACAACCAACGTTCAACACAAACCAATCTCGGCGCATCGCCAACTCCTTCGTCTCGAGGGTTTCTTCCGGTAAGCACCATGTCGCCTAGATCGCATCTTGCGATCTAGGCAAGCACAAGCTTATTACGTTGTTCATGCGTTGCTCGTGCCGAAGCCTTTTTGATGGCGAGCAACGTAGTTATCTTAGGTGTGTTAGGGTTAGCATTGTTCTTCGTGTCATATGCTGTCGTAGTGCAACCCTTATACATCTAGCCGCCCTTACACCTATCTTAGGTGTAGGGCGGCACCCCGCTTGATCATTGTTTAGTAGATCCGATCCGTTACGGTTGCTCCTTGTTCTTCAAGGATTAGTTTAATATCCGCAATAGTTAGGCCTTACAAAGGGTTGGAGGATCCAGCGGCGTGTAGGGTGGAGTTTGCTGGCCCTAGACAGGATGTTCCGGGATCAACCTCGTGTTGGTTTTTAGGCCCCGTCTAGGATCGGCTTACGATCACCGTACGCGAGCGCGAGGCCCAATCGTGAGTAGGATGATCCGATTATGCGGTGAAAACCCTAAATCGTCAGTAGATCGCTTTAGCTTTATCTTGATCAAGCAGGACCACCATATATTCGTACACCTCGTACGAATCATGGGTAGATCGGCTCTTTGAGCCGATTCACGAGACAACCTCGAGAGCCGATCGAGGCTCGTATTTAACGTTTACGTGTATGCCATGCGAGAAACTAAGCGAGGCATCATCCAACACCTTCCCCGACTAGGTATAGGTCAGGTGGCACGCCCTTGCGACAAGCATCGGACGTGTGACCGAAGGCTTTGCGGGCCGTCGCTCCGAGGGACCGGGGCCAGCCGCAGCCCTAGTTGTTCCCGGCTCTACGGTGCTGCCGGCCGCTGCCCACCGGTGGGTTTCGACCGCAACACATTCTCGGCACGCCCGGTGGGACCATCTTCGACATTCACCGCATCGCCATCTACATCCGAGATGGCGGAAAGCACTCCGGTCAAGTACGAGGATCCGACCGACGAGCTCAAGAAGAAGCATGACGAGATCAAGGCAGCTCCTCGAAGCCGATCTCATCGGCTCTTTCCACTGAACTCCGCTCCCACGCGCATCGGTGGAAGGGGTTCTCACCTGAAGGCGCGCTCGATGGAGTGGACCTGTCCGCCCCGTCGAAGAACGCACTGTGTCGCCTGCGTCAGGAGATCAACTTCATGGTGGCTCATTCGCCGCACCGCCACTCGAGATCCCGGTGAACACTTTGGAGCGTGTCGCTCTACGCGTGATCCAGAAATCATGAGCCATCGCATTCTCCGTCGGGACCAGCTCCGGGGACTTACAAAGGAGAAATACCATTCCAGTCCCGTCCACCGCCGCCGTTCGCGTTGGCAGCACCGAAGTGCCGAACTCATCGGCATACGTCGTCTACAAGATTGGTGGTGATCCTAGTGACTACCAATTCCTACCCGAGGCGCCCAAGGAGATCCCGCACGGATACACGTGTGCATATGTGCCGACCGCAGTACTCGGGCACTCTCGAACCAGCCGCAATAGCAGGGGCCTCTCGGAACAGCCAGGAGGAACGTCGGGAGCAGATCTTGAGAAGCAAACATGGTTAGCCAAGTACGCCACTCCGACAAACCTCCGGAGCCCAGCCTCCCGCAGCTTGGCTCAGAACTGGAAAAGCAAGCATGGCTGGTTAAGTATGCCACCCCGGCGAATCTTCGTGGTTCGACACCTTCAGCCATCACCGCGGATCAGATTTGTACAATCTCGAAAGATCGGCTCGGCATGATGCCGAAAAGGAAGACGTTCGGCTATACCAAGCCGTACCCCAACGAGTACGAATTGATCCCGCTACCGCCCAAATATCGGCTCCCGACTTCACAAAGTTTAGTTGATCGGATGGTTCCGGCTCCATCGAGCATGTGAGCCGATATTTGGCACAGTCGGGCACGATCTCGAGCATCGGACGAGTTGCGTGTGAGGTTCTTCGCATGTCCCTCACAGATCGGCTTTCGGGTGGTACACATCGCTACCACCGAACTCAATCCGGACTTGGAAGCGGTTGGAAGAGCAGTTCCATGAGCAAGTATCACTCGGAGGCTTCCAAGGCTGGCATTGCCGATCTAGCACAAGTACGACGAAGCGCTGGGAAACAGGTGTCGAATACATCCAAGCACTTCGAGACCATTAGGAACCGATGCTATTCGGTTCACGTAAGTGAGAAAGAAGCAATCGAGTTGGCGGTGGTGGGTCTCTCATCATCGATCAAGGACGTGGCCTCCCAAGCGAGACTACCCTTCATTGGCGCACATGGTGCGGAAGCTGTCGACATATGAACAAGCGCCACCCGGATGTTTACCGGGACAAATTCAAGCGTGCGGTGGTCCCGGTTGAGGCGGACGAGGATGAAGGTGTCTGCGGGGGATCGAGAGGTAGCAGTGGCTGAATGGACTCGGGCGGCAGGTCCCGTGTCCTGCAAGTGGGTTAAGCCACAAGGCCCTCCAAAAGGGTTCGACTTCGACGTGACCAAAGCCGAGCAGATTTTCGATCTCTTACTCACGGAGAAGCATATAAAGGTACCCGAAGGCCACAAGATCCCTACGGTGCAGGAGCTGAACGGAAAGCCATACTGCAAGTGGCATAACACGTTCACCCGCACCACTAACGACTGCAGGATGTGGCGTCAGCAGATCCAAATGGCGATAGAAAAAGGGCGGCTAATTTTCAACCAGTACGCCATGAAGGTCGACACACACCCCTTCCCCGCCATTAACATGGTGGAGTATACTTACCATGGAGGGTGCCAGCCAGATTTCTCGTGCAATATCAACATGGTGGGACCTGGTCACCACTCTGGTAAGGACGGAGATGAGGGCAGCTGCTCTCATAGCAAAGACACAGAGGAAGCCGCTCCACGCGATCGGCTCCGCCACGACGGCAAGCGCTACATCACAGAGGGAGAAGTGAACGTAAGATATCAGCGACCTCTCTCTGATCACCTCCTCAACAAGTATGAGAGTCATTATGACCAACGCCGACGATACAATGACGATGATGAAAAGGATCGTCTGGCTAGGGACGACAGGAGACGTCGTCGGCATGATCGCGACGAGGAGCGATATGAGCGCCACGCCGAGGAAAAGTCGAGGGAGCAAGACGACGTGGATAGGCACTGGGACTGCCCCTTCTTCAGACACTGCTGGGATTCAGGAATGAGCCGATTGCCTACAATCGGAAATTGCCCAGAATGTAAACAAAGGAAGAAGGATGCAGCTAACGTGTCTGTGTTCAAACGTCTAGGGCCTCTCCCGCCTCGGAACAAGCATGCTGAGTCTGCTCGGGTGGAAGATCTCGAGGAATTAGAGGACGATGATGAAGAAGACAAGTATCATCGGCCAAGGTGGTGCCCTGATGGGCGCAGCCGTTCCCAAAAACGAAGGGTTCAGCGTCTGCGTGGGTTGGAGGAAGCTGAAAGGTTATACCTGCACACGTTGAGGAAGGCACGGCCTGATCTGGCCGCCAAAATTCAGCGAACCCTGGACGAAGAAGGTCGGCCACAAAGAAAAGAGTGGCGCCCCAAGCAAAGGAAAGCCGATGATGAGACATCGGCTGGCACAAACATGGTGCTCGTCCTTCCAACGGAGTTTGGTGCTCCAGGATTACACGAGGCACCCAATTTCGACGACTGCGAGCGCATCAACGTGACACAGGATGGGACTAGGTTGGTCTTATCCACGGGCCCGACCGTGTAGCAAACACAGCGTCTATGGACAAACGTGGCGATGACGATCCAAGAGATCGGCCCCAATGATTTATGGAGGAACATTACAAAACCTTCATCGAGCAAGCAACGTGGAGGCCGATTCCAGCAATCGGCCAAAATTATCCTCACCATCCATTCTGCCTGGGTTCAACATTTGATCCAGCAGGGAATACTGAAGAGCCGATACCATCAAGTCCCTTGAAAGAATCGGCTCGGGGGCACCTAGGTGGATAAAACACGAGGATATGAAGTAGGAGTATCTTTCAAATGCCCAGCAGCTCAAGATATTCTTTGATGATGGGTATTGAAGTATGGGGGCCGATACATAAATCGGCCGTAAAAAATTCAAAAAAAATTTTAAGCACAGCCGATGCGCAGACATCGACTTAAGGATAGAAAGCCGATGCATGGCCATCGACTCAAGGGATACAACTGTTATAAGCAGAGACTCAATGGAGTAGGAAGTGGGTCACAAAGGGAAACTCTACTGGAAGAACTCCTCAATGGAATGCCTTCTTGCAAGTACTCGAGTCCGCAATATCAGCTGGGGCGGTTTGAGGGATCATGACCCTGACCAATACCAAGAGCAGCCTGGACGTGCAGATCAGGTTAAGGATGGGTTGCATCAGATCCGCCAAAGGAAACACTACAAGAGATCTCGTAACGTCATGGAATATCCTAATGTGTGACGTTTTGCCTATGGTGTCATGCATTTCCGAAGATCCATGACGGTCACATAATCACCGTCACACATTAGCATATTCCGTGACGACTCGATAACTTCTGTGACGATGATATTGCGTCATATAATAGCTTGGAGAGAAGGGGGCGTTGAGGTGAGACCCTATGTATATTGACCAGCTGAAGAAGGAACAAAAATGATTTAAATAGTTAACAATGCGTGAGATGGAGGCAGGCGAGCTGGCAACTAAAAGCAACTCGTCAAAAAGAACGGCAGGCGAACCATCGCCATAAAGGTTTTCGTGCATACCATCACCAATAGGTCATTGACCGTGTTCTGAAACTTTTTTATAAGTTCTCATATGTTTATATCTGTCATATTTTTGGAAAATAAAGATCTGAGGCCTATCTGTTCCATCTGATCGCAATAGTATACATACGGGTCGTATCAGGGCAGGAGAGGACAACAGCGAACGAAACTTGATCATTGGGTGATGCCTAATATTGCGGAAGCAGGCGGCCTCCTCTCCTCCATCATCGGTGATGCCATGTCGTTGCCGTAGCAGGCGGCCCCCTCCTTGCATCGCAGGCGCACGTTGTGGCTGTTCGGGCTGCCTATCTCGCTACATGCAGTCGCATGGTAGATTGATTCTATGGCATTTACTGTTCACTCCCTTCATTTTCTCCAATAATATAATATAAAATATATATTTTCCCTCCACCTAAAATATAGCTTTCCCTCCAGTTATCATTTTTTTCGCAGGTTATTTTCTTATGTGCCCACTTCCCCTATTTCTCTGCTCCTCTCCCCCATTATCGCCGCGCACGATCGAGATCAATCCGCCTCAACGAGGTCAAACGGCGCGGCCCTCCTCATCTGCGGGATCGAGTGCCGGCCTGCTCGCGCGATCTTCTCCCTCGCGCCCCAGCCCGCTCGAACGCCGCCGCCCTCCTCACCGGCGGGATCAAGCGTCGCCCTCGCCCGCGGCCATCTCCGTCCACACCCACGGGAACGCCTCAGGCTGCACCCATGAGAATGCCACCACCTGCAAACGCGCGAACGCCTCCACCTACAGACCTATTCCTGCGAGAACATCGACGCCCGTACCCACGCGAACGCCTCCGACTCCTCAAGGTAACAAGACTAACAACCCGTTCTACAAATTTTCGTAGTAGTGAACACTGAGGAGTGCCGGTACTTCGTGTATTTGTTGCTATGTGTCACCATCTTTTTTGCAGACTGTGCGGTGTGATGCTTTTCTTCTACCCTTTGTAGTAGCTTGCTGTTGATATTTGAGATCGATCCAAATATTAACCTTGTGTCTGACGGGTACTGAATTTCATGCTCTTATGAAGTAATTAACTGATTATTTATCACACGCCAAATAACACATGTGATCTTTCTTATAGATCTATTCATTCATCAGTCAAGAAGTAGAGATGTACTCCAGTCTGTATTTGTCATATCTCTGAATGCGTAACCAAGTTTCTAAGCAATTTTTTCTGTAGTTTTCATATCTCTGAATGTGTAAACCAAGTTTCCTGTAAATAAAAGGATTGTTTCTAAAATTGTTCTTTTTGTATTTGTCATATGCCTGAACCTATATATATAAATTACTAAGAAGTTCATTTTGTAAACTTAATGAAAGGATGAAACAACTTCTTGGCTGTCAATTTTCTTCGCCTATGTACTGCAGAGTTTGCTGATCAGTTTTTTCAAATGTGTCAGCCTGAGGGTCACGCTTAGCGATCTCATGTTGCAAGGATTCTGTATCGGTACATTTCTTATCCAAAACTGACTGCACTCCGTCCAATAGCTTCTGGCTATCTGATTCTAGATTCAAAGTCTTATGTATCGGTAGTCTTCTGTATCATAAGAGGTATAGCTAGAAAAAAAAAGCTAAATGATCAATTTTGGAGAAACAACTACTCCGTAGAAAAATTAACCTGCAGTTGCACGCTTTCTCTATTTTATGTTGTTTGGTTCAACATTTTTTCAAATCTGCACAGAGACAAGCATGCTATCATGAAAACCTTGTGCTGAAACTACTACAATATGTCCTGAAACTGAACTCTTTTGAGGTGATGCCCTATTTACATGTTTTTCCTTATTAAAGAGATAAAGTGAGTCGTGATATTGCTAGGATGGTGAGGTAGACATGACATGAGGCCTTTGTCAAATAAGTGACTGTATGCTTTTGGTCATTGCTTTTCTAACTCTTAGATATGTTAACATATTATGATACTAATATTTCATGATACCCTTCTTGGCCAAGGAAGTACAGTCATGCCCGCAACTCTGGAGTATGAGAGAAACAGGTTGGCAAGGATTAAGAGGCGCATGGCTGAGGAGGCAGGTCCTCCTGAAGACATACGAAACATAGCTACTGAACTGTTATATGGTCAGAATGCAAATCAAAACAGGGGCGCAAAGGTGTGGATGGTGGTAGTGGCTCCAAATATGAGCCAAATGATGAGGAGGAGGCTGATGATGCCGATGAGTTTTCTGAAGAAGAAGAGGAGCAGGGGCCAACTCTACATATGTCAAAGAAAAAGGTACTATATTTCAGTGTCATACATAGTAGATAATGCATTCCTTTCTAACCTGTTCATGTACATATGTATATCAGCATTTCAACTCTACTTAATCAGATCTATGTTAAAAAGAATGCAAAAGTAACTTTAATTTGTCTCTGCATGAAATTTCCCAGCCGTTGTGCACAAAATGCAAGCAACATTCTGTGTTGATTGCTGTTGGTTCTATTTGCATCACTCTTGTAACATACTTGATTAATGCACAATAAAATTAGCATGCACATCATGTTCGTACATGTATTTTCTCAAGCAATAATTTTCTGTAACAGAATCATAATGGAAAGAAGGGCATTGTTAAAAAGAGTGCAAATGTAACTTTAATTTATCTCTGCATGAAATTTTCCTGTAACAAAATTTATCGTTGGTTGATATGCTTCCGGCTGCTTGCTATGCTATTGAATGCTTGTTGTGCCGCTAGTTCTTTCTATGTTGCTTGCTATTGAACCACTTTTTTCTAACTTGAGCAATGATACTTTTCTTCTACAGACTGCTGTGGGAAGAAAAGGAAGTGATGCACAACCAGAAGATGAGCACCCAGTATTTGGTACGCAGATTGTGGCTGAAGTTCTAAAGGAGCACAACACCTCAAGCACCTTCCTTTCTACCATGGGGGTAACAATCAAGATATGGGAGGTCTAAGGACACCAGCTTCCGCAGAATGCGTTCAAGAGTTAGATGGAAAAGCTGAACAAGAAAATAGTGAGGACCATAGGCAAATGTGATGTACCAACAACAGTTAACTAACAGAGGTAAAACGCAAGAGGCTGTACTTAAAGAGATGAAAAAGAAGCAACACGAAGTATTGGAGGCCATGAAGAAGAGCATGGAAGAAAAGAATAAATCATATAAAAAGAAGCAAGAGGAACATGATGGCCTTATTAGATTCCTCTTACGAAAACATGTAACGTAGACTAGGTACCATACTTGATGGTTCATGAAGGCTACGCTTATATGTTGTGCTATCCTAGTACGATCTTAGTTTGCTCGACTTTACTTATGATAGTTTTATAGTGCAACTTATTCTGTTATGTACAAAGATTTTGTTTTGAGTTAGATGCCAATTGAGTATATCTTGTCATAGGTATATTAAATTTAGTGCAAAAAGAAAAAGGATATGTACACAAAATGGGAAAAACATGCTAAAATAATTTTAAAATTATACATGTAATAAATATTTAATTCAGTAAAACAAAAAAATAATAAATAAGAAATAAAAAATTACAAATTACAAATTAAAAATATCCTAAATTAATTAAGGACATCACATATGATGTCATTCACATCCATGACGCTACTTCGTGACGTTTCCTAGCATGAGATGGTCTCTCAAGGTGCTGACATCATACATGACGTCATTCGTATTCGGTGACGTTTTTTCGCGCGCCGCGTCACTAGGAGTAATCTATGACGGGGATTCCGTGACGATGCTTGTGACACTCTAACTACGTCACAAAGGGGTCTTTCGTGACGTTTATTGCTATTGCATGACGTCTTGAGCCCGTCACAGTATGTCAGATCTCTTGTAGTGAAAGGACCCGATCTGACCTGCAAGGCGTGAGAAGTGGACTGAAGAGGCTCGGGGGGCAGCTCACCCTGAAGGTTCTCTGCTCTGGAGAGCCGATTTTGTTGAAATCGGCTGGCTCTGCATTATGACGTGAGGCCAATGGCGGCACATTTGGCTGATTCACTACCTTGCTCGCCTTGACTGGGGCTTGGGGGACAACTCGCCCAAAAGGTTCTTGGCTCTGGGGAGCCGATTTGGTTGGAATCGGTTGGCTCTGCATCGCAACTGTTCTGAGAAGTGGTGCTTTTGTTCCCAGAGATATCAGTTTTAGCATCCAAGCTGATTCCGCAACAGTTCCAGGGCGCCCGCTCAAGACCAAATCACCAGCCTGCTGTGATTAGCTGTGCCAAGTGCTATCGTCATCGGCGGAGCTGGCTAACTTGGAGGGATGACTGAATTGGCCTGTCTCGCAGATTATCGTGAGAAGCTAATGCGTTGCCACCGGTCATTGAGCATTGGTTAGGCTAACAAACGGCTAAATCAGCATAAAGGACATCGGCAAAATCAAAGGAAGTTTTTTCATTGATAATAAGATTTCTTACAAAGAGGAGCCGATTGTTCGACAAAAGGAACAGATTACTACAGCTAATCCTATGCTAGTAGTCCCTATTCTAAGGGCTGGTGCTGTCTTCGCCGTCGCTGGGGTAGCCATCGTCATTGCTGCCGTCGGCGAGTTCCTCGTTGCTGCTCATCGTAACCTTCAGCAGAGGCTTCTTCCTCGTCATCGTCATCATCCTCATCTGACCAAGCCCAGCCACGGATGCGCTTTGGCGGCGGTTCGTCGGAGGAGGTGTCGTCCTCCTGTTCCTTCTTCATGTCGGAGGAGATGTCTTCGTCTTCGTCATCCTCTTCTTCTTTGGTGATGGAGGTGAATTTACCCGGAAGGGAGGGTCGTCGTCGTCGCTCTCCGCCTCCAGTGCTCCGTCGATCAGGAATCGGAGGTCATCCTCCCCGTCAGTTAGTGGCATGGCCCCATCTGACCAGACGAGGTCCTCGCCCTCTGGCACGAAATCGAAGTCCCACTCCCGCTTGTCCCAATGCTTGGGAGCGCGCCGGTTGTACGCCTCCATCTGGTTGGGCTCTGGAACCGACTCGCCTGAGGAGGAGGATTGGAGGGAAACGGAAGAGGAGGAAGAGGATGACATGGCTATGAAAGGAGAGGGTTTTTTTGCTGACGGCTAGTCTGGAGCAGAAGGATGAAGTGGCGAACCGTTCGGCATAGATAAATAAAGGGGGTGTGGTGGAGATTTAATGCCGTGACGGTTCTCGAGGACGTGACTATCAATTTGTGCAGAGAAGCCCAGGAGGCGAGGCGAAATGATGGAAGATTCTGCGGCGGTCCTGCTCTGCCACGACATGACCCGACGAAAGAAAGCATAATGATTTTGGAAATGTCATTTCCAAAACCAGGGGGGCATGTGTTATCACCAGAATTTGACCGAGTCAGAGGTGGGCCGCGATCAAGATGGGCTTAAAGATTATATACGGAAGAAATACGTGAATCGGCCTTACATGCAAAGTTTGGGCTAGTTTGCCCGTGTATCTGTACCATAGTAGGATGCGTGTCGGTTAGGAGTTAGAGTTTTACCCGTGCACGGTTAGGTGCACGCTCGAATTATAAAGTCCCTTGGACTATAAATATGTATCTAGGGTTTATGGAATAAACAACCAACGTTCAACACAAACCAATCTCGGCGCATCGCCAACTCCTTCGTCTCGAGGGTTTCTTCCGGTAAGCACCATGCTGCCTAGATCGCATCTTGCGATCTAGGCAGCACAAGCTTATTATGTTGTTCATGCGTTGCTCGTGTCGAAGCCTTTTTGATGGCGAGCAACGTAGTTATCTTAGGTGTGTTAGGGTTAGCATTGTTCTTCGTATCATATGCGTCGTCGTAGTGCAACCCTTATACATCTAGCCGCCCTTACACCTATCTTAGGTGTAGGGGCGGCACCCCGCTTGATCATTGTTTAGTAGATCCGATCCGTTACGGTTGCTCCTTGTTCTTCAAGGATTAGTTTAATATCCGCAATAGTTAGGCCTTAGAAAGGGTTGAAGGATCCAGCGGCGTGTAGGGTGGAGTTTGCTGGCCCTAGACAGGATGTTCCGGGGATCAACCTCGTGTTGGTTTTTAGGCCCTGTCTAGGATCGGCTTACGATCACCGTACGCGAGCGCGAGGCCCAATCGTGAGTAGGATGATCCGATTATGCGGTGAAAACCCTAAATCGTCGTAGATCGCTTTAGCTTTATCTTGATCAAGCAGGACCACCATATATTCGTACACCTCGTACGAATCATGGGGTGGATCGGCTCTTTGAGCCGATTCACGAGACAACCCGAGAGCCGATCGAGGCTCGTATTTAACGTTTACGTGTATGCCATGCGAGAAACTAAGCGAGGCATCATCCAACACCTTCCCGACCAGGTATAGGTCGGGTGGCACGCCCTTGCGACAGCATCGGACGTGTGACCAGAAGGCTTTGCGGGCCGTCGCTCTGAGGGACTGGGGCCAGCCGCAGCCCTAGTTGTTCCCGGCTCTACGGTGTTGCCAGTCGCTGCCCGCCGGTGGGTTTCTGACCGCAACACCTTCTGCTTTAGCTTCAGGGCTTCGATTAAAGCTGATTTGCTTCGCCCATCCTTGTCCTCTAGTCCTTGGGAGAATCTTTGACCAGAATGCCGATATGCTACAGTTGAGCTTATGCCGGTACTCCGGCATCTCTCATGTTTACTGTATTCCGGTACACCCCTCCTGGGATACCGGTATACTTTACCTTGGCGCTAGCCATCTTAACTTGGTCATCCGGATCAACCTTTAATCCGGTATCTTAGAAGATAATCAGGGCAACCTTGCCATGCCTTTGGCCTAGCGGGGGCCATCCCACCGACATTAGTCCCCGAAGCTGGTATAGTCTGGCGGATTCTATCCGACGAACCATGCCAGGTTCCTACTCCAAGCGTACCGGATTAATCCTTCCGGTTTCGAGTTAAACTTTCCCGGCGTCTTTGCCAGATTTACCTCAACATACCGTTCTCAACAAAACCTTCCGGTATCTTTTTCCGGTTGCTTTGCCATTAAATCCTCCTCGGCGAAGTCGAGAATATGTTGGAAGTTGTGCCTGTCAGTGACATGCGAATTGTTTCTGACACGCCAGTGTCAGGCATCAAATCCTTCGACTCCCGCGCGCGCAGTTAATGTGCCGCACCGGATCCTTGTGGCCGTACCGGATCCTTGCGGCCTCTGTGTGGCACCTCCCCGCAGCGCGTGTATCTTTGCGCCACGTGGCGGCCCACAGACGAAGTGGAGCGGGCTTGGCCGCGCTCCGGCCCACGAGCTCCTTCGCTATAAAGGGAGCGACGGTTCCACGCCGTTCCCCACGCTCCCACTTCGTCTTCAACTTCCAGAGCTCATCGTTGCTCCTTACTCCCCGCACTGTCATCCGCTGTCAAGCTTGAGCTCTCCGGCAAACCTTCGCAGGAGCACGCGATGTAGCTTGCTCGCCCGTCTTCATTCAGATCTCGCGGTGCTGTTCTTGGTCTGTCCAGGGACGGCGTCCTCCTCTGCTTCCGCGTTGACCGCCGCCGACAAGCTCCTCGACGAACTCCGGCGAACCCTCGGGCCCTTCGACCCCGAGGATCTCCGCCGCCGCTCTCTGGTTAGTCCCTTTGGCCTGGTTCACTTCCCCCTTCTCAGCATTGTTCTTGGGTCCGATAGGGTATTTATCCCCTCTTTTTCTCGTTTTTCTCTCTTTCGTAGATCTTCGCGAAGAGATAGGTTTGGGGAAACCTGTTATTAGTTAGCTTACAAACTTAGCTAAAAACATGTCATCTGAAGACTCCCTTTCGGAAATCTCTGCCACAGACCCGGCACAGTGAGAGCCCGGAGATCTCCTCGGGAGAAGAAATCCCGATAGATCAACCTGATGACGGGCTTGAGGACCTGGCCCAGTCATAGGAAGACGTCGGGAGCTCTGATCAAGATACCGGCGATTACGCGGAACATGCCGGCATAGATCTGAACTCATACACGCACGGTGCCTGGATGGGTTCAGACGTTATCCAGGCAGAAATAGACTGGCTCTACCGGTCCCGGAGAATACCGGAAGAGGTGTTTTGCCGGATCGCCGGCAAGGAGCGGGAGCCTGCGCCCCGGCCAGGCGATTACGTTGTCTTCGCCGCCCATTTTGAGCGCGGCTTAGGCCTTCCGGTGTCGGATTTCTTCCGGCAATTCCTAGACTTCTACGAGCTTCAACCCCACCATCTTCCGGGCAACACTATCTTTTACCTTTCCTCTTTTACTGCTTTCATGGAGGGATACGCCGGTAGCACTCCCTCTGTTGATAACTTCTCCTACTTCTACTATCTTTGGAAGAACTCTATCCAAGATAAGAAGCTTCCGCACCCCAAGCCCTTTGTCCGGTGCGGGGGCTGCATCCTTTCGCGCCACCAAGGGAGCATTTTTTTCAAGTTTGTCGCTCTGGAATCTGTCCGGACCTGGCAAAAGTCTTTCTTCTATGTCCGGAACGGAGGCCCGGAAGATTTTATCAATCTGCCGGCGTACGTTCATGGACCTCCCACCATGACCAACTGGCTGCACCACCCCAAGGACGACAAGGAGTCCAAGCGGGTGGCTTTGTTTGTTGAGAAGAGCAAGGAGGAGACCAACCTCTCGCTTCACGATGACATAATCCGGCTGTTTCTCTCACGCCGGGTCCTGCCCCTCCAGCGCCGTGCTCACAAGATGAGCCAAATGTCAGGGCAAAGGGATCCGACAAGGATCACCACTCATTCGCTGAGCCCCACAGAATTGTTCCTTAAGGCCAAGCAGATCTGCCGGAACACTTTGCGGGCTAACGGGAAGTACGACCTGAAGCCTTACAGTCGCTCCGATCCTCCTCTGCCTCGAGTAAGATCTCGGGATTTCCGGAAAGCTTCTTCCGGTATGTTTGTAAACCTTTGTCCTAACTTGGTTTTCCGTTATGTTGCAGAACTTTGGCCGGATCGCCAGGGAGGAGCCGCCCTCTTACGCCCCCAAGCGTAAGTTTGACGACGACGTGGACGCCGACCCTTACGTGAAGGGAAAGCACAAGATGGGCCCAACACACTTCCGGCGCCCCGGTAACTTTTCAACTCAGCATCCGGCAAATGATTCTGATACTGACTATGAGGTTATTGTTCTCGAGGTACATTGTTCATCTCCTCTTCCTTATAAAACTTTTCCTCTGTAGTACCTCCTTCAGCCGATGAGAACCCTCAGGTTCATGAGCACATGACTCCCCTGGCGGCCGAGGTTGGCCAGGAGTTTCTGGACACTCTGGACCAGGGTCAGGCTCCTAGAGCCCGGAAGAACAAGGCTCCGGCTCGGGATGCCGGTACTAGCGAGGCTCCCCCCACCAAGCGCCATAAGAAGAAAGGAAGCTACGGGCCTCCCGGAAGGAAGCGCAGGCATGAGATGCCGGTCGCTACTGGGTAAAGCCCCGGTGTTATATTTTTTCGGTTGAAACTTTCTTACTCGTTGTCTCTTGATTAACTTTTATACTTCTTTCTTTTTTCAGGGCTCCCCTGGTACTTACCAGGAGTGCACCAGGTATGAGGCCGGAGGCCTCCGAAGATGCCGCCAAAACCTCTCCTCCTCAAGCAAGTCCGGTACCTTCGGGTGCCGGCAAATCTCCATCCTCCCTTCGGGGAGGAAACACAAGTTCGGGGTGCACGGCCCCTAATCCGCCAAATTCCCGCGCGGAGGAGGACTTCATCTCCCCTCCCGATTTTGAAGATACCGGCGCCATTAACATGGGTGCCGGCTCCGAAGATGTCGGGCGGACAGAACCTCCGGTTCCTCCCGTTCTTAAGAAAAAGAAGAAGAAGACCACCGCAACTTCCTCCTCCAAGGCTGTGCCGGAAACTTCTGTGTCGGCAACCTCCTCGCCGGCAAAGGATGCTCCTGCGCTGCTGCCGGCACCTCCTGCCGGTGAACCAGCTTCTGCCACCCAGCCAACTCCGCCCGAGGGCGCAACCATTACCGCGCAGCAGCTCACTGCGGTGGTCACAGCAGCGACCGCGCCCCCTTCCGGCTCCCAGGCGCAGTCCTTGGTGCTGCACATCAGCCGCGCCGCAGTCACTGCCGGCGAGAAGGGCTCAGCTCAGCTGGGCCGGATCGTTGAGCTGACCCGCGGTGAGGTCGACCTGGGCTCGCTCAGGGAGTACGCGGAGAAGTGGAACCGAGCGGACCTCTCCCCCGCCACCTGCGGCCTAGGCAAAGACAAGCTGCCGGTCGTAGACAACTCCGGTGCGCGGAGCACGGCGCAACACTTTGGTCGGCTCAGGCGCACCATGAAGGAGTTTGATACGGCTTGGCACGACGCCAACGCCAATGTGGTGGTAAGTATTACTTCAACCTTTTTCTTTGCATCGATGCCGGTATTTAATTTTCCACTTATAGATATATCCTCATAGTCCCCGAGTTTCGGGTTAAGCACGCAGTACTTAGCGCGAAATTTTCTTGAAGCAAAAAACCGACATAGCTAGTCCCCGAGTTTCGGTTAGCACGTCTTAGCGCGACGCAAGCATCGTTAGTCCGAGTTTCGGTTAAGCACGAGTACGCGCGAAAAAACCGGCATAGCTAGTCCCCGAGTTTCGGGTTAAGCCAAGCTTAGCGCGAACGCAAGCATAGCTAGTCCGAGTTTCGTTAACGAAGTACTTACGCAAAAGCGAAAACCCGGCATAGCTAGTCCCCGAGTTTCGGGTTAAGCATGAAGTACTTAGCGCGAAACTCCAAAAAACCGGCATAGCTAGTCCCCGAGTTTCGGGCTAAGCACGAAGTACTTAGCGCGAAACTGCAAAAAACCGACATAGCTAGTCCCTGAGTTTCGGGTTAATCACGAAGTACTTAGCGCGAAACTGCAAAAAACCAGCATAGCTCACTGCAACTTCGAATCTGTGCAGGGCACCGCTGACTCCCGGAAGCAGCTATTCGAGGGCTGCTGTGGGAGCACCGGGACCTCTCTGAGGCCTTCACCAGCCTTGAGCAGGCCCATAGCAAGTGCCAAGGTTAGTCTCCAGCTTCCGGCTTCTTGTGTACCGGTTCTTTCCTTGATGATCATTACTGACAAGTTTTCTTTGTCCAGCTGCCCTTCCGGAAGCCTCGCTTGAGGACCTTACCGGCCAAATCTCCGCTCTCAAGGGTAAACATTACATGTTTGTTTGCCTTTTTTGTTTGAGCTCATTGGCTTCTTTTATTGAACTTTTGCTCTTCCGGATTGCATCTGAGAAGGAAAAGCTTGCCCTCGAGCACCGCACCGTACTGGAAGCTGAGCGGAACATCGCCGCTGAACTGAAGGACAAGCTGATCCAGGCTGAGCTACAGCGTACGCAGGCTCTTAAGGAGGCTAAAGCTGCCGGTGAGGCCAAGGTGGAGGAGGCCCGGAAGGAGTTTGCTGAGGCCACCAGGCAGCTGCGGAAGGACCTGGAGGAGGGGGCCAAGCTGCTCAAGCAGGCGCAGGACCGGAACGCTGCTCTGTCGTCGAATCAGGCCGAATATGACCGAATGGTCATTCAAACCGATGAGCAAGCGCTCAGTAAGTTCTTATTTTCTCATGCTGGCTAACTTATATTTTCCGGCGGTGTGTCTTTATACCGGCTCCTTTGTGTTTTCTTTCAGAGCTTTTTCCAGACTCCCAGCCGCACGCGCACAAGAGGGTCATGGAGTTGCGAGCTGAAAACGCTGTCAGCGATCCGGATGCCCCGTGAAACACATACGATCACCTCGTTGCGCTGCACGCCCGGATTACTCACACGAAGGTCATCGACCGGCATCTTGGCGATGTGCCGGAAGTTGCCATTCAAGTGTTTAAGCTCCTCTGGCCCGAGGAATCCGTGCCGGACGATCTGACTCGCCTTTCTCAGCAGTTAAGGGATGTCGGTAAGAGGTTCAGCGGGTGGAAACGCTCCTCTGCCCGTGCCGGAGCTAACGCAGCACTTCGTGTTGCCTGCTCCTGGTACGATGATCTGGACCTGGATGCCCTCCACAGCATGCGCACAGACGCTCCTACCAACACGGACCCCGCCAAAACTGCCAAGCGCCGCGACCGCGCATACCAGGTTGCGCAGTTCGCCTCTACCAGCACCTTCATCCCTCCTCCCGCTGACATCGAAGATGAACTATCTAACGATGAGGAGGAAGAAGAGTCCGGCGAGGACGAGGTTGACGCTGAGGTGGAGGCCCCTGAAGAAGAAGTTGATTCCCCTCCAGAGCAAGCCCCGGGAGCGCCGGTTGTGCCAGGCCAAGATACTTCATCCCCTCTGTATCACACCCCCTGATGCTGTCTCAGAAAAAACAATTTCCGTGAAATTTTCCCCCGGTGTGCCGGGGTGGAGAGATGTATGATACTAAGTTCTTTTGGTTGTGCTACCTTAATCTTAACCAGTACGCCGGTAGGCTTATATGTTAAGCCGGTACTTATGTGATTGAGATCCTTTGTGTGTTTTTGTTTCCTTTGATCTTGCACAGTGAAGATTCCGGATTCGTTTCCGCATCCAATCTGATGCACGCTTGGTTCTTTTGCTTTGGCTCTGCCTACCTCTTTTTGGGTGTTTGGCGTATGAGACTCAAAGTTCTTTTGCCAAGCAAGCACTTTCTTGAACTTAGAAATAATTCGAAATTTTTCACAAAAAACCGGTATGACCGGGGTTAACTAAGCTTTTCTTCGAATTGTTTGTTTTCCATTTCACTTTGTGTTTTTCACGTGCTTAGATCCTTCCGTTTTATCTTGCTTGCCATGAAGCCGGGTTTCGGACGACAGCAAAGTCGAAGACTCCTTTAGGTTTAGCACGTTACTAAACCGGAAAAAGAAAATGTCCAACAATCAAGCGGGTATACAGAAAAAATAAACATATTGCATGCGATTCCGGTATAGGCAGTCCCCGAGATAGTTTCGAGGTGCCTGCATCTTTTATTCATAGTAAAGGTACAAAATGGAACTCCTTACATCACATCTTCAGGAATAGAAAGGGCGCAGCAAGGCTATGTTCCAAGGTCGCTTAGCTTCTTCTCCTGACCTGTCCTTCTTTCCTTTCTTCCATTCCTGTGCGTCAATTAGGTAGTAGGCATCATTGTGCAGAGCCTTGCTCACAATGAAGGGCCCCTCCCATGGAGGTGAAAGCTTGTGCCGTCCCTCAGTGCGCTGCACAAGACGTAGCACCAAGTCTCCTTCCCGGAACACTCTCGGGTGAACCTTCCGGCTATGATAGCATCTGAGGTTTTGCTGGTATATGGCTGATCTCGCCAAAGCCATTTCTCTTTGTTCCTCGAGCAAGTCAACATCATCTTCTCGGGCCTCTTTTACCTCTTCTTCGGTATAGAGTTGAACTCGTGGTGAGTCATGGAGAATGTCGGTTGGTATGACCGCTTCTGCTCCATATACCATAAAGAATGGTGTGTATCCGGTAGACCGATTTGGTGTGGTTCTTATGGTCCACAACACTGATGGTAGTTCATCAAGCCAGCATCCCGGCGTCTTTTCAAGTGGTTCAATAAGCCTTGGTTTGATACCGGAAAGCACAAGTGCGTTGGTCCTTTCCACTTGGCCATTGCCTTGTGGGTGTGCCACTGAACACAAATCCAACCGGATATTGTTATCCTCACAGAATCGCTTGAACTCTCCTTGGAAAAAGTTTGTTCCATTGTCAGTGATGATGCTATGCGCGTATCCATACCGCAAGATGACATCTTTCAAGAATTTCACGGCTGTATGCCCATCTCACTTTGCAATTGGCTTTACCTCAAGACACTTAGTGAATTTATCGACCATCACCAAGATGTGAGTCATGCTTCCTCTTGCCGTTTTGAACGGTCCAACCATGTCCAGGCACCAAACCGCAAACAGCCAAGTTATCGGTATAGTTTTTAAACCGGATGCTGGGGTATGATTTTGCTTGGCGTACCTCTGGCACCCATTGCATTTCCGTACCAATTCCTCAGCATCTTCCAGTGCCGTGGGCCAGTAAAACCCATGCCGGAACACTTTCGCCACCATCGCCCTGGATGAGGCATGGTGCCCGCATTCTCCTTGGTGAATTTCCATGAGCATTTCTTTTCCCTCTTCCGGTTCCACACATCTTTGGAGGACACTGGTAACACTTCTCTTGTACATCTCACCGTTGATGATGGTGTACGCCTTAGATCTTCTTTGGATCCTCCTCGATTCAGTTTCGTCAACCGGCAAGGCGCCGTTGATCAGGAATTCCTTAATAGGTTTAAACCAAGTTGATGCTTCCCGAATCATAAACACCGGTACATCTATCTCCATGCAATCCACCATCATAGTTTCTTTCGGTTTTGACCCCGAAGTTCCTGGGTTTGCCGGAACAGTCCCCGTAGTTTCCTTCATCAATGTCCATGGGGTACGATGTGGGATTCCGGTACGAAAATTGATTCAGATTTTAGACTTGGTGTTATTGATGGTTTTCTCAGGTGAGCTAAGGCTATTCCGGAAGGAATCTCTTGCCTGGATGAGCCTAGCTTGGATAAAGTATCCGCGGCTTCATTTTCTGCCCGTGGCACATGGTGAAACTCACATCCGTCAAAGAATCCGGCAATCTTTTGCACATAGAACCGGTACGCGGCCATGTTGGCATCTTTTGCATCCCAATCTCCGAAACACTGCTGCACCACCAGAACCGTAGCAAATGATCCGGTGTACTCCAATTTCTTTTGCCACCTTGAGCCCATGGACCAAGGCTTCATACTCAGCGACATTGTTAGATGCCCTGAAGTGTATCTGCAGCATGTACTTCAAGTGATCCTCTTTTGGTAAGGTGAGAACCACTCCTGCACCCAGACCCTCCTTGAGTTTGGATCCATCAAAATGCATCTTCCAGTAGTCTATTTCCGGTTTAGGCGGCTTGTACTGCATTTTAGCCCAATCAACCAGGAAGTCTGCCAATGCTTGTGATTTTATGGCATCTCTTCTCTCATACGCCGATACGTACGGTGATAGCTGAATTGTCCACTTAGCGATTTGGCCACTGGCATCCTTGTTGCCCATGATCTCCGAGATAGGTGCCTCGCTCACCACCTTCATCGGGTGTTCCTCAAAGTAGTGCTTGAGTTTTGTGGCGGCCATGAACACGCCATACGTCATTTTTTGGAAGTGTGGGTAGTTTTGTTTTGAGAGGGAGAGCACCTCGCTCAGGTAGTATATATACCGGCCTCTGCACGGATTTTCCTTCCTCCTCTCGTTCTACCACAACCACAACGCTCACAACCCGGTTTGTTGCTGCGATGTAGAGCATCATTGGTTCCCTTTCCAAAGATGAAGCCAATACCGGAGCTGTTGCTAGCATTTGATTTATCTCCTTGAATGCGGCGTCTGCCTGTGGGGTCCAGACGAAAGTGTCTGATTTTCTCTTTAAGGCATATAGCGGTAAAGCCTTTTCTCCCAACCGGCTTATGAACTGTCTTAGCGATGCCAAGCTTCCGGTAAACTTTTGGACGTCCTTGAGGTCCTGAGGTATGGTCATTCTCTCGATGGCTCAAATTTTTACCGGGTTAACTTCTATACCGCGGCTTGATACCAGGAAACCGAGCAGTTTTCCGGCTGGAACGCCGAAAGTGCATTTTGCCGGATTAAGTTTCATCCGGAATCTTCTCAAGTTGTCAAACATTTGCCTCAGATCATCGATCAAGGTATCTTTTACCTTAGTTTTTATCATGACATAGTCTACATAGACTTGCATGTTTTTGCCGATCTGATCGAACATGCATTTTTTGCATACAGCGCTGGTACGTTGCGCCGGCATTTCTCAAACCAAAAGGCATAGTGACATAGCAATAAGCCCCGTGAGGGGTAATGAACGCAATCTTTATTTTATCTTCCTTTTTCAAGGGAATTTGGTGGAAACCGGAATAAGCATCCAGAAAAGACAACAGTTCACAACCAGCGGTGGAATCGATCACCTGATCAATCCGGGGTAACGGGAATGGATCTTTTGGGCATGCCTTGTTCAGGTTGGTGTAGTTGATACACATGCGCCACACCTTTGGAGCCTTGGGGTCTTCCTCTTTTTTCTTCTCGACCAGCACCGGATTGGCCAGCCACTCAGTATGCAGCACCTCCATGATGAAACCGGAAACCAGTAACTTTGTCACTTCGTCTCCAATGATCTTTCTTCTATCTTCAGCAAACCAGCGTAAAGGTTGTCTCACCGGCCTCGCATCCCTCCGGACATTTAAAGAGTGCTCAGCCAACTCCCTCGGTACACCCACCAAGTCATCGGTAGACCAGGCGAAGATGTTCCGATTCTCACAGAGGAAGCTGACGAGCGCGCTTTCCTATGCCTCACTCAGGCCGGCACAGATACGAACGCGCTCAGGGTATGCCGGATCCAGCACAATGTCCTTTGTCTCCTTCGTAGGCTTGAATGCCGGTGTGCCCAAGTTGCCGCTCATGGCCGCTAAGTTCAGCTGTGAGGACTGAGCCAGCGCCACAACGGTTTGCATCCTCCTTTTTTCCTTTGCTATCACCAGCGATTCGGCCAGATTCGATCCGGTGGAAGTGGTTTCCAGCGAGACCTTGTAGTTTCCCACCACAGTCAAGGGTCCATTGGGTGCCGGCATCTTCATCTTGAGATATGCGGTATGAGTTGAGGCCATGAATGCCGCCAACGCCGGTCTCCCCAGCAGTGCATGGTAGGGGCTGTCCAGATCAACCACCTCGAACATAAGGTTCTCAACCCGGCAATTGTCACGTCCTCCAAATGATACATCCACCCGAATTTTTCCCATGGGCGAACAGGACAAGCCCGGAACAATTCGATGAAATGTTGTGTGGGTCGGCTGCAGCATGTTTTCGGTTATGCCGAGCGTACGCATGGTGTGCCGGTACATGATGTTTATGCTGCTTCCGTTGTCTACCAGCACTTTGCTAAACTTGACTCATGTCGTTGGCCCATGCATGATTGGGTCCACAACCAGAGCGTATCCGCCGGGATTCGGCATTATCTTTGGGTGATCCTTGAACGACCAGGTAATTTCCTGATCTGACCACATCATGTATTTCGGAACTTCCGGCATCACTGCGTTCACTTCCATGGAACGGCGATGCACACTTTGCCTATCTGTTGGCTTAGTGAAAAACACAACACAGCACAGATGCGGGTCCTGGTAAACATTCCGGCCCAAAGGTGTCGGTGGTGGCGCTTGATCATTACCATTTCCCACCTGATGAACTTCTTGCTGCTACGGCCGGTTCTGCTGAGCAAAAACTGGTTGCGCATTTGCGCCGGTTAGCGGCGGTGGTGGTGGTAGTTTTACGAAACCTTGGTTTCCGGCATCTTTCATCATGCCTCTCTCCATCAACCTCTTGGTCCAGGAGCAATCTTTTGTGAGGTGCTTTGCCGGCCTTGCCGGATTAGGTGTGTGCCACCGTCATGGTTGATCCATCGGGGATTCCATGGTGTACTTCTCCTGATCTTGCCATGGTTTTTTCTCAATCCATTGCTTTTTCGGACCAGCCCAAGTCTGTGTTCCGGTTTTCTGTCTTTGGCTTCCACTGGCGCCGGAATGATCCTGCACCGCGGCCACTTGCTGCAGACCGTACCTTCGATCCGGAAAATCCTCTTGTTTTGTTATGCCGGTTGTCCCGGTACTGCTCCTGGCGCGGCTGGCTTCTTTGCACCGGATCAGCTTGAACTGCAAGTTGCATTGGATCCCCCAGCGCGTAGCTATCTGCCACACGTATCATCTCAGCCAAGGTTGTCGGCATGTTTCTTTGCAACTTCTGCCACAGCGGCGAGCCTCTCCGGCATCCATTGTAGAACCAAGCAATAGCTTGTGCTTCTATGACTCCTTCACAGGAGTTCCTTGTGGAGTTCCACCGGGTCAAGTAATCCCGGTCTGTTTCCTTATCGCGCTGCTAGCATAAAGCGAGTTGCTGTGATCTGTTTGGCCTCCGGTATATGCTGCTGAAGTTGCTCACGAAAGCTTCCTCAAAGTCAAGCCAGCCATTTATACTTCCCTTTGGAAAATTGTTAACCCAAATACGTGCCGGTCCCACGAGGAAGGAAGGTATGATTCTCACAGCCCAACGCTGGTTTCCTCCGCGTGCAGCGGTTCCTCCGCCACCAGCGACGTATACTGCGGTCACATAGTCCGCTAGCCAATCTTCCGGTTTGGTGGTGCCATCGTATGTTTTTGTGTCACGGGGCAACTGAAAGTTGCGTACCGATGGTTCTTCCCTCATGATCCGCGGGCCAAAGCACTGCGGACCCGGAGGACCTTCAGCTTCGATCATCTCGGAAAGATGCACTCTGTCCAGCCTGTGCCTCGCATCCCGGTCTGGCAGGCATCTTTCTCCAACACGCTCTCCCAGTGGATTACGGTAAACTCCGACCCTTTCCATTCCGGAATCGGCCTCATCATAGTGTTCCGGTATCACAACTTTTCCTCGTTGGTACCTTGGCGGTGGCATTTCATCCGCATAAGATGCTCTTGCCGCTTGATAATTTTGCCCGGTTTCACCTTTACCGGCATAAGCGTTTCCGGCATAGCCACGACCTACCCCTTGGCTTTTTCTACCGGCATCGTATTGCCCGGCTTGTTGTTTTCCGACAAAAACCGGATCGTACACGGTCATCTGCTGTGCATTTGCATCTTTTTCTCTTCTTCTGTCAGGATGGGGGGATGATGCCTGCCCATGCGACTTGCTTCCAGCATTCTTTGCCGAACGTACCGACTTTGACGCTGCAGCTGCTTTGTTAATTCTAGCAAGCTCAACATTTTGTGCCTCTATCATATCAAGCAACTCTCTTACTCGATCCTGCTGTTTTGCCAAAGCATCACCGAAAAGCGATTCACACATCTCTACTGCAGCCCTAGCAACTTTTATTGTTTTATCCGGACTGATGTACTTAGGTTTTTCTACCATGCTCAAAGATACCGACGTGCTTTTTCCGGCAAGAACCTCCCGGCGCAAATCCTGATCTAAGTTGCGACCTCTAAGCCGATTTCCCGCTACTCTAGCAGGTTGAGCCCTAACGGAATCAAAGCCATGGGCAGCGTTGTACTCACGTAGGGTTAGGTTGAGCTCTCGCTGAGCCTTGATGATGTCCGCTCCACCGGAGAGCAGCTTCTGCCGCTGCGCCTCCAGCTCAGCTTGAACCGTGGCGGGGTCGATGTCCTGCGCGATGGGCGTTGCCAACACGCTCATGGCCGCCTGGAGCGGGGGTTCCGGCGGTACAGCAGACGTTCCGCCGACGTCCTCGTCGCGCTCGGTTGGAGGCTTGGCCGGACGCGCGGACTTGGTCTGCCCAGCGCCCTCCACGACAGCTTCTTTGTCGGCATCGCCCACGCCAGCCATCATCACCTCCATGCTGCCGGCGGCGCAGCCGGTGCGCAGCCCGCGAGCAGCAGAATATCTTGGCGGGTCCGGCGCTACCAGCACCGGCGAGAGGTACTGACGCTCCGGAACGGAGCCGAGGTAGACACGGTGGCTGCCCAACTCAATGATTCGGCCGTTCTTGGAGAACTTACCGCCGTTGGCGAAGCAGCCCGCGTTGTCGTCGACGAAGTCCAACGAGCCGAGGCGCTGAACGAGTCCAGACACCACGCGCTCGCCGGAGACGGTGAGGAGCCCCGCCCGAATGTGAACTCCACCGAGCGCAGCTGCTGGCCCCATGGTGGGCGCCAACTGTCGTCGTGGTGAACAGACAGATGCCATGGGATGGCTTAAGTTGGGGCCGAATGTGCGCTAGAGGATTCGGGGGAGGGTTTTGGTAACAAAGGAGAGGATCTAGGAAGGAATTCCGGTATGAATTTGATGAACTTGGCCTTGGCCAGAGGTTGAAGAACGTACGGAATACAAGGTGAGCACCTCTACCCTGCTCTACTTCTCTCTATCACCTAACGATCCGTCCCGCGCAGGGGTGTGCTCCCTCTCCTTATATAGGGGAGATGGTGGCTTACAAGGGAAGAAACCCTAATGGCATCTTTGATGAGCTAAGCTACTTTATAAAGCTTCTTTGGCCTTGATGACACTGGTCTTGTCTTTAATCAGGAAGAGATGACCTCGTTCGGTACCTTTTACGTCACCTTCTGCTTTAGCTTCAGGGCTTCAATTAAAGCTGATTTGCTTCGCTCATCCTTGTCCTCTAGTCCTTGGGAGAATCTTTGACCAGAATGCCGACATGCTACAGTTGAGCTTATGCCGGTACTCCGGCATCTCTCATGTTTACCGTATTCTGGTACACCCCTCATGGGATACCAGTATACTTTACCTTGGCGCTAGCCATCTTAACTTGGTCATCCGGATCAACCTTTAATCCGGTATCTTAGAAGATAAACAGGGCAACCTTGCCATGCCTTTGGCCTACCGGGGGCCATCCCCCCAACAGTGATGAAAGTCTTAGAGTAATAGCTTGGTTATAAGGCTGAAGTTATTATTATCTTTGAAATAAAAATAATATTGGACTTGGCATTTTATTATTTTTAAAGAATTAATAATTAATATAATTATTATTCAGGGTTTAAATCCTTCTAATAAGTATTTAATAAGTTAATGATAAAAGAAAATTAGTTCTTGTGTATTCTTTATTTACTTAATGGTTTTTATTTAATTTAGGAAGTTTTCCTAATTATAGAATTTTAATTGAATTTAGAAATAAAGAAAAGACTTAAATAATAAAGGTTAAACAATTAAATTTTTATTAAAAATAAAAATTTCATATTGTATTTTTATTGGATAGATTTTATTTTTTTAAGAATTTTGATATCTCATTTATATTTTTCAGAGTTAAAATGAATTTTCTAAATTCTTGTAAAGTTACAGATATTTTTCTGGATTTATATTTAAAAAACAAATACAAGAGTTACCCGGTTAGTCTACCCACACAGTCACTGACTGGTGGGGTTGTGGCCACGTTGGCTGCCACGGTGGCGACGATGTGGCAACCATGGCCACCACCGGCGGCCAGTCATGGACGACGCTGGCACTGGAGGGCTCCCGCGAGCGTGTGCGTGTGCTCAAACGAACGAGGACGACGAGACGAACCTAATGGTGGTGGTGCCGCCTCCAAATGGTCGCCGGAGCTTGGCCGGCGGCGAGACCGAGCGGCAGAGCTCGCAGGTGAACGGTGCGGCGTAGCTATGGGACGCAATCGAGCGGGCTATGCATAGTAGGAGGATCAGGGGCTCACCAGGAGCACGCAGGGCTTGACGGCGTGGCAAGGGGAGGTCTAGTTCGCCGGAATTCGTCGGTGCCAGCGTCGGAGAAGACAAGGTCGACAGCTACATTCCGGGAGGCTATGGCTTGATTCCTCTTGCACGGTGGGCTTGTCGAGCACGGGGATGACGACAGTGACAACGGCAGGGCTTGGGGATGCTCCGAACGACGGCGATTGGAGATGACCAGCGAGCTAGGGTTTCGGTATGGGGGAGAAATTGGACAGAGGGGGAAGAACTCGAGCTAGGGTTCGTTCCTGAGCCTTTATACGGCTTGGGCTTGTTCCTCGTCACGCAGACGATCAAGGAGAGGTCGCCAGCGAGAGGGGAAGGCGAGCACGTCGTCGTCCTGTCCACCATGCGAGCAGGAGAGGATGAGGACGACCCCCTCCCAGATCTTTTAACGAAGGGGTACGTTGGGCCAGGCTGGGCTGTGTTGGGCTGGTGCTGATGGGCTGCTGGTGGGCTGCTCGGCCAGGTGAGGTCCAGGTAAGTCCCTTTTCTATTTTTCTATTTCTGTTTTCCTTTTTCTGTTTTACTTTTCTATTTTGAATTCTGGTTTTAATTCAGATTTCAATTCTTTTCTATTTTGCAGGTATTTGACAATTTGAGTTTCATTAGGACTAAATAAAGGGTCATTGTATTTCTGAATTATTCTTGAATAATCATTTAATATATGTGAGCTTTTGATGAGGACATCCCTACTACACCACTACCTCCGTCATTGATAAATGAAGATGAACCTGCTGTGAAGCTCAAGTCCGATGAAGTTCGGATTGGACCAATTACAAGAGCTCGTGCGAAGCTACTTAAACAACGAGTGAACTTGTTTCTAAAAGATACTTTGATTGATGAGAACTTTATACTGCCTAAGTCCTATTACTTATGTATCATCAGTTATCAAGAGGAGACGAGCATCGCACGAGGAGAGGAGCAGCTGGACATGAAGATGGACATGAAGATGGACGTGAAGCTGGACATGGAGCTGGACATGAAGATATCTCATGGACGCGCGAGGGAGGAGCGGGAGGAATGCGCGAGAGGAGAAGACGACGTCCAGGCCGGTCCAGCACCCGGTCCGACCGGACCCACGACCGGCCAGCCCGGTCACAGACCCGTTGACCGGTCGCCAACCGCCGCCAACCGGATATGAAGCATCGTACCGGGCAACAACCGGAAAGTTGCGAAGTTTCGGTTGCCGCCCGGTTGACCGGACCACGGACCGGCCCGCCCGGTCCACAGCCCGGTTGACCGGATTCCAGACCGGACCGAGTCCGAGTCCGTCTCGACCAGCATCTATTCCGGGTCGGTTATTCTTGTATCTTTTCGACCAGAACTCGTCCCGGACACCTATATAAGTGCCCAGGATGCCCCCCTAGCTGCTTTAGACCACGTTTAAGATAAACCCTAGTTCTTAGTTGTTTGCTCTAGCAAAACTATTGAATCCCTACACCATATTGCTTGATATTGTGTAGATCCTGAAAAAAGTCGTGTGTGATCTGCTGTTCCATTGGGAATTAGACGGTTGCAACTTACCGCTTCGTGGTCGGCGGCTACGTGCGCAAGTGTGTGGAGTTGCGAATATCTTGCAGGGTTGAGAGCTGTTGCATTGGCGACAGGGACCAATCGAGAGATCTCGTTGCGTCATACAAGTTATCATCCACTTCATCGTCGTGTTTCTCCGCTGCCATCACCCCGTGATCATCATCACCACCGTTGCTTACTGAGAAGATCAGGCCACCCGTTATCATCTTGGTATCAGATTTCCAGTTTTCATCGGTAAGCCATCCACAATCCACCCCATATTTGAGTTGTGAGTGTTTTTCCTATCCAGAAAAAGCCATAAAAAAAATTAGGGTTAGGGTTTGCCATAGCCTTAGATTGCACTAATTTCAAGTTTTAGTTGTTTTTCGTAGTTGTTTTTGCGTATCTTTTCTTTCCATCTAGTATTTTAGGGTTTGTGTTTTCTCTATCATCTAGTTTATCATAGTGAGTCAGTTTTGTTACTCCGAGTCCACATAGTGTACAGTGTGCTTGTTCCCAACCATAGACACAGCCTTTCGATATAAAGTGACTAGGAACTATCCCAGAAGAGACTAGTTTTACCGCTCGACAGGCTGCTCGTTAGGTTATCGGTGCTTTGCATATTTCTGTTTGCCGTGTTATCAAGGAGTTGAGTCACAAAAAAAAGAGGAGAAAATTGAAAAGAAGCAAAAAGAGCTACATAGCTGCGTGTGTTCTACAAAAAGAAAAATCCAAAAAGAAAAGTGTTGTGCTACTTGAATCAAGTGAAGGCCTAAGTTACTTTACTGCACCCGTAGTTGAGCAATCTTGTGCCTGTCTCGTTGAGCTTTGCTAGCGTCTCTCTTGTGCATTGCAACCTTTCCCACATATAGTTGCATTGCCCCATTATATCGCCTTGTGTGAGTATCATTGGTTGTCTACGTTCAGCGCTAGAGCTTGTTATTGGTGCAAATAGGTAGCCTACCTACAGCCCCACATATACCCTGCTTTGTCGTGTGATTTGTTCTTATACCCTTGATATTCGCTTCGCTACATCCGTGCACTAGTTGTTACTACAAGTGGTAAGCAACACTAATTTACTTTGGAACGGTAAGATTTCCTTTTCTTATCGGTTTTGAGTGAGTTGTGAGAGTACCACCATATATTTTTGATTTAGTGCACTAATCTACTAACGATGTCTGCTAGTGATCATAAAATTGTTAACCAGGAAAACAAGAGTGCTGCAGATATCATCACATGGAGGGAGTATGAGGCTCTTCGTAATGAGATGCGACGTGAATTCCGCGCTCAGGACGAGGTACTTAATGGGAAGATTGATGAGATTTCCCAAAAGTTGGATGCTACTCATGTGACCGTCACTACCATGCAAGATCAAATGACAGATGTACAACGTAATCTTGCTGATTTGCGCTTAGCTGTTGAAAATTTGACCGGGCAACAACAACAAGACGATGACGAAGATCCTGAGCTTCAAGATGACGCACACAATGTTCGTGGTGCGCCACGTGGTAATCGTCCTCGCGGTTGGGCTCCACTTGGCCGCAATGGTCGTGGACAAGATGAGGAAGATGGCTTGGTTAAGCCCAAGTTTTCTATACCCAAGTTTGAAGGAGGAGCTGATGTTGAAGAATACCTCACTTGGGAGCTCAAGATTGAGAAGTTGTGGAGCTTACATCCACATTATACTGAAGACCGGAAGATCAAGCTTGCTTCTTCCGAGTTTGATGGCTATGCTTTGCGTTGGTGGGATGCTTTTGTTCGTAACAGAGATGAGGATGGTGAGCATCCTATACGCACATGGCGTGCCATGAAGGAGGCAATGACTTGCGAAATATATATGATAAGCTGACTCTATTGAGACAAGGTGTGAAGACTGTGGATCAATACTACATGGAGATGGAGATGCTTATGCAGCGTGGCCGTGTCCGTGAGTCTCTTGAGATGACAATGCAGCGTTTCCTCAACGGTTTGAAGTATGATATCAAAGGCATTGTTCGTCACTACAGCTACACCAATATGAATCAATTGTTACATCATGCAAGAGAAGCTGAATCACAGTTGGCTGACGAAGCAAAGGTCAAAGGTCGAGCTACAGGAGGTGGGCGTTTCACACCCCGCGCGGCACCATCTTCGGCGCCGGCGCCTTCGGCGCGCTCCGCACCTTACTCTACTCCTCCTAGTAAGCCGGTCTCCAATGTGTCTAACACAAAGAAGTCCGAATCTGCTACAAGTACGAGTGGCTCTAATGTGTGTACTGCGCGTAACTGTGATATGGTTTGTCATACATGTGGTGGCAAGGGTCACTTCAAGAGAGATTGTCCGAACCGCAAAGTCATGGTTATCAATGAGGACAATGAATACGAGACTGGAGATGATGTTGATCCTAATGCTCCAGAAGATGATGACTATGACACCGATGGTGAAGATGCATATCCGTCCGATGCTCGCACCATTGTTGTGTCGCGAGCGTGCTCTTAATGTGTTGCCTAGTGCATCTACTCAGCGCTGCAATTTGTTCCAAACAAAGGCTTTAGTTGGTCACGACAAGGCTTACAAGGTCATTATTGATGGCGGGAGTTGCCGCAATTTAGCAAGCAAGGAGTTATGTACCAAGCTGAAGTTGAAGTATCTACCGCACCCGCATCCATACTATATTCGAGTGGTTGAGCGACAATGGTGAGATGAAAGTAAACCACATGGTGCGTGTTGAATTTGCTATTGGACCGTATAAGGATTGCATTGATTTTGATGTTGTTCCTATGACGGTGTGTCACCTACTATTGGGACGGCCTTGGCTCTATGACCGTTTCAGTGCAACACAATGGCCGTGCTAATACATATCACTTGGAGTTCAAGGGAAAGAAAATTAATTTACAGCCTATGACACCACAACAAATTGTCAATGAGTCTCGTCAGAAAGTTGAAGTTAACTTGGAGGATGCTTCATTAGATAGGCGAGAGAATTGTAATGTTGTGAGTGATATAACGAAAAGTGAGAGAGTGAACTCCTTAGTCTCATTAGCCACCAAAGAAGACATGAGAGAATTTAGTGAGGATCCTAGAGCCATGCCTCTTGTGCTCTTGTACAGGGGTACGGTTTTGGTTTCTAACGACATGACCCCTCTTCCTATTGGTGTTTCTAATGTTTTGCGGGAATTTGGCGACGTGTTTCCGGACGAGGTACCCGCAGGACTTCCACCATTGCGAGGTATTGAGCATCAAATCGACTTGATTCCCGGAGCTTCGCTACCCAATCGGGCACCATATAGAACGAACCCCGAAGAGACGAAGGAAATACAGAAGCAAGTACAAGCGCTACTCGACAAAGGTTATATCCGCATAAGCCTTAGTCCTTGTGCTCGTTCTCTGTTATTCTTGTTCCTAAGAAAGATGGTACATGGCGTATGTGCGTAGATTGTAGAGCGATAAACAACATTACTATTCGTTATCGTCACCCTATTCCCCGTTTAGAGGATATGCTAGATGAATTGAGTGGTGTTGCTTGTTTTCACTAAAATTGATTTGCGTAGTGGTTATCATCAAATTAGGATGAAAGAAGGGGATGAGTGGAAAACCGCCTTTAAAACAAAATTTGGTTTATATGAGTGGTTAGTAATGCCTTTTGGTTTAACTAATGCACCTAGCACTTTCATGAGACTGATGAACCATGTTTTGCGTGATTTTATTGGCAAGTTTGTGGTTGTGTATTTTGATGACATATTAATCTACAGCCGCAATGAATCTGATCATATTATACATATTCGACATGTTTTGCAAGTGTTGCGTGCTAGTAAACTCTATGGTAATCTTGAGAAGTGCACATTTTGCAAAGATAAGGTCATATTTACGGGTTATGTTGTCTCTAAGCATGGAGTAGAAGTAGATGTGTCTAAAATTGAAGCTATTCAAAATTGGCCTACTCCCATGAATGTGAGTCAAGTAAGAAGTTTTCATGGTCTAGCTGGGTTTTATCGCCGTTTTGTGCCCAATTTTTCTACTATTGCTGCACCTTTGAATGAATTGACTAAAAAGGGTGTTGCATTTGAGTGGGGCGTTGCCCAAGATCATGCTTTTGATGAACTGAAACGATTGTTAACTTCTGCACCATTGCTTGCACTTCCTGATTTCAATAAGCAATTTGAGATTGAATGTGATGCTAGTGGTATTGGAATTGGTGGTGTGTTGATGCAAGAGGGTCGGCCAATTGCATATTTTTCTGAGAAACTTTCTGGTGCTAAGTTGAACTATACAATATATGATAAAGAATTGTATGCTTTAATTAGAGTTCTTGAGGTTTGGCAACACTATTTGTGGCCAAAAGAATTTATCATACATTCTGATCATGAAGCTTTGAAATATCTGAAAGCCCAATCTACTTTGCATAGGCGTCTTGCTAAGTGGGTTGAGTTCATTGAGTCTTTTCCATACATTATTACGCATAAGAAGGGAAAATATAATATTGTTGCTGATGCTCTATCTAGGAAGAATATGCTATTAACCCATCTTGATGTTAAAATTCCTGGATTAGAGGTGTTATGTGATTTATATGCGACTGATCATGATTTTGTTGAACCGGTACCGCTTGTGTGTTATGGGTAAAGCATGGGAAAAGTATCACATACACGATGGGTTCTTGTTTAGAGCTAACAAACTATGTGTTCCGAGAATCGTCCGTGCGTTTGCTCTTATTGCAGGAATCACATGTTGGAGGTTTGATGGGTCACTTTGGGCGTGAGAAGACGCTACTCATGCTCGCTGATCATTTTTATTGGCCAAAGATGAGGCGGGATGTGGACAGGTATGTGAAGAGGTGCATTACTTGCAACAAGTCCAAGTCCAAGCTGAAGCCTCTCGGTTTGTATACTCCGTTATCGGCACCTACTACACCTTGGGAAGATATTAGTATGGATTTTGTGTTGGGTTTGCCGCGTACTAAACGAGGCCATGATTCTATATTTGTGGTAGTGGACAGATTTTCTAAAATGTCACACTTTATTGCCTGCCACAAAAGCGACGATGCATCGCATATTGCTAACCTGTTTTTCAGGGAGATTGTTCGACTACATGGAGTTCCGAAGACTATTGTTTCTGATCGTGATGTGAAGTTCATGAGCTACTTATGGAAGACACTTTGGGGAAAGCTAGGGACAAAGCTACTATTCAGTACTACTTGGCATCCCCAAACTGATGGTCAAACTGAGGTGGTGAATCGAACCTTGTCACAACTGTTGAGATCCATGATCAAGAAGAACCTGAATGAGTGGGAAGAGTGTTGATCCATGTGAAGACTAAAGAGTTGATCGAGAAGAAAGGCAAGAGCAATGCTGCAAGGATGAACAAGAAGCGCAAAGAGATGTTGTTCAAGCCTGGTGATATGGTCTGGGTACATTTTCGCAAGGATAGGTTCCCGAAGCTGCGGAAGTCTAAATTGAAGCCTCGTGGTGCTGGTCCTTACAAAGTGCTTGCCAAGATCAATGATAATGCATACTCGATAGATCTTCCAGTTGATGAGTTTGGTGTCAGTAATTCTTTCAATGTTGCTGATTTGACACCATATGACGGAGAAGACCTTGGAGCGTCGGGGTCGATGCCTTTTGAAGGGGGGGGGGAGATGATGAGGACATCCCTACTACACCACTACCTCCGTCATTGATAAATGAAGATGAACCTGCTGTGAAGCTCAAGTCCGATGAAGTTCGGATTGGACCAATTACAAGAGCTCGTGCGAAGCTACTTAAACAACAGGTGAACTTGTTTCTAAACGATACTTTGATTGATGAGAACTTTATACTTGCCTAAGTCCTATTACTTATGTATCATCGGGTATCAAGAGGAGACGAGCATCGCACGAGGAGAGGAGCGACTGGACATGAAGATGGACATGAAGATGGACGTGAAGCTGGACATGGAGCTGGACATGAAGATATCTCATGGACGCGCGAGGGAGGAGCGGGAGGAATGCGCGAGAGGAGAAGACGACGTCCGGGCCGGTCCGAGCACCCGGTCCGGCCGGACCCCGACCGGCCAGCCCGGTCACGGGCCCGGTTGACCGGTCGCCAACCGGCCGCCAACCGGATATGAAGCATCGTACCGGGCAACAACCGGAAAGTTGCGAAGTTTCCGGTTGCCGCCGGTTGACCGGACCACAGACCGGCCCGCCCGGTCCACAGCCCGATTGACCGGATTCCAGACCGGACCAGTCCGAGTGTGTCTCGACCAGATCTATTCTGGGTCGGTTATTCTTGTATCTTTTCGACCAGAACTCGTCCCGGACACCTATATAAGTGCCCATGACGCCCCCTAGCTGCTTTAGACCACGTTTAAGATAAACCCTAATTCTTAGTTGTTTGCTCTAGCAAAACTATTGAATCCCTACACCATATTGCTTGATATTGTGTAGATCCTGAAAAAGTCTTGTGTGATCTGTTGTTCCATTGGGAATTAGACGGTTGCAACTTACCGCTTCGTGGTCGGCGGCTACGTGCGCAAGTGTGTGGAGTTGCGAATATCTTGCGGGGTTGAGAGCTGTTGCATTGGCGACGGGGACCAATCGAGAGATCTCGTTGCGTCATACAAGTTATCATCCACTTCATCGTCGTGTTTCTCCGCTGCCATCACCCCGTGATCATCATCACCACCGTTGCTTACTGAGAAGATCGGGCCACCCCTTATCAGCTTTATTGCAAATTTTCATTAAGCATGATTTTATGCTCTCATTTTAATTTCCTTTTTCTTGTGGATTCAAATCTATTTTGAATTATTAGAGTTGAGAATTTCTATTCTAAGTGTTTTAGAAGTTATCATTAGGGCTTGATCTCTTAATTGAGAATTTGGTCCCTTGCATATGTTTTTTGTGTGAACACTTATTTATTAAGATCTTGTAGGTTTTATTATAACCTAATTTCAAGGTTAGCAATAGTATTATATTTTAATAACACCTCGAAATACCTAGAGTAGATATTACTCTCCTCATGGTTGGGTCTTTGTAACGGCCCCGGATATACCCCTATTAGATTTGCTTGTTGTTTTTCTCTTTATGCATCATCATACATCATGCATCATATCATCCATGTTTTTATTAAATAAAACTATTTTATAAACCCTCTCTTTATCCTTTCTTTTCACAAAACCCTAACCCCTCTCATATTCTTTACTTTACAACTAAGTTGTGCAACAAATAATTTTGGAATAAAATGTGTTTTGTTTTGGTTACAACCAAATAAATATTTTACAACTATTTTTAAATGTCTTCTCACCTTTGTTTCAAATTCAAAATAGAAAAGGTTTGAATTCAAATGTTTTAATAAAAAGAAAACAAAAGAAAAACCCTCCTCTCTCCCTTGGGCCCCTCTCTCTTCCCTGGCCCAGTTCTTCCTCTCACCCTGGGCCTCTCCTCTCTCTCTTTTCCTTCCTCTGGGCCGAGCCCACCTCCTCCTCTCTCTCTTCTGGCCCAAGTCCACGAGGCCGTGTACCTCTTCGCTCTCCTCCTCCTTTTACCTCGTCAAAGAAACAGAGGAGCAGCGTGGCTGTCGTCCTCATCCACGCCGTGGTCCTCCTCCCTTTTTTCCCCTCCCCATGTGATCCTTTTCCCCTCTCCCTTGCTTTACCCTGGAGCCAGCACAGCCATCACGCCAACCTCGCCTCTTTTCTCCCTCCTCCTTCCTTTCTTCTACACCAAGGCAACACAGAGGGTTTCCCACCTCCCGCGAGTACCCCATGGCACCACCGCAGCGAGACCGCCCGCGCCTCGCCGCCGCCACCAAAAGGACCGCCTCGATGCCGCGCACCTCCTCCTCGCAAGCAATCGGGACGGGAGGCCCTCAGTCGAGCGGGCGCTCGCCGTTCCCCTCCCTCGGCCGCCGCGCTTTTTCTTCAATTCCGGCTACCGCGGCCCCTCCCCGGCAACCTCGACCTCACCAACGTGACCCAGGTGACCCCCTCTACCTCTCAGTACCCCTGCTCATCACCTTCGTCCCCTGGTTCCGCCTCCCGACGTTGACCTCCTCTCCACCGCCACAGATCCTCTCCGCCGCCGCGTCTCCGGCAACCTTTGTCTGGCGGCGCCTCTCCCTCTTGGTCCACGCCGACGAGGCGAGTGGAACGCGCCCACGCGCGCATCCTGGAGGCCCCAGCACCGTCCGCGAGCGCAACGCCCCGCCGCGGTGACCGCCTTCCTGGAGAACGCGAGCGGCATCGGCCGCAGAACGAGCACCTGGTGTGCGTGCGCGGATGGTTCGCCACGGTGGCGTCCACGTGGCACCGCGGCCCACCTGCCAGCCTCTCGGGTTAGACCCTGCTCCGGTGAGAAACCCCCTCCCTCTCCAGATCTGATGTTTTTGCGTTTTGGCCTCTGGCATTTCCAAAACCCTAACCCGCAGTCCCTGTGCTGCTAGTTTCCAAGAAAACCCCTTGCTTCTTTTTAAAATGAACCCGGGGTCCTTCCCCCTTTCTGTAAATTGTTTTCGGGTCCTTTCCCATTAAAATAAATCCTATTTTACCAATTTAAATAAGAAAAACTAATATGTTAATAACTTTTAAATGGTAATTCATATGAAAATGTTTTCTATATGAAAATTGATCAGAAAAACGAGAGGAATATTAATATGCCATCCATTCATCTGTTTGCATCTTGCATCATGTCGTCCGTTGATAGTTACACATGTTCCCCTCACATAACATGCGGAGTATTTCGGATTCCGACTAGGATTTCCCCGCTCCGCTTAACTTTGAAGTAGCTCACCCCTGCCATGTTTGCTATGCTAATCCACCCTTAATTTTGGCGGTAGAAAATGCAACTCGAACCTTAATTGTTTGTCCGGGGTTCCGACTCCGATTAATTAGATAAGTTGCATCGCATCATAACTGCCATGCCATGCATATCATCTTGATCATGCTGGATCTTCTTTATCCGTAGTAGTAAGACTTGCACCGTTGTGTGTTCCAGCATTTGCTTCTTCCCGGATAGGATCATGATGTGGTGTTGTGAGATACGACAAGTTCTTCTGCAGCTTTTCACAGGCGAGCTCTCTCTCTTCACCTATTTTACTCTCTCCCTCGCACTGCTATCCTTATGTTGCGATTATTTATCGAGTCACGTGTCCTATTCCACTTGTTTACCATAATAATCCTATATGTATCATTCCTTACCCTTAGCCGTTGATTGATGTTTGAGCCTTGCGAGTCGTAGGCGTGTTTAGGATCTGTTGTTTATCTCGATCTGTTATCGGGATATGTTGGGTTGTTGGGAGGTTATCACATGCTATATCAGTTCTTGGAGATACACATGCTTTACTTATTAGTTAACAACTAAAATTGTAAGCGAGAGGCATGCTGTGAGCCCCTTTGCGAAAGCATCGGAACTTTGACTCGCTAATGTCCCCTAGGACCCGAGTTCTTGTTATCCGTTCCGAGATTGAGCGCTCTACCCATGCGTGGGGACGATTATTGGGACCCCCCTCACCCATTACCTTTTCTCAAGTCAGTTGAAAAGGGGGCCACAACCTTGGTTTTATTTGCCTATGCCATGTATGCCATGCTTTACTTACTTGTTGCCTTCGGGTGTTTACTTCCTGGTGCCTTCGGGTGTTTATATTCTGTGCTGTACCTTGCGGGACGTTTAGCGAAGCGTGTGGTTTGCACGCCTAGCCGCCGGCGCAAACCTCTGAGTCCGCTTCGGAGTACGGCCGGACTTCGTTACGGGTAGCTTAGTTGGGTGGCCCCCCTAGACTTTCTTGCTGAACTGGGAACGGTCTTGTTGTGAGACATCCACCTGTCGTAAGTGGGTCAAGCATGCGTATGGTTACGTTTGGGCAACCCCTGCAGGGTGTACATCTTATCGATAAGCCGTGTCCGCGGTTATGGACGACTTGGAATTGCTTGATCATAGAACAACTTACACCGTTATCTTATAACTAATAATCTGCTAATAACTTGCGTAGTAATATAGCATTACTACAATCGATACCTAATAAAACTTGTCCACCGTTGAGTTCCTTTTACATTGCCTCTTCGCAATTGTTGAAGGGGATATGTGTATTTGGCTGGGTTATGTTTGTGTAGTATTTATCTATTACATTATGCGCTCTCTTATCTTCTCTGAGTAGACGGATGTTGTAGCGTGTCTCTATTGGTTATAGTTTTGCTGCCGCTAAACCTACCATATAGCCCCAGGCGATATATATTTATACTCGCTCGGCGAGCATAGCCATTTCTAGTCTCGCTAAGTACGTGCCGGAGTTCGTTCCTTGGTACTTACTCTCGCCTTTTCCCCTTTCTCTTTTGCTTCCTTCCTTTTGTCGGCAACCGATGGCCCGACTTCGACAGGTACGAGATGACGACGTTAGCAAGGTTACCCTTACGGCTTGGCCTGGGCAGGGTTATGGACGCCACTGGTTATCTTCAGGACTCTTAGTCCAATTTGTATCTTGTCCGTACTCGGACGTATTCGATCTTTCTGTATGATTTGGATCTTTGTATTGTATATTTGTATCTTGACTCGTTGGAGTCGTTGTTGTGATATATGTATCTTGTGGGCTCTATTGTAATCCTGTTGTAATGTTACCGCTCGTGTTAATTCCTCGGCATCACGTGTGTGATTCGTCGCGCACGTCGTGTCGGAGGGCGTCTCGAGATCGATATCGTGCGGATTTCGGCGGGATCGCTGGAATCCTCAGGATACCGGTTCCGGGGCGTCACAAGTTGGTATCAGAGCCTCAGGTTGACGGTACCCCACTAGTCCAGCCTGTAGGATAACCTTGCCAACGGACGTTGTTGTGTCTAGTGTCAAAACTATTTTCTAAAATCCGTTGGATAGATCTGATTAGTTCTGATTTTTCTCCTTATCTCTAATCTTGCTCCTCTTATCTTTGTGATTTTTGAGTCTTCTCTCTTATCTGAGTTTCTCTGAGTCTTAGGTTCCGACGTGGGTTGGACGATCTCTGCCTTAACCTAATAGGACCGATCTTTGAAGACCTTCCGACAGAAGAACATCACCGGTGGTTAACCTTCGTCTTCTCCATTGACGTCATCTATGCCTCTCTGACCTTTCTACAATTCTTTGTTCTTTGTCTCCGTCGAATCTTTGCTGGCAATGCTTGTCGATATCGTCAATCAGAATTCTGGGAGCTGATACACGACTCTCCTATTCTTGTGCAGAGTAATACTTTGGGTGCGGGATGGACTAATCACCATAACGACTACTCTTATTATTCGCTCTTGTTACAATGAATTGGTGGATCCGTGTGACTGTTACTCCTTCCTTTGTTTCTCCGGAGTCTTCATCGTCATCGGAACAACGACTTCTTGTTGGTGGTGTCGCCGATCAAGCTGGAGCAAGCCTTCTTGTTAGTGGTGTCGAGGAGATCGACTCGTCGCCTGAAGATCCGATAGTTCACCTCTCTCCCCCTTAGGTTGACGTGGAATCTCGGGGCGAGATTCCTTGTTAGTGGTGTCGATTGTAACGGCCCCGGATATACCCCTATTAGATTTGCTTGTTGTTTTTCTCTTTATGCATCATCATACATCATGCATCATATCATCCATGTTTTTATTAAATAAAACTATTTTATAAACCCTCTCTTTATCCTTTCTTTTCACAAAACCCTAACCCCTCTCATATTCTTTACTTTACAACTAAGTTGTGCAACAAATAATTTTGGAATAAAATGTGTTTTGTTTTGGTTACAACCAAATAAATATTTTACAACTATTTTTAAATGTCTTCTCACCTTTGTTTCAAATTCAAAATAGAAAAGGTTTGAATTCAAATGTTTTAATAAAAAGAAAACAAAAGAAAAACCCTCCTCTCTCCCTTGGGCCTCTCTCTCTTCCCTGGCCCAGTTCTTCCTCTCACCCTGGGCCTCTCCTCTCTCTCTTTTCCTTTCTCTGGGCCGAGCCCACCTCCTCCTCTCTCTCTTCTGGCCCAAGTCCACGAGGCCGTGTACCTCTTCGCTCTCCTCCTCCTTTTACCTCGTCAAAGAAACAGAGGAGCAGCGTGGCTGTCGTCCTCATCCACGCCGTGGTCCTCCTCCCTTTTTCCCCCTCCCCATGTGAGCCTTTTCCCCTCTCCCTTGCTTTACCCTGGAGCCAGCACAGCCATCACGCCAACCTCGCCTCTTTTCTCCCTCCTCCTTCCTTTCTTCTACACCAAGGCAACACAGAGGGTTTCCCACCTCCGCAGTACCCCATGGCACCACCGCAGCGGACTGCCCCGCGCCTCGCCGACGCCACCAAAAGGACCGCCTCGATGCCGCGCACCTCCTCCTGCAAGCAATCGGGACGGGAGGCCCTCAGTCGAGCGGGCGCTCGCCGTTCCCCTCCCTCGGCCGCCGCGCTTCTTCCTCGATTCCGGCCACCGCGGCCCCTCCCCGGCAACCTCGACCTCACCAACGTGACCCTGGTGACCCCCTATACCTCTCAGTACCCCTGCTCATCACCTTCGTCCCCTGGTTCCGCCTCCCGACGTTGACCTCCTCTCCACCGCCACAGATCCTCTCCGCCGCCGCGTCTCCGGCAACCTTTGTCTGGCGGCGCCTCTCCCTCTTGGTCCACACCGACGAGGCGAGTGGAACGCGCCCACGCGCGCATCCTGGAGGCCCCTGCACCGTCCGCGAGCGCGACGCCCCGCCACGGTGACCGCCTTCCTGGAGAACGCGGCGGCATCGGCCGCGAACGAGCACCTGGTGTGCGTGCGCGGATGGTTCGCCACGGTGGCGTCCACGTGGCACCGCGGCCCACCTGCCAGCCTCTCGGGTTAGACCCTGCTCCGGTGAGAAACCCCCTCCCTCTCCAGATCTGATGTTTTTGCGTTTTGGCCCCTGGCATTTCCAAAACCCTAACCCGCAGTCCCTGTGCTGCTAGTTTCCAAGAAAACCCCTTGCTTCTTTTTAAAATGAACCCGGGGTCCTTCCCCCTTTCTGTAAATTGTTTTCGGGTCCTTTCCAATTAAAATAAATCCTATTTTACCAATTTAAATAAGAAAAACTAATATGTTAATAACTTTTAAATGGTAATTCATATGAAAATGTTTTCTATATGAAAATTGATCAGAAAAACGAGAGGAATATTAATATGCCATCCATTCATCTGTTTGCATCTTGCATCATGTCGTCCGTTGATAGTTACACATGTTCCCCTCACATAACATGCGGAGTATTTCGGATTCCGACTAGGATTTCCCCGCTCCGCTTAACTTTGAAGTAGCTCACCCCTTCCATGTTTGCTATGCTAATCCACCCTTAATTTTGGCGGTAGAAAATGCAACTCCAACCTTAATTGTTTGTCCGGGGTTCCGACTCCGATTAATTAGATAAGTTGCATCGCATCATAATTGCCATGCCATGCATATCATCTTGATCATGCTGGATCTTCTTTATCCGTAGTAGTAAGACTTGCATCCGTTGTGTGTTCCAGCATTTGCTTCTTCCCGGATAGGATCACGATGTGGTGTTGTGAGATACGACAAGTTCTTCTGCAGCTTTTCACAGGCGAGCTCTCTCTCTCTTCACCTATTTTACTCTCTCCCTCGCACTGCTATCCTTATGTTGCGATTCTTTATCGAGTCACGTGTCCTATTCCACTTGTTTACCATAATAATCCTATATGTATCATTCCTTACCCTTAGCCGTTGATTGATGTTTGAGCCTTGCGAGTCGTAGGCGTGTTTAGGATCTGTTGTTTATCTCGATATGTTATCGGGATATGTTGGGTTGTTGGGAGGTTATCACATGCTATATCAGTTCTTGGAGATACACATGCTTTACTTATTTGTTAACAACTAAAATTGTAAGCAGAGGCATCTGTGAGCCCCTTTGCGAAAGCATCGGAACTTTGACTCGCTAATGTCCCCTAGGACCCGAGTTCTTGTTATCCGTTCCGAGATTGAGCGCTCTACCCATGCGTGGGGACGATTATTGGGACCCCCCTCACCCATTACCTTTTCTCAAGTCGGTTGAAAAGGGGCCACAACCTTGGTTTTATTTGCCTATGCCATGTATGCCATGCTTTACTTACTGTTGCCTTCGGGTGTTTACTTCTGTTGCCTTCGGGTGTTTATATTACATGCACTGTACCTTGCGGGACGTTTAGCGAAGCGTGTGGTTTGCACGCCTAGCCGCCGGCGCAAACCTCTGAGTCCCTTCGGAGTACGGCCGGACTTCGTTACGGGTAGCTTAGTTGGGTGGCCCCCCTAGACTTTCTTGCTGAACTGGGAACGGTCTTGTTGTGAGACATCCACCTGTCGTAAGTGGGTCAAGCATGCGTATGGTTACATTTGGGCAACCCTCGCAGGGTGTACATCTTATCGATAAGCCGTGTCCGCGGTTATGGACGACTTGGAATTGTATAGCTTGATCATAGAACAACTTACACCGTTATCTTATTGCTAATAATCTGCTAATAACTTGCGTAGTAATATAGCATTACTACAATCGATACCTAATAAAACTTGTCCACCGTTGAGTGCCTTTTACATTGCCTCTTCGCAATTGTTGAAGGGGATATGTGTATTTGGCTAGGTTATGTTTGTGTAGTATTTATCTGTTGCATTATGCGCTCTCTTATCTTCTCTGAGTAGACGGATGTTGTAGCGTGTCTCTATTGGTTATAGTTTTGCTGCCGCTAAACCTACCATATAGCCCCAGGCGATATATATTTATACTCGCTCGGCGAGCATAGCCATTTCTAGTCTCGCTAAGTACGTGCCGGAGTTCGTTCCTTGGTACTTACTCTCGGCTTTTCCCCTTTCTCTTTTGCTTCCTTCCTTTTGTCGGCAACCGATGGCCCGACTTTGACAGGTACGAGATGACGACGTTAGCAAGGTTACCCTTCTGGCTTGGCCTGGGCAGGGTTATGGACGCCACTGGTTATCTTCAGGACTCTTAGTCCAATTTGTATCTTGTCCGTACTCGGACGTATTCGATCTTCTGTATGATTTGGATCTTTGTATTGTATATTTGTATCTTGACTCGTTGGAGTCGTTGTTGTGATATATGTATCTTGTGGGCTCTATTGTAATCCTGTTGTAATGTTACCGCTCGTGTTAATTCCTCTGGCATCACGTGTGTGATTCGCCGCGCACGTCGTGTCGGAGGGCGTCTCAGAATCGATATCGTGCGGATTTCGGCGGGATCGCTGGAATCCTCAGGATACCGGTTCCGGGGCGTCACAGTCTTGGTTATAAAGATAAGTGGTTGATCACCACACACATGGTTTTAATTATAAGATGTAGCACAAGGTTTTTTCTTATGTTCAATAATTGAAGAATAAGATTGAACTAATGTGCAATTCTAGGGTTCTAATTCTATTTACCTAATGACACATGGGTTGGAACTTAATTGTGGCTTAGGTTTTAGTTGTGATCACCCAAGTGATGCACAAACTAGGGTTGAGATACAATTCTAGGTTGTAGAGATGAGATGACACCATATTGCATTGGCTAGGGTTTAATCTCCCCTATCCATGATAAGATGGTTACTTGCTTAATATTTTATGTTCTCCTCTAGTTACTAAGGACTTGAGAATTGGTTTTATCTTATACCACTAGACTTCTATTATTATCCTTAATCTATCATTGAAGTATTTAGGGTGGCTATGATTCTCATCTTAGTTGCCTTTGGTTATAAGGATGATTGTTTATTCACACCCAATTAAGTATAGGGTTTGGCACTAAGGTTTCTTAGGTTCACTAATTGAGGAACAAGTGAAATAATAGATGTGGTAGGATTCTACTTATGATCCCAATTGATTCACAAGTTAGGATTGAGATATAAGTCTAGGGTTGCTTACTAGTGATCTCCCTATGATTTCATGTGGTGAATGATATCTACTTATCATATAGGGTTTAGCTTATGGATTATTCTTCTATTTCTCCAAAGCATGATCATGGCGTTCTCATGATCAACTTATTCTCAATGGCTTCTACTCCCAATTCATAGAGTATATGATCATTACCCAATTTGTAATGATCAAAGGTTTGACTTCCTAAGGTATCTCTCATGAATTAGTTTTTCTCATTTCCAAGATCAAGTATTGTCTTGATCAATTAGTGTATAGTACTTCTATTTTATTTTCTTGGATGGACATGGATATGGTTGCCTCAATAGTTTATATCCCAGGAAAATGCCTGAGATATTCACTTAGAGTTCTTCTCAAAGAATGATGATTTAATCATCTGGATTTATGGATGGTTCTCTCCCTCAAATTCAAGTGTTGCCTCAACTCACTTGAGTGTAACACCATAGCTTGAACTCTCTTATTAGAAATGGATTGTTCTAGGGTTTATGGTGTACTCACAAGATCTCTTTAGGCATCTAGGCTAAGAATCCACTTGTCTAGCTTAGTTGGATTAGTCTCATTCTTACTTCATCAACTCATGGATATGGTCTTATTCCATTTGATATTTGGTTATCTCACAACTCCAAGATGAAATGGTTTATCTCCTAATACTTTAATTCAAAGGTTGTCCTTGATTCTTAAATAGGTAAAGCTAAGATTGGTATGAATGGTCTCTTTCATTTGGGAAGGACCTTAATAATACCCTAAGGTTAGGCTCCATAGAGAATGATGTGATCATCAATATCTATGTATAACATAAATGGGTTCTCTCTCTAGGGAATGTCTTGAATAATATCTCAAGGTTATGCTCCAAAGATAATGATGTGATCATCAATATCTATGGTTAACATAAGTGGGTTCTCTCTCTCTAGGAAATGTCTTGAATAATATTCTAGGTTTATTCTTAAAGATGATGATTTGAGCATATGGATATATGTATCCAAGGTTATAACTCAAATGTTTAACATTACTTCTCTAATAAATATAGAACTCTCTCTCTTCTCTAGATTGTGATGTATAATAATTTTAATAGAGAAGAATATAACAAATGGAACTAGGGAACATTTCTAGAGTTGGGCTCCTTGTCATTATTCCAAGATTTAAGTGGAATGAATACCATGAGGTTCATGGTAGGAACATGGATTAGTTTAAGACATGGAAAAGATAAGGCAAGAAAAGTTTCTCCCTTTTATTGTTACTTGATTTGTAATTGAATAGATGTTCCTATGTTATGGCAAGAATACCATATTATGATGTTTTATAAGATCAAGCAATTGATCCTTGATTAATATGTTATTGTGTTGGTTTTAGTTCCATTTGATCTAACTCCTTAGATCAAATCATCTCTACCCAAAACAAGGTTTTAGCAAAGGTCACATTGAGGTTTATAACACTTGATTTGATGAGCTACTTCAATTCCATCAAGGTCAAGTGAAACTTCAGTTACTGTGACATGTTTTACTTTAAAGCGCAAAAATTTCCCGGATTTTCTATGCATGAATGCAATGCACACATCTTTTTCCTCTATTTTTGTAACCTCAAATCTTGGGATATTACAAAACAACTACCCATCTATTCATGGAGTGTCCCTGAAAGAACATGTCCATTGTCCCATGTGTGGTTTTGGTAATTGATGACAATCCCTATGGACTAATGGTTGCATTGAGAATCAATCTTAGGACATGTCCATAGCATATGATGGTCTGAAGGTTGCAAGAAGGAGAAGATCGAGTACGATGAAGAAGACAGATGAAGACGGTGTCGAAGAGAGATGAAGACGGCATAGAAGATGAAGAGAGATGAAGATAGCGTAGAAGATGGATGAAGATGATGGCATGCGTACAATATGGAAGAAGACGGTGGTGTGTATGTTGGAGGAAGACGGTGGCATGTACAATGATGAAGAGGATGAAGACGGAGCTTGCCGACTCGAGAGGAACGCGCAAGGTTAAGGTTTGTGCTCGATAGGATAGTAGGTCGCATCATCGGAGAGAGCTCAAACCTTGCATGCATTGCATTGTGTTTCTTGGTTGTTCTTGGTTCTTATCCTTGAGATGTTCGAGAGCTTGTGTTCATTCTCATGACAAGCTCTAGCTCATCGGAAACGGATTCCGGATGCATCGCATGTTGCATGTGCGAGGGTGATGATTTTTCTGATATACCATATTGAGAGGTTACACCTCTATGACCATGAGAAAATCATCATCCACTCTTTTCCATGATTTCATCATGTGAGAAGGTAGCTCTTGTCGCCCTCTTTCCAACAAAATTGGTTTCATGTCATTCCGAGTTTCCTAGCGGGAGTTATTGCGTTTTCCATGTTGCAGAGAAAAACAAAACGAAAATAAATATTATTGGGCCGGGCGGTACTACCGCGAGCGGTACCGGCCGAAGTACCGCACGCCCAGTTTTGTATACTGGATCGCAAGCGGTACCAGGCCGGTACCGGCCCTGTAGTACCGTAGCCCATTTACGGTACCGGCCCGGTACCAGGCCGGTACTACCGGCCCGTTTTCTTTTCTCGTTTTTCAGCCCCGCTCAGCTCCAGCCCTAGCCTGGGCCACCGCCCACCTTCTGGCCCAGCCCAGCCGCAGCACCCCCCACGGCCCAGCCAACCTTGCCCTTGCCCCGCTCTAGGCCACCCCCGCGGCGCTCAGCTGGGCCCAGCAGTCGCCGCCGCTCGCCAGGCCGACGGAGCTGCGCCCGCACGCGCTCCCGCCCGCACGCTGCGCGCCACGCTCCCGCTCGCTCCACGCGGCCTCGCTGGCCCACGTGCAGGCCACGCTGGCTGGCCGCTCGCTGCCCGTGCAGGAAAGCTTCCTCGCTCGATCCCCGCGCGCGTTGACCCGCACGCCTGGCCGCCCGTACGGCTCCCGCCCTCCACGCTGATTCTCGCCCACGCCTGCTGGACCCACGCGCTGCCGCGCCACATGCTTCATTGCTGCGCCCTGTTGCCATGCTGCGGTCCCGCGATTCTCTCCCTCTCTCTCTTCAGATTTGCTCTGGTTTTGCACAAGCGGTAGTACCGCTTTGCACAGCGGTACTACTGGTTTTGGCCGATTTTTGCCTGATTTTCGCACAGTTTCAGCGCGAGCGGTAGTACCGCTCGGGCGTGAATCTGACAGTTTTTCCAGCCCAACGGACATATTTTGGAGCCCCCTATTTATACCTCTCTTCCACCTCCGACCCAACCACTTCTTCCCCTCCATTCTCTCTCCTCCATTGTTGACCTTGGAGAGCTTCTTCCTCCTCTTGATCCCCCCACTATTTCTTGCATATTTTTAGTGGAAAGGAGAGAGGAGATCTAGATCTAGAGCTTCACCAATTGAATCCCTCTCCAAGTGAGGGGATCTTGCTAGATCTAGATCTTGGAGTAATTTGGTGTTCCTCCTCTATTTTGTTCTTCCTCCCTTATTCCCCCAATAGCTTTCGTAGCTTTGTTGGAATTTGGGGGAGAAGAACTTGGGCATCTTAGTGGTGTTCTTAGCCATTGCATTAGGTGCATCGATTTGGGTTCTCTACGGGGTTTCGGTCTTGTAGAGGGCATGTTGACCTTGGTGGTGTTGTTGCCTTAGTGGCCTTGTTACCTTTGTGGTGTTGTAGCCTTTGTGGCCTTGTAGCCTTTGTGGCCTTGTCGTCTTTGTGGCGTGGTAGCCTTTGTGGCGTTGTTGCCTTTGTGGAGTGTGGTAGCCTTTGTGGTTTTGGAGCCGGTTGTGGCGCGTTGGTGTCTTGGTGGCCTTGTCGCCGGTGTGGCGTGTTATGGCCTCTTGTGGCCTTGTACTTGAGAGCCTCCGTGTTGTGGAGTTGCCTCAAGCTTGATAATTGGGAGTTTGCCCAAGCTTGTACGAGTTCGGTGACCACCCTCAAGGGTCCCCTAGTGGATCGAGGCTTTCCCCTTGGTGGAAAGGCTTGAGGAGAATACGGTTGTCCTAGTGGCTCATTGGAGTGCCTCGTTGATGTCTACAGGACTTCTATTCTTGTAGACAGTGTTGGGCCTCCAAGAGCAGAGGTTTGTAGAACAGCAGCAAGTTTCCCTTAAGTGGATCACCCAAGGTTTATCGAACTCAGGGAGGAAGAGGTCAAAGATATCCCTCTCAAGCAACCACTGCAACCACAAAGCAAGAAGTCTCTTGTGTCCCCAACACACCTAATAGGTGCACTAGTTCGGCGAAGAGATAGTGAAATACGGGTGGTATGAATAAGCAGTAGCAACGGCACCGAGAAAAGTGCTTTGCCCGGGACGATAAACAAGCGGTAGTAATGCAGCGTGTAGTAACGCGAGTAAAAACGGTAAACAAACGGCGATAGCGATATTTAGGAACAAGGCCTAGGGATCGGACTTTCACTAGTGGACACTCTCAACATTGATCACATAACGAACGAGATAAATGCATACTCTACACTCTTGTTGGATGATGAACACATTGCGTAGGATTACACGAACCCTCAATGCCGGAGTTAACAAGCTCCACAATTATGCTCATATTTTAGTAACCTTTAGTGTAAGATAGATCAAAAGACTAAACCAAGTACTAACATAGCATGCACTCTGTCACCTTCATGCATATGTAGGAGGAATAGATCACATCAATATTATCATAGCAATAGTTAACTTCGCAATCTACAAGAGATCATGATCATAGCATAAACCAAGTACTAACACGGTGCACACACTGTCACCTTTGCACACGTGCGGGAGGAATAAAACTACTTTAATAACATTGCTAGAGTAGCACATAGATAAATTGTGATACAAACACATTGCAATCATAAAGAGATATAAATAAGCACCTCACTATGCCTTTCAACGGTGAATAAGTATTCGTGAAATATAGCCTAAAAGACCCACACGGTGCACACTGCTGTCACCTTTACACACGTGGGACAAGGAGTCTCCGGAGATCACATAAGTAAAACTCACTTGACTAGCATAATGACATCTAGATTACAAGCATCATCATATGAATCTCAATCATGTAAGGCAGCTCATGAGATTATTGTATTGAAGCACATAGGAGAGAGATGAACCACATAGCTACCGGTACGACCCCAAGCCTCGATGGAGAACTACTCCCTCCGCATGGGACCGGCGGCGGTGATGAAGATGGCGGTGGAGATGGCAGCGGTGTCGATGGAGAAGCCTTCCGGGGCACTTCCCCGCTCCGGCGGGGTGCGGGAACGAGGACTCTGTCCCCCGGATCTTGGCTTCGCGATGGCGGCGGCTCCGGAAGGTTTTCCGTATCGTGGTTCTTCGTATCGGGGTTTTCGCGACGGAGGACTTTATATAGGCGAAGAGGCGGCGCGGGAGGGTCGAAGGGGTGGCCACACCATATGGCGGCACGGCCGGGGCACGGGCCGCGCCGGCCTATGGTGCAGGGGCCTAGTGCCCCCCTCGGTCCTTCCGGGTGTTCGGATGCTTCGGTGAAAATAGGAACACTGGGTCTTGATTTCGTCCGATTCGAGAATATTTCGTTACTAGGATTTACGAAACCAAAAACAGCGAGAAAACGAGAAGCTGGCACTTCGGCATCTGGTTAATAGGTTAGTTCCATAAAATGCACGAATATGACATGAAGTGTGCATAAAACATGTAGGTATCATCAATAATATGGCATAGAACATAAGAAATTATCGATACGTCGGAGACGTATCAAGCATCCCCAAGCTTAGTTCTGTTCGTCCCGAGCGAGGTAAAACGATAACAAAGATAATTTACGAAGTGACATGCCATCATAACCTTGATCATACTATTTGTAAACATATGTAGTGGATGCAGCGATCAAAACAATGGTAATGACATGAGTAAACAAGTGAATCATAAAGCAAAGACTTTTCATGAATAGTACTTCAAGACAAGCATCAATAAGTCTTGCATAAGAGTTAACTCATAAAGCAATAAATCAAAGTAAAGGTATTGAAGCAACACAAAGGAAGATTAAGTTTCAGCGGTTGCTTTCAACTTGTAACATGTATATCTCGTGGATAATTGTCAACATAGAGTAATATAACAAGTACAATATGCAAGTATGTAGGAATCAATGCACAGTTCACACAAGTGTTTGCTTCTTGAGGTGGAGAGAGATAGGTGAGCTGACTCAACATAAAAGTAAAAGAATGGTCCTTCAAAGAGGAAAGCATCGATTGCTATATTTGTGCTAGAGCTTTTATTTTGAAAACATAAAGAGAGCATAAAAGTAAAATTTTGAGAGGTGTTTTTTGTTGTCAACGAATGGTAGTGGGCACTCTAACTACCTCATCAACCGAGACTTTCAAGAGCGGCTCCCATGAAGGACGTTATCTCTACCGGCCAAGGTAGATCATCCCTCTTCTCTTTTGTTTACACATGTACTTTAGTTTAGTTTTTCTTTATTTATGGATGACACTCCTCCCAACCTTTTGCTTACACAAGCCATGGCTAACCGAATCCTCGGGTGCCTTCCAACATTCACATACCATGGAGGAGTGTCTATTTGCAAAATTAAGTTGCTTATTGATGAATCAGAGCAAAACATGCGAAGAGAATTATCAATGAAAGTTAATTAATTGGGGTGGGAACCCCATTGCCAGCTCTTTTTGCAAAATTATTGGATAAGCGGATGTGCCACTAGTCCATTGTGAAAGTCGGTCAAAAGTAAATGACAAGATCGAAAGATAAAACACCACATACTTCCTCATGAGCTATAAAACATTGACACAAATAAGAGGTGATAAATTTTGAATTATTTAAAGGTAGCACTCAAGCAATTTACTTTGGAATGGCGGAGAAATACCATGTAGTAGGTAGGTATGGTGGACACAAATGGCATAGTGGTTGGCTCAAGGATTTTGGATGCATGAGAAGTATTCCCTCTCGATACAAGGTTTAGGCTAGCAAGGTTATTTGAAACAAACACAAGGATGAATGGTACAGCAAAACTCACATAAAAGACATATTGTAAACATTATAAGACTCCATATCGTCTTCCTTGTTGTTCAAAACTCAATACTAGATATTATCTAGACTCTAGAGAGACCAATTATGCAAACCAAATTTTAGCAAGCTCTATGTATTTCTTCATTAATGGGTGCAAAGTATATGATGCAAGAGCTTAAACATGAGCACAACAATTGCCAAGTATCAAATTATCCAAGACATTTTAGAGTTACTACATGTAGTATTTTCCAATTCCAACCATATAACAATTTAACGAAGAAGAAACTTCGCCATGAATACTATGAGTAGAGCCTAAGGACATACTTGTCCATATGCTACGAGCGGAGCGTGTCTCTCTCCCATAAAGTGAATGCTAGGATCCATTTTATTCAAACAACACAAAAAACAAAAACAACGCGACGCTCCAAGCAAAGTGCATAAGATGTGACGGAATAAAAATATAGTTTCAGGGGAGGAACCTGATAATGTTGTCGATGAAGAAGGGGATGCCTTGGGCATCCCCAAGCTTAGAACGCTTGAGTCTTCTTAAAATATGCAGGGGTGAACCACGGGCATCCCCAAGCTTAGAGATTTCACTCTCCTTGATCATATTGCATCATACTCCTCTCTTGATCCTTGAAAACTTCCTCCACACCAAACTCGAAACAACTCATTAGAGGGTTAGTGCATAATAAAAATTAACATGTTCAGAGGTTACACAATCATTCTTAAACTTCTGGACATTGCATAAAGCTACTGGACATTAATGGATCAATGAAATTCATCCAACATAGCAAAAGAGGCAATGCGAAATAAAAGGCAGAATCTGTCAAAACAGAACAGTCCGTAAAGATGGATTTTATTAGGCCACCAGACTTGCTCAAATGAAAATGCTCAAATTGAATGAAAGTTGCGTACATATCTGAGGATCATGCACGTAAATTGGCTTAATTTTCTGAGCTACCTACGAGGAGGTAGACCCAGATTCGTGACAACAAAGAAATGCGGAACTGCGCAGTAATCCAAATCTAGTACTTACTTTACTATCAAAGACTTTACTTGGCACAACAATGCAATAAAATAAGATAAGAAGAGGTTGCTACAGTAGTAAACAACTTCCAAGACACAAATATAAAACAAAGTACTGTAGCAAAATAACACATGGGTTATCTCCCAAGAAGTTCTTTCTTTATAGCCATTAAGATGGGCTCAGCAGTTTTAATGATGCACTCGCAAGAAATAGTATGTGAAGCAAAAGAGAGCATCAAGAGGCAAATTAAAAACACATTTAAGTCTAACATGCTTCCTATGCATAGGAATCATGTAAATAAACAAGTTCATGAAGAGCAAAGTAACAAGCATAGGAAGATAAAACAAGTGTAGCTTCAAAAATTTCAGCACATAGAGAGGTGTTTTAGTAACATGAAAATTTCTACAACCATATTTTCCTCTCTCATAATAACTTTCAGTAGCATCATGAGCAAACTCAGCAATATAACTATCACATAAAGCATTCTTATCATGAGTCTCATGCATAAAATTATTACTCTCCACATAAGCATAATCAATTTTATTAGTAATAGTGGGAGCAAATTCAACGAAGTAGCTATCATTATTATTCTCATCAAGTGTAGGAGGCATAGTATAATCACAACAAAATTTACTCTCCGCAGTAAGTGGCACCAAAAGACCACTATTATTATAATCATCAGAAATAGGAGGCAAAGTATCATCAAAGAAAATTTTCTCCTCAATGCTTGGGGGACTAAAAAGATCATGAAAACCAGCTTCCCCAAGCTTAGAACTTTCTATATTATTATCAACAATGGTGTTCAAAGCGTTCATACTAATATTACTACCGAGCATGCAAATAAGATTCCATAGGTTTTTTAATTTTCGCATCAAACAATCCATGTTTTAAATCAGGAAATAGAATAAGAAGCTCATTGTTGTCCATTATGCCAAACTAGTGTAAACAAGAAACAAATAGATGCAATTGCGGGATCTAAAGGAAATAGCTTTGAGCACAAACACAATGGCGCCGGAAAAGTGCTTGTACACGAGACCGGAGTATGAGTGCCTTTTTACCTTTCCTCCCCGGCAACGGCGCCGAGAGAAGTGCTTGATGTCTACGGGACTTCTATTCTTGTAGACAGTGTTGGGCCTCCAAGAGCGAGAGGTTTGTAGAACGGCGACAAGTTTCCCTTAAGTGGATCACCCAAGGTTTATCGAACTCGGGGAGGAAGAGGTCAAAGATATCCCTCTCAAGCAACCCCGCAACCACAAAGCAAGAAGTCTCTTGTGTCCCCAACACACCTAATAGGTGCACTAGTTCGGCGAAGAGATAGTGAAATACGGGTGGTATGAATAAGCAGTAGCAACGGCACCGAGAAAAGTGCTTTGCCCGGGACGATAAACAAGCAGTAGTAATGCAGCGAGTAGTAACGCGAGTAAAACGGTAAACAAGCAGCGATAGCAGTATTTAGGAACAAGGCCTAGGGATCGGACTTTCACTAGTGGACACTCTCAACATTGATCACATAACAGAACAGATAAATGCATACTCTACACTCTTGTTGGATGATGAACACATTGCGTAGGATTACACGAACCCTCAATGCCGGAGTTAACAAGCTCCACAATAATGCTCATATTTTAGTAACCTTTAGTGTAAGATAGATCAAAAGACTAAACCAAGTACTAACATAGCATGCACACTTGTCACCTTCATGCATATGTAGGAGGAATAGATCACATCAATATTATCATAGCAATAGTTAACTTCGCAATCTACAAGAGATCATGATCATAGCATAAACCAAGTACTAACACGGTGCACACCTCTGTCACCTTTGCACACGTGCAGGAGGAATAAAACTACTTTAATAACATTGCTAGAGTAGCACATAGATAAATTGTGATACAAACACATTGCAATCATAAAGAGATATAAATAAGCACCTCACTATGCCATTCAACAGTGAATAAGTATTCTGTGAAATATAGCCTAAAAGACCCACACGGTGCACACACTGTCACCTTTACACACGTGGGACAAGGAGTCTCCGGAGATCACATAAGTAAAACTCACTTGACTAGCATAATGACATCTAGATTACAAGCATCATCATATGAATCTCAATCATGTAAGGCAGCTCATGAGATTATTGTATTGAAGCACATAGGAGAGAGATGAACCACATAGCTACCGGTACAGCCCCGAGCCTCGATGGAGAACTACTCCCTCCGCATGGGAGCGGGAGCGGTGATGAAGATGGCGGTGGAGATGGCAGCGGTGTCGATGGAGAAGCCTTCCGGGGGCACTTCCCCGCTCCGGCAGGGTGCCGGAACGAGACTCCTGTCCCCGGATCTTGGCTTCGCGATGGCGGTGGCTCCGGAAGGTTTTCCGTATCGTGGTTCTTCGTATCGGGGTTTTCGCGACGGAGGCTTTATATAGGTGAAGAGGCGGCGCGGGAGGGTCGAAGGGGTGGCCACACCATATGGCGGCGCGGCCGGGGCACGGGCCGCGCCGGCCTATCGTGCGGGGGCCCGGTGCCCCCCTCCGGTCCTTCCCGGGTGTTCCGGATGCTTCCGGTGAAAATAGGAACCCGGGTCTTGATTTCGTCCGATTCCGAGAATATTTCGTTACTAGGATTTCTGAAACCAAAAACAGCGAGAAAACGAGAACCGGCACTTCGGCATCTTGTTAATAGGTTAGTTCCAGAAAATGCACGAATATGACATGAAGTGTGCATAAAACATGTAGGTATCATCAATAATATGGCATAGAACATAAGAAATTATCGATACGTCGGAGACGTATCACTCGTGCCTCCACACCGCTCCAACGGAGACGTAGCACCCTTGGGTGTGAACTTCGGGATACATCGTCGTCTCCTCGTGCACCGGTTACTTCTCAACCCGAGATCCTTTACCTATGCGCTTTACATTGTGATATCTATCTTGCTTGATGTGCTATACCTAGCTTGTTATCACCTTGTTGCTCATCATGCTAGCATAGGTTGTTGGTGCACTTAGGCAAACCTCTAGTTGATAGGCTTTGAGCTAAACTAGTAAACACTTAGTAGTTTTATTCCGCCTAGTTTAGCTCTCTAGTAGAAGTTTTTATACACCGCCTATTCACCCCCCTCTAGGCGACGTCCTTGTACATTCAATTGGTATCAGAGCTAGGGCTCTCTTATCTTGTTGGGCTTCACCACCTAGAGAGTAATGACGTCGGCTAGAGGATTAGTTCACATTACCACTTTTATATTTGATGGCACTAATTATGATGCTTGGAAGTTCTACATGCTTGATTATTTTAGGGGCATGCACCCTCATGTGGATCAAATTCTTGATATGGGTTATTCTCCTCCTAAGGATCCACAAAATCCAACTTTTGAGGAGAAAAATTCTTATCTAGATGCTCAAGCTACTAAAGTGCTTTGCCATGTTGTGAGTCATGTAGTGATTTCCTCCATCGCGCCTTTCTGGAGTGCTCATGAGTTTTGGACAAAGCTTCGAGATACATATGGTGGATCCAAGACCATTGAGGATGATCGCACTCCTTCCACTTCACCAATGTGTGGTAGGACACAAGGTAATGCTATGGTGAGTGGTGATGAACTTGCATTGTTGATAGTGAGCCTTCTCTTGATGATTCTTCATCCCTATCCCATTGCAATTTCATCTTTGGACTTGAACACTTATAGCACTATAAATGCTTTACATGCTAGTGTTGGTAGTCCTTGCATATCTTCATCCCATGTTGATATGCTTGCCTTGTCTTGTTGCCATAATGAAAATACTTTGCTTTCCTCTAGTATTTGTGTGACTAACAATGTAGAGGAAACCGAAGATACTATGGGCCAAGACAAGATCTTGGATGGAGCTTCAAGTAGTTCATATTCTTCATCATCGCACGGTTCTTACACATGCCTTATGGCTATGTCTTGAAAGGTATCTCCTTCTTTGGAACCCTCTCTATCTAGTGATGATGAGGATGATGATATGGAAGGACTTAATTTTGCTTCCTTAAACATGATGGGTGAGTTAGTATTCCATGCTCTCCATAATAAGAAATTTGCTTGCTCTAACTTTATGAAAATCTTGGATTTTGCCATTGAGAGCACAAAATTTATTGAGAAAATGGAAGAGCATGAGCGCGAGTATGCAAACGAGATTGCAACTCTTAGTGAAGCTCTTGAAGAACAACAAACCACCAATGAAACTCTTGAGGAGACCTTTACTCTAGAGCTATCTAAAGTAAAGGAATCTCGTGATAGAGCTTTAGAGGTGGCAAATGATTTTCAAATTAAAAATGTTGAGCTAGTAATTGCTCATGCTAAACTCCTTGAGGATGTTGAACTTCTCAAAAATGGCTCTAGGGCCATTGAGAGTGAGCTCATCAAACTCACCGAGTCACATGAGCAATTTAAGTCTCTCAACCTAATAGAGCTTGCTAAGTTGCCTTCTCCTTGTGCTATTATTGATGATGCTTGTGCTACTAACTCTACCTCTTGTGAAGCATCCATATTGAAGGAGAATGTTGAGCTAAGGGCTCAACTTGCTTTGATAACAAGCAATTAAGAGAAATTGGAAGAAAGTCATGGAAAGCTTTCTAGCTCCCATGATGATCTTCTAGTCTCTCATGATTTACTAAAGTTAGCTCATGAGGCTATCATGTCTAAGGTAAAATCTTGTGAGCCTCATGTGAGTTCTAGCACTACCTCTCAAAATGCTATTTTGCCATGTGCTAGTGCTTTTAGTTCACCCACTCATGCTATTGAGTTTAACTTGTGGTGAACTACCTTCTATGCCTTGTTGCTCTACAAATCCATGTCTAGTGCTAGTAATTCACCCATCCATGCTATTGCTATATCTTGTGGTGAATTACATACCTTGCCTTGTTGCTATAACAATAAAGCTTCCACTTCCTCTAGTACTTGTGTTGTTACTAACCATGTAGAGGAAATCAAAGAGATCGAGGCCCAAGTCACTTCTTTGAAGAAGGACTTGGTAAAGGGTCATGAAGGGAAGCAATCCCCCAATGACAAGAGTGGACTCGGATTCAACTCCAACGACAAGAAGAAGTCCACCATGCACAAGCGGAAGAAGGGCCAAGGGCATGTGAAGGACCCTGCCAAGATTGTGTGCTTCAAGTGCAAGATTGAAGGGCATCATGTTAGATCGTGCCCCTTGAAGAAGAATCCACTTGGCGAGAAGAAACAAGGGAAGCGGCCTCAAGATGGAGCTCATGGTCTACCTCAAGGTCAAGCTCATGGTCTACCTCGACTTGAAGAAAGGACGCTACCCAAGAAGGATCAAGCCAAGGCTCCCGTTGTGGAGAAATCAAGTGAGAAGAAGGAGAAGAGAAGGACATGCTACATATGCCATGAGAAGGGCCACATCTCCTCCTTTTGCACTATTGGTAACTCATCCAACCCTATCTTGATCCATGGTGCTTATTCTCTACATAAGGATAAGGTTGGCGATGTGTTTGCTAAATATGTTGGCACTCAAAGTGGTTTCGTAAAAAGAACCATTTGGGTTGCCAAGCCTATTGTGACTAACTTCTTAGGACCCAACTTGGTTGGGGACCATTGACAAGGTATCAACTTGTCAATGCCTACGTATTGTAGACTAGAGTTTGGTTGGAAGTAGAGGGCAAGTAGATCTCGAAGGTTTCAGCCGAAAATTACTCGACGATTAAGAAACTAGGGTTATGTTGACAATGGATTCGATCCTCTCTTTGTCCCTCGACTCCCCCTTATATAGGAGGCGGAGCCGAGGGATTCGTAATACACAAGTTACAGAGTCCGGGAGGGTTTCTAACTCGTCCCGTAAAATTACAAGTCTCTATATTTCCTAATATAACTCTAACTTTCCTTAATATTAACTGGGCTTCCGAACTTCATATACTTCTTTAGATAACTTTGCTTGAATCGAAGAATCAGGGAAAATCTCCAACTTTATAATCGTCAAGTAACTTTCTCAAGCCACCACATATCTTTAGATAAATAATTATATATTGTACAGGGATAATGGTAGTTGGGGCTAGTTCATCTGACGGATCAGGTACTAGTTAACTGCTCTAGTGGCAATCCGCAAAAACCTACTTCAAGATCACGTCCCTGGACATGATCTCGGGATACTGGTGTTAAACCTACAGGTGCCGCTTAAGGTCTTACCATCTGTCGAGTCTCAGTCATATTTTATCGGGTACCTAACGCGTCCATTAGGATTTTTCTTCGTATCTGTTGATACGGAAAATAGTAGCAAACCGACGTCAGAGACGGTGCCTGATACGTCTCCGACGTATCGATAATTTCTTATGTTCTATGTCATATTATTGATGATACCTACATGTTTTATGCACACTTTATGTCATATTCGTGCATTTTCTGGAACTAACCTATTAACAAGATGCCGAAGTGCCGGTTCTCGTTTTCTGCTGTTTTTGGTTTCAGAAATCCTAGTAACGAAATATTCTCGGAATCGGACGAAATCAAGACCCGGGTTCCTATTTTCACCGGAAGCATCCGAACACCCGGGAAGGACCGGAGGGGGGCACCGGGCCCCCGGACCATAGGCCGGCGCGGCCCAGGCCCTGGCCGCGCCGCCATATGGTGTGGCCACCCCTTCGACCCTCCTGCGCCGCCTCTTCGCCTATATAAAGCCTCCGTCGAGAAAACCCTGATGCGAAGAACCACGATACGGAAAACCTTCCAGAGCCGCCGACATCGCGAAGCCAAGATCTGGGGGACAGGAGTCTCTGTTCCGGCACCCTGCCGGAGTGGGGAAGTGCCCCCGGAAGGCTTCTCCATCGACACCGCTGCCATCTCCACCGCCATCTTCATCACCGCTGCTGCTCCCATGAGGAGGGAGTAGTTCTCCATCGAGGCTCGGGGCTGTACCGGTAGCTATGTGGTTCATCTCTCTCCTATGTGCTTCAATACAATAATCTCATGAGCTGCCTTACATGATTGAGATTCATATGATGATGCTTGTAATCTAGATGTCACTATGCTAGTCAAGTGAGTTTTACTTATGTGATCTCCGGAGACTCCTTGTCCCACGTGTGTAAAGGTGACGAGTGTTTGCACCGTGTGGGTCTCTTAGGCTATATTTCACGGAATACTTACTCACCTGTTATGAATGGCGTAGTGAAGTGCTTATTTATATCTCTTTATGATTGCAATGTGTTTTGTATCACAATTTATCTATGTGCTACTCTAGTGATGTGTTATTAAAGTAGTTTTATTCCTCCCGCACTCGTGTAATGGTGACGAGTGTGTGCATCCGTGTTAGTACTTGGCGTATGCTATGATCATGATCTCTTGTAGATTGTGAAGTTAACTATTGCTATGATAGTATTGATATGATCTATTCCTCCTACGTGGCGTGAAGGTGACGAGTGTGCATGCTATGTTAGTACTTGGTTTAGTCGTGTTGATCTTTCTTGCACTCTAAGGTTATTTAAATATGAACATTGAATTGTGGAGCTTGTTAACTCCGGCATTGAGGGTTCGTGTAATCCTACGCAATGTGTTCATCATCCAACAAAAGAGTGTAGAGTATGCATTTATCTATTCTGTTATGTGATCAATGTTGAGAGTGTCCACTAGTGAAAGTGTAATCCCTAGGCCTTGTTCCTAAATATCGCTATCGCTGCTTGTTTACTGTTTTATTGCGTTACTACTGCTGCGTTACTACTGCTTGTTTATCGTCCCGGGCAAAGCACTTTTACGTGCCGTTGCTACTATTTATTCATACCACCTGTATTTCACTATCTCTTCGCCGAACTAGTGCACCTATTAGGTGTGTTGGGGACACAAGAGACTTCTTGCTTTGTGGTTGCGGGGTTGCATGAGAGGGATATCTTTGACCTCTTCCTCCCTGAGTTCGATAAACCTTGGGTAATCCACTTAAGGGAAACTTGCTGCTGTTCTACAAACCTCTGCTCTTGGAGGCCCAACACTGTCTACAAGAATAGAAGCTCCCGTAGACATCAAGCACTTTTCCGGCGCCGTTGCCGGGAGGAAAGGTAAAAGTCACTCATACTCCGGTTCCAGGTAACGATACTTTTCGTTGCCGTTGTGTGTGTGCTCGAAGCTATTTCCTTTAGATCCTGCAATTGCATCTTTTTGTTTCTTGTTTACACTAGTTTGGCATAATGGACAACAATGAGCTTCTTATTCTATTTCCTGATTTAAAACATGGATTGTTTGATGCGAAAATTAAAAAACCTATGGAATCTTATTTGCATGCTGGTAGTAATATTAGTATGAACGCTTTGAACACCATTGTTGATAATGATATAGAAAGTTCTAAGCTTGGGGAGGCTGGTTTTGATGAGCATGATATTTTTAGCCCCCCAAGCATTGAGGAGAAAGGTTACTATGATTATACTATGCCTCCTATACTTGATGATGAGAATAATAATGATAGCTACTTTGTTGAATTTGCTCCCACTACAACTAATAAAATTGATTATGCCTATGTGGAGAGTAATAATTTTATGCATGAGACTCATGATAAGAATGCTTTATGTGATAGTTATATTGTTGAGTTTGCTCATGTTGCTACTGAAAGTTATTATGAGAGAGGAAAATATGGTTGTAGAAATTTTCATGTTACTAAAATGCCTCTCTATGTGCTGAAATTTTTGAAGCTACACTTGTTTTATCTTCCTATGCTTGTTACTTTGCTCTTCATGAACTTGTTTATTTATAAGATTCCTATGCATAGGAAGCATGTTAGACTTAAATGTGTTTTGAATTTGCCTCTTGATGCTCTCTTTTGCTTCAAATACTATTTCTTGCGAGTGCATCATTAAAACTGCTGAGCCCATCTTAATGGCTATAAAGAAAGAACTTCTTGGGAGATAACCCATGTGTTATTTTGCTACAGTACTTTGTTTTATATTTGTGTCTTGGAAGTTGTTTACTACTGTAGCAAGCTCTCCTTATCTTAGTTTTGAGTTTTGTTGTGCCAAGTAAAGTCTTTGATAGTAAAGTAAGTACTAGATTTGGATTACTGCGCAGAAACAGATTTCTTTGCTGTCACGAATCTGGGTCTAATTCTCTGTAGGTAACTCAGAAAATTAAGCCAATTTACGTGAGTGATCCTCAGATATGTACGCAACTTTCATTCGATTTGAGCATTTTCATTTGAGCAAGTCTGGTGGCCTAATAAAATCCATCTTTACGGACTGTTCTGTTTTGACAGATTCTGTCTTTTATTTCGCATTGCCTCTTTTGCTATGTTGGATGAATTTCTTCGATCCATTAATGTCCAGTAGCTTTATGCAATGTTCAGAAGTGTTAAGAATGATTGTGTCACCTCTGAACATGTTAATTTTTATTGTGCACTAACCCTCTAATGAGTTGTTTCGAGTTTGGTGTGGAGGAAGTTTTCAAGGGTCAAGAGAGGAGGATGATATACTATGATCAAGAAGAGTGAAAGGTCTAAGCTTGGGGATGCCCCGGTGGTTCACCCCTGCATATTATAAGAAGACTCAAGCGTCTAAGCTTGGGGATGCCCAAGGCATCCCTTTCTTCATCGACAACATTATCAGGTTCCTCCCCTGAAACTATATTTTTATTCCGTCACATCTTATGTACTTTACTTGGAGCGTCTGTGTGATTTTGTTTTTGTTTTTGTTTGAATAAATGCTTTTGTGGGAGAGAGACACGCTCCGCTGGTTCGTATGAACACATGTGTTCTTAGCTTTTAATTTTCATGGCGAAGTTTCTTCTTCGTTAATTTGTTATATGGTTGGAATTGGAAAATGATACATGTAGTAAATTGCTATAATGTCTTGGATAATGTGATACTTGGCAATTGTTGTGCTCATGTTTAAGCTCTTGCATCATATACTTTGCACCCATTAATGAAGAAATACTTAGAGCTTGCTAATTTGGTTTGCATATTTGGTTTCTCTAGAGTCTAGATAACATCTAGTATTGAGTTTTGAACAACAAGGAAGACGGTGTAGAGTCTTATAATGTTTACAATATGTCTTTTATGTGAGTTTTGCTGCACCGTTCATCCTTGTGTTTGTTTCAAATAACCTTGCTAGCCTAAACCTTGTATCGAGAGGGAATACTTCTCATGCATCCAAAATCCTTGAGCCAACCACTATGCCATTTGTGTCCACCATACCTACCTACTACATGGTATTTATCCGCCATTCCAAAGTAAATTGCTTGAGTGCTACCTTTAAAATTCCATCATTCACCTTTGCAATATATAGCTCATGGGACAAATAGCTTAAAAACTATTGTGGTATTGAATATGTACTTATGCACTTTATCTCTTATTAAGTTGCTTGTTGTGCGATAACCATGTTTCGGGGACGCCATCAACTATTCTTTGTTGAATATCATGTGAGTTGCTATGCATGTCCGTCTTGTCTGAAGTAAGAGAGATCTACCACCTTTATGGTTGGAGCATGCATATTGTTAGAGAAGAACATTGGGCCGCTAACTAAAGCCATGATCCATGGTGGAAGTTTCAGTCTTGGACATATATCCTCAATCTCATATGAGAATAATAATTGTTGCCACATGCTTATGCATTAAAGAGGAGTCCATTATCTGTTGTCCATGTTGTCCCGGTATGGATGTCTAAGTTGAGAATAATCAAAAGCGAGAAATCCAAAATGCGAGCTTTCTCCTTAGACCTTTGTACGAGCGGCATGGAGGTACCCCATTGTGACACTTGGTTAAAACATGTGCATTGCAAAGATCCGGTAGTCCAAGCTAATTAGGACAAGGTGCGGGCACTATTAGTATACTATGCATGAGGCTTGCAACTTGTAAGATATAATGTACATAACTCATATGCTTTATTACTACCGTTGACAAAATTGTTTCATGTTTTCAAAATAAAAGCTCTAGCACAAATATATCAATCGATGCTTTCCTCTTTGAAGGACCATTCTTTTACTTTTATGTTGAGTCAGTTCACCTATCTCTCTCCACCTCAAGAAGCAAACACTTGTGTGAACTGTGCATTGATTCCTACATACTCGCATATTGTACTTGTTATATTACTCTATGTTGACTATTATCCATGAGATATACATGTTACAAGTTGAAAGCAACCGCTGAAACTTAATCTTCCTTTGTGTTGCTTCAATACCTTTACTTTGATTTATTGCTTTATGAGTTAACTCTTATGCAAGACTTATTAATGTTTGTCTTGAAGTACTATTCGTGAAAAGTCTTTGCTTTATGATTCACTTGTTTACTCATGTCATTACCATTGTTTTGATCGCTGCATCCACTACATATGTTTACAAATAGAATGATCAAGGTTATGATGGCATATCACTTCAGAAATTATCTTTGTTATCGTTTTACCTGCTCGGGACAAGCAGAACTAAGCTTGGGGATGCTTGAAACGTCTCCGACGTATCGATAATTTCTTATGTTCTATGCCATATTGTTGATGATACCTACATGTTTTATGCACACTTTATGTCATATTCGTGCATTTTCTGGAACTAACCAATTAACAAGATGCCGAAGTGCCGGTTCTCGTTTTCTCGCTGTTTTTGGTTTCGAAATCCTAGTAACGAAATATTCTCGGAATCGGACGAAATCAAGACCCGGGTTCCTATTTTCACCGGAAGCATCCAGAACACCCGGGAAGGACCAGAGGGGGGGCACTGGGCCCCCAGACCATAGGCCGGCGCGGCCCAGGCCCTGGCTGCGCCGCCATATGGTGTGGCCACCCCTTCGACCCTCCTGCGCCGCCTCTTTGCCTATATAAAGCCTCCGTCGAGAAAACCCTGATGCGAAGAACCACGATACGGAAAACCTTCCAGAGCCGCCGCCATCGCGAAGCCAAGATCTGGGGGACAGGAGTCTCTGTTCCGGCACCTCGCCGGAGCGGGGAAGTGCCCCGGAAGGCTTCTCCATCGACACCGCTGCCATCTCCACCGCCATCTTCATCACCGCTGCTGCTCCCATGAGGAGGGAGTAGTTCTCCATCGAGGCTCGGGGCTGTACCGGTAGCTATGTGGTTCATCTCTCTCCTATGTGCTTCAATACAATAATCTCATGAGCTGCCTTACATGATTGAGATTCATATGATGATGCTTGTAATCTAGATGTCACTATGCTAGTCAAGTGAGTTTTACTTATGTGATCTCCGGAGACTCCTTGTCCCACGTGTGTAAAGGTGACGAGTGTGTGCACCGTGTGGGTCTCTTAGGCTATATTTCACAGAATACTTACTCACTGTTATGAATGGCGTAGTGAAGTAATTATTTATATCTCTTTATGATTGCAATGTGTTTTGTATCACAATTTATCTATGTGCTACTCTAGTGATGTGTTATTAAAGTAGTTTTATTCCTCCTGCCTTTGTGTAATGGTGACGGTGTGTGCATCCGTGTTAGTACTTGGCGTATGCTATGATCATGATCTCTTGTAGATTGTGAAGTTAACTATTGCTATGATAGTATTGATATGATCTATTCCTCCTACGTGGCGTGAAGGTGACAGGTGTGCATGCTATGTTAGTACTTGGTTTAGTCGTGTTGATCTTTCTTGCACTCTAAGGTTATTTAAATATGAACATTGAATTGTGGAGCTTGTTAACTCCGGCATTGAGGGTTCGTGTAATCCTACGCAATGTGTTCATCATCCAACAAAAGAGTGTAGAGTATGCATTTATCTATTCCGTTATGTGATCAATGTTGAGAGTGTCCACTAGTGAAAGTGTAATCCCTAGGCCTTGTTCCTAAATATCGCTATCGCTGCTTGTTTATTGTTTCTTTGCGTTACTACTGGCTGCGTTACTACTTGCTTGTTTATTGTCTCGGGCAAAGCACTTTTCTGTGCCGTTGCTACTATTTATTCATACCACCTGTATTTCACTATCTCTTCACCGAACTAGTGCACCTATTAGGTGTGTTGGGGACACAAGAGACTTCTTGCTTTGTGGTTGCAGGGTTGCATGAGAGGGATATCTTTGACCTCTTCCTCCCTGAGTTCGATAAACCTTGGGTGATCCACTTAAGGGAAACTTGCTGCTGTTCTACAAACCTCTGCTCTTGGAGGCCCAACACTGTCTACAAGAATAGAAGCTCCCGTAGACATCAGTGCCACGCCGCTCAGAACGGATCTGGGGTCTTACCTTCACAAAGTTTTGCGGCATTCAGAGATTATTCGTGACTTTAAGCGCTCTAAGAATATATTGTCGAGTGCTTTTTCGGCTGTTGGAATAGCACATTTTATTGAGTCAACAGATGACTTATTTTGTCTTCCCCATGGGAGTATATGAAGAGTTATTTATATAACTCGAAATATACTCATTATACTTTTTCAATTTCATCGGGCACGCGAACAGCGTTCCCGATGGGAGTAGCCCCCAAGGCTACCGCCAAGGACTTTTACTTGGTTGTAGGCTCAACATTTTACCGCCTGATGTCGCTATATTGTCATATCTTTTTGAATTTCTATTTTTATCGGGTACGCGACCAGCGTTCCCGATGGGAGTAGCCCCCGAGGCTATGAACAAATGCTTGCATTTGATCATAGGCTCCCGCCATTTCTATTTTGTCATACTCGAAATTTCCTTCTTTCAAAAGTAGCCCCCGAGCATTTGATCAAAAACTTGTTTTTGACCAAAGGCTCTCGAAATTATCGTCACTTGTATTCTTTGACCGGTCTTTGTTTTATTGTTGTCGAAAATTTCCTCTACCAAAGTGACATCAAGGCTGACGTTAGCCACGACCTCTTTATTTAAGAGACACGAATTCTCCTCTGCCCCAGACTGGTGGACCCAAAATCCGCAGCAGTTTGACACGTTTGCGCAAGTGGGGGCACACGTTCTCCACTTTTTCTGGCACGCGCACTGTGGCGCCTGTCCAGTTCCATCTTCACGAAAATACATTTTTACCCTCTTGTCCACGTGTAATCCATCAAGTTCATTACCACTCCATCCAACGGTTCATCGACCCGCACGCTTCCTATAAAAGGTCGTCTTCCTCCTCTGGCCGCCGCTTCGCCGCGCCGCACCTCTTCTTTCTCTCCTCAAATCCCCCATTGCACCCAACACTTCCTGAGCTCAACCACATTCTTGCTTGCGCCTACGCCTTTGTTGATGCCACCATGTAGACTCACCAGGCACAGTACTCCTGAATCCAAGATGGCGGCGCAAGATCAGGGGACAACAGAGTGGGAAAGATACCTACATGTTTTATGCACACTTTATGTCATATTCGTGCATTTTACGGAAC
>NC_061514.1:209720936-209798344 GCF_022539505.1 Lolium rigidum
TTTGCGCTAAATTTTTTAGATAAGTTTTGCGCTAAGAACAAAGTTCTTAACCCGAAACTCGGGATCGGCAAGTGCCGGTTTTGCGCTAAATTTTTAAGATAAGTTTTACGCTAAGAACAAAGTTCTTAACCCGAAACTCGGGGACTGGCAGTGCCGGTTTTGCGCTAAATTTTTAAGTTAAGTTTTGCGCTAAGAACAAAGTTCTTAACCCGAAACTCGGGGACTGGCAATGCCGGTTTTGCGCATTTTTAAGATAAGTTTTGCGCTAAGAACAAAGTTCTTAACCCGAAACTCGGGATCGGCGAGTGCCGGTTTTGCGCTAAATTTTTAAGTTAAGTTTTGCGCTAAGAACAAAGTTCTTAACCCGAAACTCGGGGACTGGCAATGCCGGTTTTGCGCGTTTTTAAGATAAGTTTTGCGCTAAGAACAAAGTTCTTAACCCGAGACTCGGGGACTGGCAATGCCGGTTTTGCGCGTTTCTAAGATAAGTTTTGCGCTAAGGACAAAGTTCTTAACCCAAAACTCGGGGACTGGCAGTGCCGGTTTCGCGCTAAATTTTTAAGTTAAGTTTTGCGCTAAGAGCTGCGCTCTCACCACAAAACTCGGGGACTGGGAAGATAGACAAGAGAGAAACCGGCATGAAACTAAAGAAAGGATAAAACAAATCCGGAAGCAAGGAAACCGGTAGCAATTGAGAAAAGTTAGAAAAACGTACCATCAAGTTGTTCGTGGCATCATACCACGCGCTGTCGAGCTCTTTCACGGCGCTGCGGAGCCGCATGAAGTGCTCCTCGGACGACCGGTCCCCAACTGGATCAGGTGCCGGCAGCCTGTCCTTGCCCAAGCCGCGGGTCGCCGGAGTCATATCCGCGGCGTTCCACTTCTGGGCGTAGGGCAGGAGATGCCCCAGGTCCCGGCCTTGGCGTTGGAACTCAGTTATACGGCCAAGAAGACCGGTGGCCTTCGTGGCGGTATCCCTGGCGGCCTTGGAGACGTGCAGCACCAGAGGCTGCTGACGGCCAGAAGGGGCGCTGGAGGCCGTCGCCTTCCCCTTGATAAGCTTGGAGGTCTTGGGCGGCGGCGCGGTAGGAGCGGCCCCGAAAGGTTTGGCGCGAGGAGCACCTGGTGGCGGCATGAGGATGGTTCGTGGAGACTGGGGAGCGCTGGGCGCGTCACCCGGTTTGGAACCTTCCGGCGCCGAAGATTCCGGCGCGGAAGTTGTCGTCTTTTCAAGGACGGGAGGAGCTGGAGGCTCCGCCCGCCCGGCAGCTTTTTCCCCGGCGCCGATGTTGCTGGCGCCGGTATCCTGGTTCTCTGGAGGGAAGGAAGAATCCTCCTCCGTGCGGTGATCTGATGATGAAGGGGCCGCACGCCCCGAATTTGTTGTGCCCCCCGAAAGGGAGGCAGAGGTGTTGCCGGCACCAGATGGTGCCGGGCTTGAGCGAGGAGGAGGGGTTGAAGTCCTTGCGGAACCTTCAGAGCCCGATGGCCTTGAGCCAAGCTTGAGCGCAGGGCTGAGAAAAAGAAAGAAAGACAGTTGGAAAAGAGCAACCGGAAAAAGAACTTGGCAAAAAAGAGGCAAGCCGGAAAATGAAAAACTTACCCGGAAGAAGTTGGCATCGCCTTGCGCCCGTAGCGACGCATGCCCACTTGCTTCTCCCCACGGGCTCGGTCCGGAAGCGCTTGGAGGGAGGGGCCTGGCTGGCACCGGCATCAGATGCCGGCTGCTTGTTCTTTTGGCCCTGGGCCATGAGCTTGTCCACAAACTCGGAGCCAGCCTCGGCGCGCAGGGGCGGCACGCGCTCATGGATCTATGAATTGGGTTTGGCTAAGAAGCAATTCACAGGAAAGCGATAACGGAAAGGTAAAAGAAACCGGAAAAGAAAATACCTCAAGCATGGTCAGGTCATCTGAGGACCCGGTTGGCTTTGGCGGAGACCGGCCAAGGTGCGCAGCCGGGGTATTGCCCATCTTCAGATCCTTCCAAAAGATGTAGGGATCTGGGTCGGAGGAGTCAAGGGCGCGTTTCTGGCAAGGTCCTCGCCGCTCTGCTTCAATAAGGGGGAAGCGGTCCTTGGCCTGAAACATGAAAAAAGAAGATTAGCAAGAGCAAAAGCTACCGGCCAAGAACAACCCCAATCGCGTAATCCCTTACTTCTTGGGTCGGAGGGTTATTAGTCGCTGAGGGGGAGGAGGCCCCATTCCCAGTCAAATGGCATAGCAGTTTGGCAAATCTGCTTAGCCTTGCGAACGACGTCCTTCTTGCTAAGCGGACGGCCGGTGATCTTGGTAGGATCGCCTGGGCCGTACATCTCGCTCATCCTATGCGCACGGTGCTTCAGAGGAAGCACCCGGCGTGAGATAAAGGTGCGGATGATATCATCCGAGCAGATGTTGGTCTCCTTCTTCAAAGAGGCCAAGAAGCGTACCACCCGGCTGGTTTCAGCATGATCAGTCTTCGGGTTGTAGCTCCAGTTGGTCCTGCTGGGAGGCCCCGCTTGGAAAGGAGGAAGATCGATAAGATCGGCACGGCCGCTGTTCTTCACGTAGAAAAAGGTCCCTTGCCATAGCCGGCATGACTCGAGACCGGAGAACTTAAAAAAGGGGCTCCCTTGACGGGAGCCGATGATGCAAGACCCGCATTGAACGGGCGGCTTGGGCTTAGGGATCTCCTTGCCCTGAACGGAGTTAATCCGCAGACTAAAGAAGCGGGCAAACGTCTCACGAGTGGGACGAATGCCGATATAGGCCTCCATGAAGGTGGCATAGCAAGAAAGGTAGAAGATGGCGTTGCCAGGGAGATGGTGAGGTTGGAGTTTGTAGAAATCTAAAAACTCACGGAAGAAAGGGGAGGCAGGAAGGCCGAAGCCGCGCTCAAAGTGAGCAAGGAAAACAACATATTCATCGGGCTCGGGGTCCGGTTCGATTTCGTCGTCAGGAATCCGGCAAGAGACTCCTTCCGGAATCCGTCGGGACCGGTATAACCAATCGATCTCGAATTCGGTAACACTGGAGCCCATCCAGGCTCCGCGAGTGATTGGGGAGGGCTCAGCGCCGGATGATTGGCTGGAGCTACCGGATGCTTCGCCAGAACTACTCGCTTCTTGGCTACCGGAAGCTTGGCTAAAGCTACCGGATTCTAGATGGCCACCGGATTCTTGATGGCTACCGGATCCTCGCTGGTTGCCGGAATCGGTCTCCATCGGATCTGGAGCGGTGGATCCACCGGGAGATTGATTACGGTGTCTAACGGAAAGGGAAGAAGAAGATGCGGAGAAAGATTCCTCGTCAGACATTAGGTGGGAAGGCGAAAAAACAGAAATCCCACACTTGGACCCCGCGTGAAGATCTACGAGTAAGAAGAAAACCAAAGAAAAAGAGGAAATAAGAACACCGTAGACCCAAGATCTGAAAAGCAAACAAATAGCACGCAAAGCAAGATTGGTACCAACCTTGAGCGGCGCAGTCGCTGAGGAAGGTGTTCGCCGGTGGTGGAGCGGACCTGCGGTCGCCGACGAGCACCGTCGACGGTGAGGCGGAGAAGCTCGCGAAGGAGCAAGAATGCAGCGGGAGCGGTGGAGCCGCTGCTAGAGATTCCTGCACAGCGAGGTCCGGCGGAAGCACGGCGTGAGTTCGCCGGGCGCCGGAACTGGAGCAAGCGGCGGCGGACAGAGAGCGGCGGAGGCACGAAGGCGAGGAGCACTGTGCGCGAAGGGTGAGGAATGCGAAGAAGAGGAAGAAGAAGGAGCAGTTGTGCTTATAAAGGAGAGAGAGGATGGGCTGAAAACCGCTGGGCCGCGGCGGTTCGCCTCGCGGGCCGCGACGGTTCGCGCCACGGGCCGCCACGTGGCAAAGAGGTACACGCGAGAAAAGAGGAGGCCACACGGAGGCGCACACGGGATCCAGAGCGGTTAGTGGGATCCGCAGTGATGCATTAAATGGGCGCGCGGGAGTCGAAGCGAAGTGACAACTGACACTGCCACGACAGTCACAGTGCGCATGTCACCGACGAGAGCGGGGCCCAAAATATTCTCGACACCGCCGAGGAAGTATTTAATGACCATAGATGCCGGAGGATAAGACACCGGATAATACCTTAAGGAGAAGAGATAGCGATGATCTGGGCAAAGATGCCGGATCCAAGCCTAAGGCCGGATAGATTAAACCGGTATCCTGAAAAGAAAGAACCTGGCATGGTCCGTCGGATAGGATCCGCCGGACTATACCAGCTTCGGGGACTAATGTTGGGGGATGACCCCGGTATGCCAAAGGCATGCCAAACCGGATGGTTTGAGCCATCAAGATACCGGTTTAATGTTCGTACCGGAACTTAAAGATAAGAACTTAGCTAAGTGGAGCTAAGCCGGTATCCCCAAGAGGGGTATGCCGGAACCAGGTAAGAAGATACCGGGTTACCGGAAGAACGAGCAGGTCGGCAGGACTGGTCAAAGATTCTCTCCAGAGCTAGAAGACAAAGATGAGCTAAGCAAAGTAACTTTAGACGAAGGGCAGACGATAAAGAGAAGGATGACAGTCAAAGAAGCCGGAGGACGTCAGCATCTCTGATTAAAGAGGACTCCGGTGTCTTCTATGATTAAAGTAGCTTTGTAAAGTAGTTTGTCTAGTCAAAGATGCCATTAGGGTTTCTTGCCATGTAAGCCACCCTCTCCCCTATATAAGGAGAGGGGGCAGCCCTTCTTAGAGACGCGCGCATGAACACGAAAAGAACTTGTACTGAGAAACTTGTAGCCTGTTGAAGATCAATAAAGATGATGATCTAGAGCGAGTTCTTCCTTATGTCTTTCTTCTTCAACCTCTAGCCTTGGCTAAGTTCTTGAGGAAACCATCCGGAAGTTCATCCCATCTAATCACAAACCCTCCCCCGAATCCTCTTGCGTCCATTCGGCCCCAACTTAAGCCATCCTATGGCATCTGTCCGTTCACCACGACGACACCTAATTATACCCTAAACATACACCCTAAACACCCTAAACACTAAACCCTAGACCCTAAACCCTAAACACTACTCCATATACCCTAAACCCTAAACACTAGACCCTAAACCCTAAACCCCAACCCTTGACCCTGAACCCTAAACCCTAAACCATAAACCCTAAATATATTTCAATCTCTCTCTAGATCTATATATCGTTGGTGGCCAAGAAACTTACTTATATATATATATATACGCATGCACTTTATGCGCAAAGGCGTGGGTGCCTCTAATAATTAATGTGTGTGTGCACTCGATCGATGATCCCTAAACCTTAAACCCTAAAACCCTAATCCCTAATTATACCCTAACCATACACCCTAAACACCCTAAACACTAAACCCTAAACCCTAGACCCTAAACCCTAAACCCTAAACACTAAACCCTAAACCCTAACCCTAGACCCTAAAACCTAAACACGTACTAAACCCTAAACCCTAAACCCTAGACCCTAAACCCTAATTAACCCTAACCCTAACCCTAAAACCCTAGCTAGCTAACCCTAAAACCTAAACCCTAATTAAACACTACATATATATATATAGGCCAACGACACTTAATTGCGCATCAAGCAGGCGACCAAATAATTAGCGCTGATAAATTAATTAACTTGAATCTTGACAAGTTCTCTCGAATGAAAACACATTTGATTAAGTTGCCTCATAATATATATACAATTAGTGTGCATGCGCGCATGGCATTCCATGGACATATCATTCGTGCATATATATATCTCAATATATATCTGAACATATTCTTGGGGATATATATATATATATTTCAATCTCTCTCTCGATCTATATATATCGTTGGTGGCCAAGAAACACACTTATTATATATATACGCATGCACTTTATGCGCAAAGGCGCGGGTGCCTCTAATAATGTGTCTGTGCACTAGCTCGATCGATTATCCCTAAACCTTAAACCCTAAAACCCTAATCCATGATCCCTAATTATACCTTAAACGTACACCCTAAACACCCTAAACCCTAAACCCTAGACCCTAAACCCTAAACCCCAAACCCCAAACCCTAAACCCTAAACCCTAAACCCTAAACCCTAATTAATTAACCTTAACCCTAACCTACCCCTAAAACCCTAGCTAGCTAATCCTAAATCCTAAACCCTAATTAAACCCTACATATATATAGGCCAACGACACTAAATTGCGCATCAAGCAGGCGACCAACTAATTAGCGCTGCTAAATTAATTAACTTGAATCTTGACAAGTTCTCTCGAATGAAAACACATTTGGTTAAGTTGCCTCATAATATATATACAATTAGTGTGCATGCGCGCATGGCATACCTTGCACATATCATTTGTGCATATATTTCAATATATATCTGAACATATTATTGGGGATAAATATATATATTTCAATCTTTCTCTCTCGACCTATATATATATCGTTGGTGGCCAAAAAACACACTTATATATACGCATGCACTTTATGCGCAAAGGCGCGGGTGCCTCTAATAATGTGTGTGTGCACTCGATCGATGATCCCTAAACCTTAAACCCTAAAACCCTAATCCCTAATTATACCCTAAACGTACACCCTAAACACCCTAAACACTAAACCCTAAACCCTAGACCCTAAACCCTAAACACTACACCCTAAACCCTAAACCCTAAACCCTAACCCTAGACCCTAAACCCTAATTAAACACTAAACCCCAAACCCCAAACCCTAAACCCTAAACCCTAGACCCTAAACCCTAATTAATTAACCTTAACCCTAACCCTAACCCTAAAACCCTAGCTAGCTAATCCTAAACCCTAAACCCTAATTAAACCCTACATATATATATATAGGCCAACGACACTAAATTGTGCATCAAGCAGGCGACCAACTAATTAGCGCTAATAAATTAATTAACTTTGTTGAATCTTGACAAGTTCTCTCGAATGAAAACACATTTGATTAAGTTGCCTCATAATATATAGACAATTAGTGTGCATGCGCGCATGGCATACCTTGCACATATCATTCGTACATATATTTCAATATATATCTGAACATATTTCTTGGGGATAAATATATATATTTCAATCTTTCTCTCTCGATCTATATATATATCGTTGGTGGCCAAAAAACACACTTATATATACGCATGCACTTTATGCGCAAAGGCGCGGGTGCCTCTAATAATGTGTGTGTGCACTCGATCGATGATCCCTAAACCTTAAACCCTAAAACCCTAATCCCTAATCCCTAATCATACCCTAAACGTACACCCTAAACACCCTAAACACTAAACCCTAAACCCTAGACCCTAAACCCTAAACTCTAAACCCTAAACCCTAACCCTAGACCCTAAACCCTAATTAAACACTAAACCCCAAACCCCAAACCCTAAACCCTAAACCGTAGACCCTAAACCCTAATTAATTAACCTTAACCCTAACCCTAACCCTAAAACCCTAGCTAGATAATCCTAAACCCTAAACCCTAATTAAACCCTATATATATATAGGCCAACGACACTAAATTGCGCATCAAGCATGCGACCAACTAATTAGCGCTAATAAATTAATTAACTTGTTGAATCTTGACAAGTTCTCTCGAATGAAAATACATTTGATTAAGTTGCCTCATAGTATATATACAATTAGTGTGCATGCGCGCATGGCATACCTTGCACATATCATTCGTGCATAATATATATCTGAACATATTCTTGGGGATAAATATATATATTTCAATATTTCTCTCTCGATCTATATATATATCGTTGGTGGCCAAAAAACACACTTATATATACGCATGCACTTTATGCGCAAAGGCGCGGGTGCCTCTAATAATGTGTGTGTGCACTCGATCGATGATCCCTAAACCTTAAACCCTAAAACCCTAATCCCTAATTATACCCTAAACGTACACCCTAAACACCCTAAACACTAAACCCTAAACCCTAGACCCTAAACCCTAAACACTACACCCTAAACCGTAAACCCTAAACCCTAGACCCTAGACCCTAAACCCTAATTAAACACTAAACCCCAAACCCCAAACCCTAAACCCTAAACCCTAGACCCTAAACCCTAATTAATTAACCTTAACCCTAACCCTAACCCTAAAACCCTAGCTAGCTAATCCTAAACCCTAAACCCTAATTAAACCCTACATATATATATAGGCCAACGACACTAAATTGCGCATCAAGCAGGCGACCAACTAATTAGCGCTAATAAATTAATTAACTTGTTGAATCTTGACAAGTTCTCTCGAATGAAAACACATTTGATTAAGTTGCCTCATAATATATATACAATTAGTGTGCATGCGCGCATGGAATACCTTGCACATATGATTATTCGTGCATATATTTCAATATATATCTGAACATATTCTTGGGGATAAATATATATATTTGTTGCGGTCAGAAACCCACCGGCGAGCAGCGACGGGCAACACAGTAGAGCCGGGAGGCTCCCAGGACTGCGGCTGGCCCTGGTCCCTCGAGCGACGGCCCGCAAAGACTCGGCACGCACGTCCAATGCTGGTGCAAGGGCGTGCCACCCGACCTATACCCGGTCGGGAAGGTGATGGATTTTCTTCGCTTAGTTTCTCGCGTGGCATACACGTAAACATTAAATACGAGCCTCGATCGGCTCTCGAGTTGTCCTGTGAATCGGCTCAAGGAGCCGATCCACCCATGATCCGTATGAGGTATACGATCACATGGTGGTCCTGCTTGATCAATATAGAGCTAAAACGACCTACTACAATTTAGGGTTTTCACCACATAATCGGAACATCCTACGCGTGATTGAGCCTGGCGGCCACGCACGGTGATAATAAACCGACCCTAGATAAGGCCTAAAAACCAACATGAAGTTGATCCCCGGAACATCTTATCTAGGGCTAGCAAACTACACCCTACGTGCCACTGGATCCTTCAACCCGTTTGTAAGGCCTAACTATGTAGATATTAAACTAATCCTTGAAGAACAAGGAGCAATCATAACGGATCGGATCTACTAAATAATGATCAAGCGAGGTGCCGCCCTTACACCTAAGATAGGTGTAAGGGCGGCTAGACGTCTAAGGGTTGCATGGACGAAAGCATATGATACGATGAAACAATGCTAACCCTAACACATCTATGATAACTACGTTGCTCGCCATCAACAAGGCTTCAGAACGAGCAACGCATGATCGACGAATAAACGTGTACTGCCTAGATCGCAAGATGCGATCTAGGCAGCATGATGCTTACCCGGAAGAAACCCTCGAAACAAGGGGTTGGCGATGCGCCTAGATTGGTTTGTGATGAACGTGATTGTTGTCTTTCTCAATAACCCTAGATACATATTTATAGTCCGTAGACTTTCTAACGTGGGAATAATCCCAACCGTGCACGAGCCAAATTCTATCTAACCGACACGTATCCTACTATATTTACAGATACACGGGCAAACTAGCCCAAACTTTGCATACAAGGCCGATTCATGTATATCTTCCATGTATATTCTTCAAACCCATCTTAATCGCGGCCCACCTCTGATCTGGTCAAATTCTGGTGATAACACATGCCCCCTTGGTTTTGGAAATGGCAATTCCAAAATCACTCTGCTTTTTCTTCGTCGGATCATGTCGTGGCAGAGCAGAACCGTCACAGTATCCTTCATCATGATGCCTTGCCTTATCAACTTCTCTGCAAGATTTGATAGCTTTAACATCACTTCCTCGGAAACCGTAGTGGCATTAAATCTCCACTATACCCCTTTTATTTAACCGCATCGAGCAGTTTGCTTCTTCATCCCCTCCTCATCCTCTGTTCCTCTGTAGTACTCGAAAAACCCTTCTTCCACCATGGACTCCTCCTCCTCTTCCTCCTCCGGTCTTTCCTACCGGTCTTCCTCCTCCCGAGAGTCGACGCCGGAGGACATACGCGCCCCGGAGCGATGGGACGAGGCGGACTGGGACTTCTCCGTCTGGTCAGAGGATGACGAATCCCTGACCGATGGGGAGGACAACCTTCATTTCCTCATTGATGGGGACTCGGAGGAGGAGGACGACGATGATGCTCTCTGGGGCGAAGACATCTCTTCCGATGAGGAGGAAGAAGAAGTGGAGGAGGACACCTCCTCCGACGAGTACCCGCCGATGAAGCGCTTCCGCGCCGGGTCGGATGATGATGACGACGACGATGATGACGAGGAGGAGTACGGGGCCCTGATGGCGTGTAATTCACACATTCGTTGGGAACCCCAAGAGGAAGGTATGATGCGCACAGCAGCAAGTTTTCCCTCAGAAAGAAACCAAGGTATATCGAACCAGGAGGAGCCAAGAAGCACGTTGAAGGTTGATGGCGGCGGGATGTAGTGCGGCGCAACACCAGGGATTCCGGCGCCAACGTGGAACCTGCACAACACAACCAAAGTACTTTGCCCCAACGAAACAAGTGAGGTTGTCAATCTCACCGGCTTGCTGTAACAAAGGATTAACCGTATTGTGTGGAAGATGATTGTTTGCAGGAAAACGAGTAAAGAACAAGTATTGCAGCAGATTTGTATTTCAAGTATAAAAGAATGGACCGGGGTCCACAGTTCACTAGAGGTGTCTCTCCCATAAGATAAAACCATGTTGGGTGAACAAATTACGGTCGGGCAATTGACAAATAGAGAGGGCATAACAATGCACATACATGTCATGATAAGTATAGTGAGATTTAATTGGGCATTACGACAAAGTACATAGACCGCCATCCAACCGCATCTATGCCTAAAAAGTCCACCTTCGAGGTTATCATCCGAACCCCTTCCAGTATTAAGTTGCAAAGCAACGAGACAATTGCATTAAGTATGGTGCGTAATGTAATCAACAACTACATCCTTAGACATAGCATCAATGTTTTATCCCTAGTGGCAACAGACACAACACAACCTTAGAACTTTCGTCACTCGTCCCGTGTATCAATGCGGGCATGAACCCACTATCGAGCATAAATACTCCCTCTTGGAGTTAAGAGCAAAAACTTGGCCGAGCTTCTACTAATAACGGAGAGCATGCAAGATCATAAACAACACATAGGTAATAACTTGATAATTAACATAACATGGTATTCTCTGTCCATCGGATCCCGACAAACACAACATATAGCATTACAGATAGATGATCTTGATCATGTTAGGCAGCTCACAAGATCCAACAATGAAGCACAATGAGGAGAAGACAACCATCTAGCTACTGCTATGGACCCATAGTCCAGGGATGAACTACTCACTCCTCACTCCGGAGGCGACCATGGCGGTGAAGAGTCCTCCGGGAGATGAATCCCCTCTCCGGCAGGGTGCCGGAGGAGATCTCCAGAATCCCCCGAGATGGGATTGGCGGCGGCGGCGTCTCAGTAAGGTTTTCCGTATCGTGGTTCTCTCTTCTGGGGTTTTCGCGACGGAGGCTTTAAGTAGGCGGAAGGGCAACGTGGGGGGCCACACGAGGGCCCCACACCATAGGTCGGCGCGGCCAAGGCCTGGGCCGCGCCGCCCTATGGTGGCGGCGCCTCGTGGCCCCACTTCGACTCCTCTTCGGTCTTCCGGAAGCTTCGTGGCAAAATAGGACCCCGGGCGTTGATTTCGTCCAATTCCGAGAATATTTCGTTACTAGGATTTCGAAACCAAAAACAGCGAGAAAACGAAGAATCGGCTCTTCGGCATCTTGTTAATAGGTTAGTTCCGGAAAATGCACGAATATGACATAAAGTGTGCATAAAACATGTAGATATCATCAATAATGTGGCATGGAACATAAGAAATTATCGATACGTCGGAGATGTATCAGCATCCCCAAGCTTAGTTCTGCTTGTCCCGAGCAGGTAAAACGATCCCCAAGAAATTATCGATACGTCGGAGACGTATCAGCATCCCCAAGCTTAGTTCTGCTCGTCCCGAGCAGGTAAAACGATAACAAAGATAATTTCTGAAGTGGCATGCCATCATAACCTTGATCATACTATTTGTAAACATATGTAATGAATGCAGCGATCAAAACAATGGTAATGACATGAGTAAACAAGTGAATCATAAAGCAAAGACTTTTCATGAATAGTACTTCAAGACAAGCATCAATAAGTCTTGCATAAGAGTTAACTCATAAAGCAATAAATCAAAGTAAAGGTATTGAAGCAACACAAAGGAAGATTAAGTTTCAGCGGTTGCTTTCAACTTGTAACATGTATATCTCATGAATAATTGTCAACATAGAGTAATATAATAAGTGCAATATGCAAGTATGTAGGAATCAATGCACAGTTCACACAACTGTTTGCTTCTTGAGGTGGAGAGAAATAGGTGAACTGACTCAACATAAAAGTAAAAAGAATGGTCCTTCAAAGAGGAAAGCATCGATTGCTATATTTGTGCTAGAGCTTTTATTTTGAAAACATGAAACAATTTTGTCAACGGTAGTAATAAAGCATATGAGTTATGTAAATTATATCTTACAAGTTGCAAGCCTCATGCATAGTATACTAATAGTGCCCGCACCTTGTCCTAATTAGCTTGGACTACCGGATCATCGCAATACACATGTTTTAACCAAGTGTCACAATGGGGTACCTCCATGCCGCCTCGTACAAAGGTCTAAGGAGAAAGCTCGCATTTTGGATTTCTCGCTTTTGATTATTCTCAACTTAGACATCCATACCGGGACAACATGGACAACAGATAATGGACTCCTCTTTAATGCATAAGTATGTGGCAACAATTATTATTCTCATATGAGATTGAGGATATATGTCCAAAACTGAAACTTCCACCATGAATCATGGCTTTAGTTAGCGTCCCAATGTTCTTCTCTAACAATATGTATGCTCCAACCATTAAGGTGGTAGATCTCTCTTACTTCAGACAAGACGGACATGCATAGCAACTCACATGATATTCAACAAAGAATAGTTGATGGCGTCCCAGAAGCATGGTTATCGCACAACAAGCAACTTAATAAGAGATAAAGTGCATAAGTACATATTCAATACCACAATAGTTTTTAAGCTATTTGTCCCATTAGCTATATATTGCAAAGGTGAATGATGGAATTTTTAAAGGTAGCACTCAAGCAATTTACTTTGTAATGGCGGATAAATACCATGTAGTAGGTAGGTATGGTGGACTCAAATGGCATAGTGGTTGGCTCAAGGATTTTGGATGCATGAGAAGTATTCCCTCTCGATACAAGGTTTAGGCTAGCAAGGTTATTTGAAACAAACACAAGGATGAACGGTGCAGCAAAACTCACATAAAATACATATTGTAAAAATTATAAGACTCTACACCGTCTTCCTTGTTGATCAAAACTCAATACTAGATATTATCTAGACTCTAGAGAAACCAAATATGCAACCCAAATTAGCAAGCTCTAAGTGTTTCTTCATTAATGGGTGCAAAGTATATGATGCAAGAGCTTAAACATGAGCACAACAATTGCCAAGTATCAAATTATCCAAGACATTTTAGAATTACTACATGTAGTATTTTCCAATTCCAACCATATAACAATTTAACGAAGAAGAAACTTCGCCATGAATACTATGAGTAGAGCCTAAGGACATACTTGTCCATATGCTACAGCGGAGCGTGTCTCTCTCCCACAAAGTGAATGCTAGGATCCATTTTATTCAAACAAAACAAAAACAAAAACAAACCGACGCTCCAAGCAAAGTGCATAAGATGTGACGGAATAAAAATATAGTTTCAGGGGAGGAACTCGATAATGTTGTCGATGAAGAAGGGGATGCCTTGGGCATCCCCAAGCTTAGACGCTTGAGTCTTTTTAGAATATGCAGGGGTGAACCACCGGGGCATCCCCAAGCTTAGAGCTTTCACTCCCCTTGATCATATTGTATCATACTCCTCTCTTGATCCTTGAAAACTTCCTCCACACCAAACTCGAAACAACTCATTAGAGGGTTAGTGCACAATAAAAATTAACATCTTCAGAGGTGACACAATCATTCTTAACACTTATGGACATTGCATAAAGCTACTGGACATTAATGGATCAAAGAAATTTATCCAACATAGCAAAGGAGGCAATGCGAAATAAAAGGCAGAATCTGTCAAAACAGAACAGTCTGTAAAGATGGATTTTATTAGGGCACCAAACTTGCTCAAATGAAAATGCCCAAATTGAATGAAAGTTGCGTACATATCTGAGGATCACTCACGTAAACTGGCTTAATTTTCTGAGTTACCTACAGAGAATTAGACCCAGATTCGTGACAGCAAAGAAATCTGTTTCTGCGCAGTACTCCAAATCTAGTATTTACTTTACTATCAAAGACTTTACTTGGCACAACAAAACATAAAACTAAGATAAGGAGAGGTTGCTACAGTAGTAAACAACTTCCAAGACACAAATATAAAACAAAGTACTGTAGCAAAATAACACATGGGTTATCTCCCAAGAAGTTCTTTCTTTATAGCCATTAAGATGGGCTCAGCAGTTTTAATGATGCACTCGCAAGAAATAGTAGTTGAAGCAAAAGAGAGCATCAAGAGGCAAATTCAAAACAAATTTAAGTCTAACATGCTTCCTATGCATAGGAATCTTGTAAATAAACAAGTTCATGAAGAGCAAAGTAACAAGCATAGGAAGATAAAACAAGTGTAGCTTCAAAAATTTCAGCACATAGAGAGGCATTTTAGTAACATGAAAATTTCTACAACCATATTTTCCTCTCTCATAATAACTTTCAGTAGCAACATGAGCAAACTCAACAATATAACTATCACATAAAGCATTCTTATCATGAGTCTCATGCATAAAATTATTACTCTCCACGTAAGCATAATCAATTTTATTAGTTGTAGTGGGAGCAAATTCAACAAAGTGGCTATCATCATATATAGGAGGCATATTGTAATCATAAAAGAAAATTTTCTCCTCAATGCTTGGGGGACTAAAAAGATCATGCTCATCGAGCCGGCTTCCCCAAGCTTAGAATTTTCCATAGCATTAGCAACAATGGTGTTCAAAGCATCCATAGTAATAACATTCCCATTAGCATGCATATAAAGTTCCATGGGTTTTTTAATTCTCTCTTCAAACACATCATGTCCTAATTCAAGATAAAGTTCATAAAGATCTCTCATATTTTTATTGTTTTCCATTATGCTTAACTAGTGAAATAAAAACATGCATGATATTAAGTAAAGTAAAACAAGTAACTAATTTTTTTGTGTTTTTGATATAGCAAACAAGATAGCAAATAAGGTAAAACTAGCAACTAATTTTTTTGTATTTTGATTTAGTGCAGCAAACAAAGTAGTAAATAAAATAAAGCAAGACAAAAACAAAGTAAAGAGATTGGGAAGTGGAGACTCCCCTTGCAGCGTGTCTTGATCTCCCCGGCAACGGCGCCAGAAAATATGCTTGATGGCGTGTAATTCACACGTTCGTTGGGAACCCCAAGAGGAAGGTATGATGCGCACAGCAGCAAGTTTTCCCTCGAAAAGAAACCAAGGTTTATCGAACCAGGAGGAGCCAAGAAGCACGTTGAAGGTTGATGGCGGCGGGATGTAGTGCGGCGCAACACCGGGATTCCGGCGCCAACGTGGAACCTGCACAACACAACCAAAGTACTTTGCCCCAACGAAACAGTGAGGTTGTCAATCTCACCGGCTTGCTGTAACAAAGGATTAACCGTATTGTGTGGAAGATGATTGTTTGCAGGAAAATAGTAAAGAACAAGTATTGCAGCAGATTTGTATTTCAGTATAAAAGAATGGACCGGGGTCCACAGTTCACTAGAGGTGTCTCTCCCATAAGATAAAACCATGTTGGGTGAACAAATTACAGTCGGGCAATTGACAAATAGAGAGGGCATAACAATGCACATACATTTCATGATAAGTATAGTGAGATTTAATTGGGCATTACGACAAAGTACATAGACCGCCATCCAACTGCATCTATGCCTAAAAAGTCCACCTTCGGAGTTATCATCCGAACCCCTTCCGGTATTAAGTTGCAAAGCAACGGACAATTGCATTAAGTATGGTGCGTAATGTAATCAACAACTACATCCTTAGACATAGCATCAATGTTTTATCCCTAGTGGCAACAGCACAACACAACCTTAGAACTTTCGTCACTTGTCCCGGGTATCAATGCGAGCATGAACCCACTATCGAGCATAAATACTCCCTCTTGGAGTTAAGAGCAAAAACTTGGCCGAGCCTCTACTAATAACGGAGAGCATGCAAGATCATAAACAACACATAGGTAATAACTTGATAATTAACATAACATGGTATTCTCTATCCATCGGGTCCCGACAAACACAACATATAGCATTACGGATAGATGATCTTGATCATGTTAGGCAGCTCACAAGATCCAACAATGAAGCACAATGAGGAGAAGACAACCATCTAGCTACCGCTATGGACCCATAGTCCGGGGGTGAACTACTCACTCATCACTCCGGAGGCGACCATGGCGGTGAAGAGTCCTCCGGGAGATGAATCCCCTCTCCGGCAGGGTGCCGGAGGAGATCTCCGAGAATCCCCCGAGATGGGATCGGCGGCGGCGGCGTCTCGGTAAGGTTTTCCGTATCGTGGTTCTCGATGCGGGGTTTTCGCGACGGAGGCTTTAAGTAGGCGGAAGGGCAACGTGGGGGCCACACGAGGGCCCCACACAATAGGTCGGCGCGGCCGGGGCCCGGGCCGCGCCGCCCTATGGTGGCGGCGCCTCGTGGCCCCACTTCGACTCCTCTTCGGTCTTCCGGAAGCTTCGTGGCAAAATAGGACCCCGGGCGTTGATTTCGTCCAATTCCGAGAATATTTCGTTACTAGGATTTCTGAAACCAAAAACAGCAGAAAACGAGCAATCGGCTCTTCGGCATCTTGTTAATAGGTTAGTTCCAGAAAATGCACGAATATGACATAAAGTGTGCATAAAACATGTAGATATCATCAATAATGTGGCATGGAACATAAGAAATTATCGATACGTCGGAGACGTATCAGGCCCCTGCCGAAGGTTACGGCAGCAGCGACGAGGAGTCCGCCGGCAGCAGCGCCGACGGCAGCCACGACAGCACCGACGAGGGCAGCAACGGCCCTTAGACTAGGACTAGTAGCATAGGACTAGTAGTAGTAGTGCATTAGGCATCGGATGATCCTTTTGAGAGCCATCGACTCTTTCTTGTAAAGCCATTCCTTTGAATCAATAAGAACTGTTCTTCCAATTTGACTCTCCATTTATCCAATTTCAAGTCTTCCATTTGCCGCACCAAGAACCGATAGCAACGTATCGGACTTTTCGCCTCAAACGCCCATGAAGCCGGACTCAAATACCAATTTAGACAGTCATCCAAGCACTCCTCAAATTCGGATCGTAATTTAATATCTGGCCATAATACTTCGCAACCCTAAAGCCGATGGCTGTTCATCGGCTGTTTTGAAAATCCAGTCTCCTTCAGGTTAGATAGTTTTGCCGATGATGTCCCTTCATCTCCTTGCAGCAACAGGACGGTCCTGACCCTGTAGATGATGACGGCTCCCCTTTCAGGTTCCTCCCAGCAGCTCCGATGGTCCCTTTCTGCAACAACTCACCACCTTTGAAGAAGGTTGTGATGCAGGGCCAGCCGATGACACCCCAATCGGCTTCAAAAGCAAAGTGTCTACTAGGTCAGCTGCCCCCCGAGCCTCAATCAAGGCGAGAACAGCGACGAGGCAAGTAGCTGCCAGGAAGACTCCGAAACACCAAAGCCCTACTCCAGGGGAAGAAAGGTCGCACGTAAGTTTCGCCCGCGCTTTGGCTGATTCCATCCATCCTTCTAGGCTTATGCAGCATACTTGTATTTCTTGTACAGACCTCTACTGAAGAAGACTCTAGTGAGGACACACAGTTCAATCGAAGAGACTCGAGCTCGGGCAATTCTGAGAGAACCACTACGCAGAGTCAGCCAGACTTGCCACCATCGGCTTTCAAGAAAAGGTCAGCCACTGAACCTGCCGTTTCCCAAAACTCCCATCAGAGCGGGGCAGGGCAGCCTACGCACAGAGAGCCGATGCATCAAGAGAGCCCGCAAGGAACCGCAAGCCTCTCCATTTGCGGACTGATGACACCTCCAACGGGGAAGTCGAGGAGGTGCCCATGCCATCCGCCACTCTGGCCCCAGCAACTTCTACGAGTGTAGTTGAGAAGGTGGCCAACTTGGCCAAACCGACAGCAGAAACACCAGCCGATCACCTCTTCTTCCGTTGAAAGCCGATATTAGAGACCAATGCCAACGGCTTAATGAGCAAAAGGCTGCCTTGGACGCCAAAGCGACACATCCGACAACGATCGCTGAACTGGCGACCTTGCGCAAAGGGTTGGAGGTCCTCGAAGAGAAGGTTCGAGCAACAAAACAGCTCATCGAAGCTGAGGAAGCTCTCATCGTTTACTCCCTCGAGGAAGCAGGAGGCCTCGAAGCTGAACTGAAGACCGACTTGGCCGAAACCCGTGCCTTGAACACGCAGCTGGTAGATCCTGTGTACTTTGTACTAGAGTCGATGGCTGTGCATCGGCTTTGTTTCTTAGTTCTAAAGTCGATGTCTATGCATCGGCTGTACTTGTATACTGTTGTCTTCGCATATTTTCTCAAGTCGATGTCCGTGCATCGGTTGTGACTTGCATGTACATTTTTTTTTACTGGCCGATTTTTCTATCGGCCCCCAATGTTTCACTGCACATGTATCGCACATGTTCATCTGATTAGGTGCCCCCCGAGCCGAATCTGTCAGGTAACTGCAGATATCGGCTCTGTAGTTAGCCAAGGCACTGTACTTGAACGTCGGCTCCGTCAGGACCAATGTTGACTTCTTCCAGTTCATCAGCCGACGTAAGCGCGTGGCCCGTTAGATCGACGTTGAACACAGGCAGAACGTATGGCGAGGATAATTTTGGCCGATTTGCTGGAATCGGCCTCCATGTTGATTGGATCGCTCAATGAAGGTTTACATCTTGGTCTTGCTTTACTAAAACCACGTGACATGCTTGAGACCAGATTATCCCTTTTATTTTTTGGGGCCGATCACAAGGATCGGCCTTGCCCCGTACGTCCATAGATTTTGCTCTTGTTACACGGTCAGGCCGGTGGATAAGACCAGCCTCACTCCGTCCTTCGTCACGTCGATGCGCTCGCAGTCGTCCAAAGTGATGCCTGAGAGTGGCTCTTGGCCTGTCGTCTCCCAAATGTTCATGCCAGCCGTTGAAATCTCGGCGGAGTCATCTGCTTGGACGACCTCTACTTCATCTCCATCCCACTGTATTAAACATTGGTGCATCGTGGATGGAATGCAACAGTTGGCGTGGATCCAATCTCTCCCTAGCAGGACAGCATAGGTGCTCTTTCTATCGACAATAAAGAACGTCGTAGGGATGGTTTTTCTTCCTATGGTCAGATCCACGTTCAGAACACCTTGTGCTTCAGACATTTGGCCGTTGAAATCACTTAGTGTAACGTTGGTCTTGATCAGATCCGAGCTAGAGCGTCCCAACCGACGTAGCATGGAGTATGGCATGATGTTGACTGCCGCTCCGGTGTCCACCAACATCTTGTTGACGGGCTGCCCATTGATATAACCTCGCAAGTACAGGGCCTTCGGTGTGCGTAGCTTCTTTCTCGTGGCTTCTCAAAGATAACTGGCCGTGGGCCGCAGTCAAGTTGTGCCACAGGTGCTTCGTCTAATCTTGGAGCACTAAACTCCGTCGGAAGGATGAACACCATGTTTGTGCCAGCCGATGTCTCATCATCGGCTTTCCTTTGTCTGGGGCGCCACTCTTTCTTTTGTGGCCGACCTTCTTCGTCCAGAGTTCGCTGAATTTTCGCGGCCAGATCAAGCCGTGCCTTCCTTAACGTGTGCAGGTATAACTGTTGACTGCCAAAACCCACCGGCGGGCAGCGGCCTTGTCAACACCGTAGAGCCGGGAAGAGCCTAGAGCTGCGGCTGGCTGAGACCCCTCCGAGCGACGGCCCGCAATGCTCTTTCGGTCACACGCGGCGATGCGAAGTGCAAGGGCGTGCCACCTGACCTATACCCGGTCGGGAAGGTGATGGGGATGCCTCGCTTAGTTTCTGCAGGGCATACATGTAAACGTTAAATACGAGCCTCGATCGGCTCTCAGGTTATCCTGTGAATCGGCTCAAAGAGCCGATCCACCCATAATTCGTACGGGGTGCACGAATACTTGGTGGTCCTGCTTGATCAAGATAAAGCTAATTAGATCTACGACGATTTAGGGTTTTCACCGCATAATCGGATCATCCTACTCCAGGTTGGGCCTCGCGGCCACGCACGGTGCTCGTAAGCCGATCCTAAACAAGGCCTAAAAACCAACGTGAAGTTGATCCTCGGAACATCCTGTTTAGGACTTGCGAACGCCACCCTACGTGCCACTGGATCCTCCCCCCCGTTGTAAGGCCTAACTATTGCAGATATTAAACTAATCCTTGTAGAACAAGGAGCAATCGTAACGGATCAGATCTACTAAATAATGATCAAGCGGGGTGCCGCCCCCACACCGAGATAGGTGTGAGGGCGGCTAGATATGCAAGGGTTGCACTACGTAAGCATGCTTAAACGAAGAACAATGCTAACCCTAACACATCTATGATAACTACGTTGCTCGCCATCAAAAGCGCTTCGATACGAGCAACGCATGAACAACGTGGGGCTTGTGCTTGCCTAGATCGCAAGATGCGATCTAGGCAGCATGTCGCTACTCGATAGAAACCCTCGAGACGAAGGAGTTGGCGATGCGCCGAGATTGGTTTGTTTTGGGTTGAACGTGAGTTGTTTATTCCATAAACCCTAGGTACATATTTATAGTCCAGCGGACTTTCTAATGTGGGCGTGCACTAAACCGTGCACGAGTAAGATTCTATCTCTAAACTAAGATGCGATCTAATATGTTACAGATACATGGGCAATTAAGCCCAACTTGGTATAAAAGGCCGATCTTCGTATTCTCTCCATATATAACCTTCAAGCTTATCTCGATCGTGGCCCACCTCCACCTTGGTCAAATTCTGGTGATAACACATGCCCCCCTGGTTTTGGAAATGATATTTCCAAAATCATTACGTTTTTCTTTCGTCGGGTCATGTCATGGCAGAGCAGAACCATTGCAGCATTTTTCGTCATGATGCCCTGTCCTCTCGACTGCTCCACAAGATTTGACCGTTGTCTTTGGGTACTGCCTCCTCGAAAACTGCTGTGGCATTGAATTTTTTTTTCACCGTAGCCCCCCTTTTACTTAACCGCTCTGAGCAGTTCGCCATTTCACCATCCTGCTCTGTCCTGGCCATCGGCACCAAAAAACCCCCAAACTCTCACAGCCATGTCTTCCTCTTCTTCCTCTTCCTCGTCGGTCTTCCACGATTCCTCCTCCGAGCTTTCCTACGGGTCCTCCTCCTCCCGCGAGACGCCGTCGGACATCCGCGCCCCAGAAGCATGGGACCTGGAAGACCACGCCTCCTCTGTCTGGTCCGAAGACGACCAGTCCCCGACCGGCGGGGACGAAGATCTTCGGTTCCTCGCCGTCGGGGAAGCTGGAGTCGGAGAGCGAGGATGACCGGTTCCCCGGGACGGCTGCCCCACCTACGAAGAAGAGGAAGAGGAAGACGACGACGACGACGACGACTCCCTCGAGGGTTACCCGCCAACGAAGCGCCTCCGCATGTGGTGGGACGACGACAGCAGCGACGATGAAGACGAAGATGAGGCTCCCGTAGAGGGCTATGGGAGCAGCGACGAGGAACCCATCGGCAGCAGTACCGATGAGAGTTCCGAGGACGACGACGAAGGAAGCGATGACCCGTAGATTAAGATCTACTAGTATAGGCCTAGCAGTAGTAGATTGGTCAATAGACCCTTCTTTTGTTCTTCCTTCCCGAGCAATCGGCTCTTTCTTTGTAAGAAATCCCCTTATCAATGAAGAAAATCCCTTAATTAATTTCGCTCCCTTGCCGATTGTCGAATGGAGTTGTCGTACAGGAAGCCGACGGCAGAATATCGGCTCATCTTGCTGCACGAGGCCAAGCTGTTGTATAAACTTATTTCGCTAAAGTCGATATCGGCGTATCGGCTCGTTCTCTGAAGTCGATGCCCGTGCATCGGCTGTACTTGCATACTGTTAATCTCCATACGTTTTCTCAAGTCGATGCCTGTACATCGGCTGTGATTTTCTATATATATATATATATCCCTTTTTTTTTACTGGCCGATTCTGGAATCGGCCCCCTCATCTTACTGTATGCAAGCTGGTACGGCGAGGTCTTTATAGCTCCATGGCACGACATGCGGTAGGCCCATAATGCTTCTGATAACTTCTCGTGCCAATCCCGCGGGTTCTCGTCAATTTTCCTCTTGATCAGCTTGATCGGGCTCGATTGGACGCCTCGGCCTGTCCGTTAGCTTGAGCATAGTATGGGGATGATCGGATCAGTTTAATCCCTACGTCATCACAGAACTTCCTGAACTCTTTAGAAGTAAAGACCGAACCTCCATCGGTCGTGATAGTCTGGGGAATTCCAAACCTATGAATGACGTGTTCTTTCACAAACTGGATCACGTCCTCTGATTTCACCTTTTTCATAGGGACGGCTTCCACCCATTTGGTGAAGTAATCTGTGATAACCAAAATCCATTCTTTTTTTTTACTTGATGCCGGATGGATTTTGCCGATCATATCCATGCCCCACCCCCGAAACGGCCAAGGCTTGATGATGGGGTTCATCGCTGATGCTGGCACCATCTGAATTTTTCCAAACATCTGACATGCTTGGCACCCCTGTAATAATTGAAGCAATCTTCAAGCATAGTGGGCCAATAAAACCCCGATCGCCCGATCAACCACTTCATCTTATGAGCCGACCGATGTGTTCCACGGGCGCCTTCATGCACCTCATGTAAGAGCCGATTAGACTCGGTCGGTCCTAGGCACTTGAGTAGCAACCCTTCCAATGTCCTGTAGAACATATCGTCTCCTATAAGGACATACTTCATGGCTCGTATCTTACCCGTTTAGGTGCCCCCGAGCCGAATCTTTCAAATAATCGAAGATCTCGGCTCTCCAATCATTCTGTTCCAAGAATTGTATCCGAACTTCCGATCCATCGACTATATCTATGTAGCTCTGACGCCATTTGTGCGAGATTGTTGGCATCGGTATTCCGGGACCTTGGGATCCAATTAAAGTTGATGTACCGGAACTGTGTCATCAACTCACGGCATTCCACCCAATATGGGAACAGCGATTCACTTTCGCAATTATATTCCTCCGTGAGCTGGTTAATCACCAACTTTGAGTCTCCAAAGAGCTCTACAGCTTCCGCTCTAGCTTCCAACAGTAATTACATTCCCTTACGTATTGCCTCATATTCTGCTACGTTGTTGGTGCAAGGGGTAGATAATCTGATGGAGAAGGAGTATTCTGCCCCCCGAGGCGACACGAGCAGAATGCCGATGCCGCAACCATCGTCACAAACCGATCCATCGAAGAACATAGCCCATGCACGTATGGATAGTGCTGCTATATTGGTGCTGATCCGTTCAGCGATGAGATCGGCCAACGCTTGGCCCTTGAGCGCCTTCGCAGGCTGGTACCGGAGATCAAATCCGACAGCGCAAGCATCCATTTACCGAGTCGGCCTTTCAAAACGGGGGCCGACAACATGTGTTTGACGACGTCTGATTTACAGATGACGATGATCTCTGCCGTCAGAAGGATGTGATGAAGCTTGGTGCAGGTGAAGAATAAGCAGAGGCAAAGTTTCTCGACCTCAGGGTATCTTGTTTCCGCGTCCAGCATCCTTCTGCTGAGGTAGAAAACGACTCTCTCAACGCCATCGTAAAGTTGCACCACTACTGAAGCAATGGACGTGTCGGCTACTGACAGGTAGATGTAGAATGGCCTGTCTTGCTGGGGCGGAACTAGCACAGGCGGCGTCGTCAGATATCGCTTAATTTCATCAAACGCCTGTTGCTGTTCTGCCCCCCAATGAAACTCGTCGTCAGATTTAGTCTTCACCAGCGCCATGAACGGCTCGATTCGTCCTGACAGATTAGAGATGAACCGCCGGACGAAATTGATCTTGCCGATGAGGCGTTGAAGCTCCTTTTTCGTGGTCGGCGGCTGCATGGTACGCACCGCCTCCTGACTTTTCAGGCCGATCTCAATCCCCCGTTCATGAACCAGAAAACCTAGGAATTGACCAGCCGTCACGCCAAAGGCACACTTCTTCGGATTCATTCTCAGCCCGAATTTCCGAGTCCGGTCTAGGACGCGCCGTAGATCGTCCAAGTGCCCCTCCATGGAGACTGATTTGACCACCACGTCGTCGATATAGATCTCCACCAACTTGCCGATCAGATCATGAAATATATAATTCATGGCTCGTTGGTACGTTGCACCAGCATTCTTCAACCCAAAGGTCATGACCACGTACTCGAACAAGCCTACTGCCCCTGGTACCCTGAATGCGGTCTTGTGTATGTCTTCCGGAGCCATGAAAATCTGATTATAACCGGCGTTGCCATCCATGAAGCTCAACACCTTGTGGCCAGCAGCGGCGTTTATCAATGTTTCCGCCACGGGCATCGGATATTCGTCCTTTGGGGTAGCTCTGTTAAGATCTCGGAAATCGATGGCTACGCGCCATCGGCCGTCCTTCTTCTCCACCGGCACGATACTGGAGATCCACTCGGCATATCTGCATGGCCTGATGAATCCGGCGGCCAACATTTTCTCAATCTCCTTCTTGACTTCTTCCAGAATTTCGGCCCTCATCTGACGTGCTCGTTGTTGGAACGGCCGAAATCCTTTCTTCAGGGGGAGGCGATGCTCAATGATGCTCCTGTCCAACCCAGGCATCTCTGTGTAATCCCATGCAAAACAATCTGGGTATTCCTTCAACAGGGCTATCATCTGTCCCCTGAGCTGCGGATCTAACTTCTTGCTGATAAAAGTAGGTCGAGGCTTATCCCCAGGACCGATGTCGACTTCCTCTAGCTCATCAGCTGATGTGAACCCGTACCCTAGCTTCCCGTCACCTGTGAGTTCGACGCCGCATACTGGGAGAGCGGGTGATACGGATACAACGGGCCGATTACTAGCGTCGGCTTCTACCTTGATCATCACCAGGATGTTTTGGCGGTGTCGGGGCCGATCACATGGAGCAGCCTTTTCCTTGTCTTCGCCACGAGAGCAGTTGCCCTCGCCTTTATCTTCACCAAGGGGGTCCCCCAGTTCTATCATGTTGATGTTGAACGGATGTCCTGGTTGGCACCTCCCAGGGTGAGTACCGTTAATCCTGTCAACGGTACGCGCCGGTGAATTATGCGCCCTTGGTGCCGCCGATGTGCGCGACAACGGCAGACGGAGCTGGAGTGGCACTTTTCCTTGGTAGGTCCTGAGAGCTGGCTCTAACAAAGAGTGCTGATTCTTCATGACCTCCTTGATCATCCGAACGGCGACATGCTCCAAAGTATTCACCAGGCTCTCGGAATGGAGACGCAACGAGTGAGCCACCATGTCACCAATCTCATGGCGTACGGCCCTGGTACGTTCCTCTGACGGGACAGATAGGTCCACTTCATCGAGTGCGCCTTCCGGTGAGAACTCCTTCCGCCTGACGCCGTGCGAACGGGTTCTGTGATATGAGCCGATGAGGTCGGCTTCGAGGGTAGCTTTGATCTTGTTGTACTGCTTCTTGAGCTCGTCAGGCAGCTCCTCATAGGTGACTGGCGTGCCGTCCGCCATCTCAGATGTAGATGGCGATGTGGTTGATGTAGACGTTTGTCCCACCGGGCGTGCCAGAATGTGTTGACTGCCAAAACCCACCGGCGGGCAGCGGCCTTGTCAACACCGTAGAGCCGGGAAGAGCCTAGAGCTGCGGCTGGCTGAGACCCCTCCGAGCGACGGCCCGCAATGCTCTTCTCGGTCACACGCGGCGATGCGAAGTGCAAGGGCGTGCCACCTGACCTATACCTGGTCGAGAAGGTGATGGGGATGCCTCGCTTAGTTTCCTGCAGGGCATACATGTAAACGTTAAATACGAGCCTCGATCGGCTCTCGGGTTATCCCGTGAATCGGCTCAAAGAGCCGATCCACCCATAATTCGTACGGGGTGCACGAATACTTGGTGGTCCTGCTTGATCAAGATAAAGCTAATTAGATCTACGACGATTTAGGGTTTTCACCGCATAATCGGATCATCCTACTCCAGGTTGGGCCTCGCGGCCACGCACGGTGCTCGTAAGCCGACCCTAAACAAGGCCTAAAAACCAACGTGAAGTTGATCCTCGGAACATCCTGTTTAGGACTTGCGAACGCCACCCTACGTGCCACCGGATCCTCCCCCTTTGTAAGGCCTAACTATTGCGGATATTAAACTAATCCTTGTAGAACAAGGAGCAATCGTAACGGATCAGATCTACTAAATAATGATCAAGCGGGTGCCGCCCCCACACCCGAGATAGGTGTGAGGGCGGCTAGATATGCAAGGGTTGCACTACGTAAGCATGCTTAAACGAAGAACAATGCTAACCCTAACACATCTATGATAACTACGTTGCTCGCCATCAAAAGCGCTTCGAGTACGAGCAACGCATGAACAACGTGGGGCTTGTGCTGCCTAGATCGCAAGATGCGATCTAGGCAGCATGTCGCTACCTGATAGAAACCCTCGAGACGAAGGAGTTGGCGATGCGCCGAGATTGGTTTGTTTTGGGTTGAACGTGAGTTGTTTATTCCATAAACCCTAGGTACATATTTATAGTCCAGCGGACTTTCTAATGTGGGCGTGCACTAAACCGTGCACGAGTAAGATTCTATCTCTAAACTAAGATGCGATCTAATATGTTACAGATACACGGGCAATTAAGCCCAACTTGGTATAAAAGGCCGATCTTCGTATTCTCTCCATATATAACCTTCAAGCTTATCTCGATCGTGGCCCACCTCCACCTTGGTCAAATTCTGGTGATAACAATAACCTTTCGGCTTCCTCCAAACCACGTAGTCACTGAACCCTACGCTTTTGGGAACGGCTGAGTCCATCAGGGCACCACCTTGGCCGGTGGTACTTATCTTCTTCTTCTTCATCGTCTTCTAACTCCTCGAGATCTTCCACCCGAGAGGACTCGGCCGTGCTTGTTCCGAGGCGGGAGAGGCCCTAGACGTTTGAACACGGACACGTCACCTGCATCCTTCTTCTTCCGTCTACATTCTGGCGCTTGCCGATTGTAGGCAATCGGCTCATTCCTGAATCCCAGCAGTGTCTGAAGAAGGGACAGTCCCAGTGCCTATCCACGTCGTCTTGCTCCCTTGACTTTTCCTTGGCGTGGCGCTCATACCTCTCCTCGTCGCGATCATGCCGACGATGTCTCCTAGCGTACCTGCTAGCCAGACGATCTCTTTCGTCATCGTTGTCGTGTCGTCGGCGTTGGTCGTATTGGCTCACGTATTTGTTGAGGAGGTGATCAGAGAGAGGCCGCTGATATCGCACGTTCTTCACTTCTCCCTCTGTGATGTAGCGCTTGCCATCGTGTCGGAGCCGATCGCGTGGAACGGCTTCCTCTTTGTCCTTGTTATGAGAGCAGCTGCCCTCGTCTCTGTCCTTACCAGGGTGGTGCCCAGATCCTACCATGTTGATGTTGAACGAGAAACCTGGCTGGCACCTCCCAGGGTAAGTGCACTCCACCATGTTAACGGCGGAGAAGGGGTGTGTGTCGACTTTCATGGCGTACTGGCTAAAAATTAGACGCCCTTGTTCTATCGCCATTTGGATCTGCTGACGCCACACCCTGCAGTCATTGATGGTATGGGTGAACGTGTTATGCCATTTGCAGTATGGCTTTCCGTTCAGCTCCTGCGCCGTGGGGATTTTGTGGCCTTCAGGTACCTTTAGCTGCTTCTCCTTAAGTAAGAGGTCGAAAATTTGCTCAGCCTTGGTCACGTCGAAGTCACACCCTCTTGGAGGACCTTGTGGCTTAACCCATTTGCAGGACACGGGGCTTGCCCCCCGAGTCCATTCAGCCACTGCCACCTCTTGATCTCCCGCAGAGCCTTCATCTTCATCTGCCTCAACCAGGACCACCGCACGCTTGAATTTTTCCTGGTACACCTCTGGGTGGCGCTGCTCATATAATGACAGCCTTCGCACCATATGCGCCGGCGAAGGGTAGTCCGCTTGGGAGGCCACATCCTTGATCGGTGATGCGAGACCCACCACCGCCAACTCGATCGCTTCTTTTTCAGTCACACGAGCCGAATAGCATCGGTTCCTAACGGTCCTGAAGCGCTGGATGTGTTCTGACACTGTTTCTCCGCGCTTCGGTCGTACTTGTGCTAGATCGGCAATGCCAGCCTCGGAAGCCTCTGAGTGATACTGCATATGGAACTGTTCTTCCAACTGCTTCCAAGTCCGGATTGAGTCTGGTGGCAGCGATGTGTACCACCCGAAAGCCGATCCTGTGAGGGACTGTGCAAAGAACCTCACACGTAGCTCATCTGATGCTGAGATCGTGCCCGACTGCGCCAAATATCGGCTCACATGTTCGATTGAACCGGAGCCATCCGACCCACTAAACTTGGAGAATTCGGGGAGCCGATATTTGGGTGGTAGTGGGATCAAATCGTACTCGTTGGGGTACGGCTTGGAATAGCCGGTTGCCCTCCTTTTCGGCACCATGCCGAATTGGTCTCTCAAGATTGTATCGATCCGATCCGCGGTGCCGGGCTGCAGGAGTCGAACTCGAAGATTCGCCGGAGTGGCATACTTAGCCAGCCACGCTTGCTTCTCAAGCTCTGAGCCAACTGCAGGAGTTGAGCTCTGGAGGTTCGTCGGAGTGGCATACTTAGCTAGCCACGTCTGCTTCTCAAGATCTACTCCCGAAGTTCCTCCTGCTGTTCCAGAAGTCCCTGCTGTTGCAGTCTGGTTCGTGAGTGCCCAGTTACTGCAGTCTGGCACGTATGTGCAAGTGTATCCGTGAGGGATCTCCTTAGGCGCCTCATACAAGAACTGGTAATCACTAGGGTCACCACCGATCTTGTAGACGACGTATGCCGGTGAACTCGGCACTTCGGTGCCGCCAACGTGAACGACAGCGGTGGTCGGGACCGGAGTGGTGTCTCTCCTTGGTGAGTCCCTAGAGCTGGTCCCGACGGAGAGTGCCGATGCCTCATGATTTCCTGGATCACCCGAAGGGCGACACGCTCCAAAGTGTTCACCAGGCTCTCAGAATGGCGGTGCAGCGAATGAGCTACCATGAAATTAATCTCCTGTCGCAGAGACCTGGTGCGTTCTTCTGACGGGGCAGACAGGTCTACTCCATCGAGCGCGCCTTCGGGTGAGAACCCCTTCCACCTAATGCCGTGTGAGCGGGTTCTCTGGAAAGAGCCGATGAGGTCGGCTTCGAGGATCGCTTTGACCTCGTCATACTTCTTCTTGAGCTCCTCGGTCGGGTCTTCGTACGTGACCGGAGTTCCTTCCGCCATCTCGGATGTAGATGGCGATGCGGTTGATGTCGAAGACTGTCCCACCGGGCGTGCCGAATGTGTTGCGGTCGAAACCCACCGGCGAGCAGCGACGGGCAACACAAGAGAGCCGGGAGGCTCCCGGGATCGCGGCCGGCCCTGGTCCCTCGAGCGACGGCCCGCAAAGACTCGGCACGCACGTCCGATACCGGTGCAAGGGCGTGCCACCCGACCTATACCCGGTCGGGAAGGTGATGGATTTTCTTCGCTTAGTTTCCTGCATGGCATACACGTAAATATTAAATACGAGCCTCGATCGGCTCTCAGGTTGTCCTGTGAATCGGCTCAAGGAGCCGATCCACCCATGATCCGTATGAGGTATACGATCACATGGTGGTCCTGCTTGATCAATATAGAGCTAAAACGACCTACTACGATTTAGGGTTTTCACCACATAATCGGAACATCCTACGCGTGATTGAGCCTGGCGGCCACGCACGGTGATAATAAACCGACCCTAGATAAGGCCTAAAAACCAACATGAAGTTGATCCCCGGAACATCTTATCTAGGGCTAGCAAACTACACCCTACGTGCCACTCGGATCCTTCAACCCGTTTGTAAGGCCTAACTATGCAGATATTAAACTAATCCTTGAAGAACAAGGAGCAATCATAACGGATCGGATCTACTAAATAATGATCAAGCGAGGTGCCGCCCTTACACCTAAGATAGGTGTAAGGGCGGCTAGACGTCTAAGGGTTGCATGGACGAAAGCATATGATACGATGAAACAATGCTAACCCTAACACATCTATGATAACTACGTTGCTCGCCATCAACAAGGCTTCAGAACGAGCAACGCATGATCGACGAATAAACGTGTACTGCCTAGATCGCAAGATGTGATCTAGGCAGCATGATGCTTACCCGGAAGAAATCCTCGAAACAAGGAGTTGGCGATGCGCCTAGATTGGTTTGTGATGAACGTGATTGTTGTCTTTCTCAATAACCCTAGATACATATTTATAGTCCGTAGACTTTCTAGTGGGAATAATCCCAACCGTGCACGAGCCAAATTCTATCTAACCGACACGTATCCTACTATATTTACAGATACACGGGCAAACTAGCCCAAACTTTGCATACAAGGCCGATTCATGTATATCTTCCATGTATATTCTTCAAACCCATCTTAATCGCGGCCCACCTCTGATCCGGTCAAATTCTGGTGATAACAATATTTCAATCTTTCTCTCTCGATCTATATATATATCGTAGGTGGCCAAAAATCACACTTATATATACGCATGCACTTTATGCTCAAAGGCGCGGGTGCCTCTAATAATGTGTGTGTGCACTCGATCGATGATCCCTAAACCTTAAACCCTAAAACCCTAATCCCTAATCCCTAATTATACCCTAAACGTACACCCTAAATTAACACCCTAAACACTAAACCCTAAACCCCTAGACCCTAAACCCTAAACACTACACCCTAAACCCTAAACCCTAAACCCTAACCCTAAACCCCAACCCCAAACCCTGCTAAACCCTAAACCCTAGGCCCTAAACCCTAATTAATTAACCTTAACCCTAACCCTAAAATCCTAGCTAGCTAACCCTAAACCCTAAACCCTAATTAAACCGTACATATATATATATAGGCCAACGACACTTAATTAACTGCGCATCAAGCAGGCGACCAACTAATTAGCTAGCGCGCTGATAAATTAATTAACTTGAATCTTGACAAGTTCTCTCGAATGAAAACACATTTGATTAAGTTGCCTCATAATATATATACAATTAGTGTGCATGCGCGCATGGCATACGTACCTTGCACATATCATTTGTGCATATATTTCAATATATATTTGAACATATTTCTTTGGGATAAATATATATATTTCAATCTTTCTCTCTCGATCTATATATATATCGTTGGTGGCCAAAAAACACACTTATATATATATACGCATGCACTTTATGCGCAAAGGCGCGGGTGCCTCTAATAATGTGTGTATGCACTCGATCGATGATCCCTAAACCTTAAACCCTAAAACCCTAATCCCTAATCCCTAATTATACCCTAAACGTACACCCTAAATTAACACCCTAAACACTAAACCCTAAACCCTAAACCCTAAACCCTAAACACTACACCCTAAACCCTAAACCCTAAACCCTAAACCTAGACCCTAAACCCTAAACACTAAACCCCAAACCCCAAACCCTAAACCCTAAACCCTAGACCCTAAACCCTAATTAATTAACCTTAACCCTAACCCTAACCCTAAAACCCTAGCTAGCTAATCCTAAACCCTAAACCCTAATTAAACCCTACATATATATATAGGCCAACGACACTTAATTGTGCATCAAGCAAGCGACCAACTAATTAGCGCTGATAAATTAATTAACTTGAATCTTGACAAGTTCTCTCGAATGAAAACACATTTGATTAACTTGCCTCATAATATATATATAATTAGTGTGCATGAGCGCATGGCATACCTTGCACATATCATTCGTGCATATATTTCAATATATATCTGAACATATTCTTGGGGATAAATATATATAGTTCAATCTCTCTCTCTCTCGATCTATATATATATCGTTGGTGGCCAAAAAACACACTTATATATACGCATGCACTTTATGCGCAAAGGCGCGGGTGCCTCTCAAATAATGTGTGTGTGCACTCGATCGATGATCCCTAAATCTTAAACCCTAAAACCCTAATCCCTAATCCCTAATTATACCCTAAACATACACCCCCTAAACACCCTAAACACTAAACCCTAAACCCTAAAGCCCTAAACCCTAAACCCTAAACACTAAACACTAAACCCTAAACCCTAACCCTAACCCTAACCCCTAGCTAACCCTAAACCCTAAACCCTACATATATAGGACAACGACACTTAATTGCGCATCAAGCAGGCGACCAACTAATTAGCGCTGATAAATTAATTAACTTGATTCGTGCATATATTTCAATATATTTTTGAACATATTCTTGGGGATATATATATATATATTTAAATCTCTCTGTTATCTCGATCTATATATCGTTGGTGGCCAAGAAACACACTTATATATATACGCATGCACTTTATGCGCAAAGGCGCGGGCGCCTCTAATAATGTGTGTGCACTCGATCGTTGATCCCTAAACCTTAAACCCTAAAACCCTAATCCCTAATCCCTAATTATACCCTAAACGTACACCCTAAACACTAGACCCTAAACCCTAGACCATAAACCCTAAATGTACACCCTAAACACCCTAAACACTAAACCCTAAACCCTAGACCCTAAACCCTAGACCGTAAACCCTAACCCTAGCTAGCTAACCCTAAACCCTAATTAAACCCTACACACATATATATATATATATATATAGGCCAACGACACTTAATTGCTCATCAAGTAGGCGACCAATTAACTAATTAGCGCTTATAAATTAATTAACTTGATTTTTGACAAGTTCTCGATCTCCAATGAAAACACATTTGATTAAGTTGTCTCATAATATATATAATTAGTGTGCATGTGCGCATGGCATACCTTGCATATCATTCGTGCATATATTTCAATACATGTTTGAAGATATTCTTGGGGATATATATATTTCAATCTCTCTCTCTCGATCTATATATCGTTGGTGGCCAAGAAACACACTTATATATATACACATGTGTACTTTAATTTATTTGCCTCACAATATATATAATAAATATGCATGCATGGCCTAACCATGTATGCTTATATATGTGTTTAATTTGGAGATTTCAATCGCTCTCTCGCCGCTCTCTCGTTGGTGGCCAACAACACACACATGCACTTTGTGCGCAAAGGCATGTGCCTCTAATAATGTGTGCGCAGTCGATCGGTCTAGTTTTGATTAATCATAGCACACAAATATAGAAGTTGTATTTGAATCCACACAACCCTAATCTAAAACACATAGCCCCTAACATGGCCTAATTAACCGACCCCTTCTCTCTAGCTAATTAGTGGAAATTGCACAAAATGAAAAGGGGTCCCTCACTAATTATACATATATATCTAGATTGTGATAAACTTTTGCCCCATATTTGGTGGATGGGTGCATCTTGGCATGTAAAACAATTAATGTTTGCAAATGGCGTTGTCAAAATTTATGTACAAATGATTTCTTTCCATCCAAAGTGCATAAAATGGGAGTTTTAATGAAGAAGGTACAAATAAAACAGCTCAACATGCCTCCACACCCCGATTTTCATAGGAAGTAGAGCATATTTAAAGGATAATTCCAGAGTTTTACTATTTTTCAAGCAACTTTGCTAATTTCCACCCACTCACATGACTTTATGTCGATTTAACGAAAATAGGGCGAATTTAAACTACATGGGCGGGATAGTTTGAATTGTGCGCGCGGCAAAGGGAACCGCCTATTCCTCAACCTTGTGCACGGCAAATTACAAACGCAACTCCATTAAACACCACCTACCGGGCGGCCCGGCCGCATGACCCCCCACCCACCGCTACACAACTTATCCCCGTCCGTGCGAAGAGCTTCCCCTCCCCGTCCCGTCCGTGCGAAGAAGAAGCTTCCCCTCCCCGTCGTTCTTCTCGAGACGCACCGGCGGTCAAGTTGATCCACGGTAGGATTGCTATCTCTAGCTCAATCATGCATCGGGCAAGACGGCCTAACGATTTATATTTTCTTGATGCTGCTAAAAAAAATCGTCAGTATGCTCGAACTAATGGGCACTTTATAGTTTTCCGCTCGATTTGTCCTCGATCAATTTGTTCATTTGCGTGGGCATATAGAGTCAGTTCTGCACTCGATCCGTTAATTTGCTGAAATGCCATGGCAAAGATTTGTACACGATCTGTTTGCTAAAATGTCGATGGGCATTTTTTGTTTTGTACTCGACATGATTACTGAAATGCATAATCATGTACTAGTGTAGTTTTGTACTCGATGGATATACATTTCCTACTTCGCCTTAAATTAATCAACAACCATTGTATCTCATAATTAAACAGATGGACAGAACTTGGATACTGCATGGACACTTATGTTCCCCTTCATATATAAATGGTGTTCAACCCTTTATGGGGTTTATTAGAGCTCATGAAGGTCACGACCTGGACGTGTATTGCCCGCGCTGCACATGTATGAATGGTGAGAAGAGGCCTCACCATGTAGTGGAAGATCATTTACACATTTTTGGGATGGACCGCACATATGTTAGGTGGGTTTATCATGGTGAACCACATAATGATCCTTCGAGCGGGAGAAGCGGATCTTGCTCACACCTGTATGTGTGCTTGCCATATGTAGTTAATTATTTATATTGATGCTTGCCATTGTTTCGATCAATAGTTTGCATTGCTCGTGCAAGTTACGTACTCAAATTTAACTTGTTGCGGATGGATGGACGGGAAGGAGAGAAAAAGCGCTTGCTTCGGGAACCGGGTTTCAGCTCCGGGACATGTGATGTGCCGGATGAGAAGGTAAATATGTAAAACGGCATTTGTTCGGGTTGCATCCCTTAGATGTTTGTCTAATCTGTTGATGTACTAATTGCGAAGCATAGAGTTGAAGAGGTCTCTCAGTTTGATGGGAGATTTGAAGATGAATCTCAGTTTGATGCACTTGTGGATGGTACTGATGACGGGCCTTTCATAGACGAAGGTCCTGCACCTGAGATTATCCAGCCTACAGAAGGAGGCCGTGGACCGAGTACACAGCTTTGCGTTGAAGTGGATGCACGCCCGGAGATCATCAGTGGCGTCCGGGTAGTCTCAAGACCACCCAGCCCTGATGCACCTGTGGATGGTACTGATGACGAGCCTTTCATAGACGAAGGTCCTGCACCTGAGATTATCCAGCCTACGAGAAGGAGGCCGTGGACCGAGTACACGGCTTTGCGTTGAAGCGGATGCACGCCGGAGATCATCGGGGGCGTCCCGGTAGTCTCAGGACCACCTAGCCCTGATGCAAAATGTTGAGCTACTTTATGATTCGTACTCTTATGTTCTGGTGCTGTAGTATGTACTATCTTTGTTATGATTTGTACGCCTTTGGCGCTAGAACTATAATTAAGCATTCAGTGGATGATCGCGTTGCAAAATTTGACACCCACACAATCAGTTCATCGTATGAGTAGTAGCACAATTACTTCTACAGCCAGTCATGCCAGCGCATTAATTGGTAGCATGAAACACTTTCAGGCACTCCCCTCTGATTCATATTAATTGACTCAATTTTGTCTAGATATGGATGTATCTAGATGCATTTGTTAACTAGACTAACAAACTTGAGTCAGTTAATAGGAATCGGTGTAAACCGCCCAAGTCCTCCATCAGCTAGTTTATTGACTCTGGACTCCAAGCCTCTCGCGGCAAGCCATCGACGAAGCTTTGACCAGATCTTGGCCCGCTTTTTTTTGCGAATAGCAAAGCTTTGACCAGTTCCTCTCGGGATACAGCACGTCGGTGAGCTTGCACGGTTGTCATGAGCACTTTCCGGCGGAACTTCCTCTGCGAGCGCCCTCAAGCCGCCGGCTGCGAGACAGCACGCGGTGCCTCGAGGTGGACGGAACGGACGAACTCGGGATCTCGGGGCGGGGGTCCGCCTCGTCCGGGAACGATCTCCAGCGGGTTAACGAGGACATGCATGGCGGCCAGGGGATTTGGTTTCTTTTTGTTGTTGTTTGAGCTTGGGATTTGGGGTTTTTTCGGATAGGGGAGGAGGAACCGAGGAAGAGGAAGGAACAGCCCGCGTGCTTGGCGCGTGGCGGTGTGCTTGAATTTCGAATTTTTGTGAAATGTTTCATTTCCCCGCTACAATTCGGGGGTTTTCTTGACGCGCCAATGCGTCCCGCCGTGCGGGTTCAAGTGAATTTGGGGTGCCACACTATGGGCCCCGGTTTCGGTGAGACATGTAATGACTAGTCACATCGGTAAGTTCACTGTGTAATAAAATATGTTACCCCTCCCCTTTATGTAGCCCCCTTTGTCTCTCCCGATCGAGTGCCGACAGCCGACGGATGCAAGCCGCTAGCTCGATCCCCTCCTTTCGCCTCCACCGTCCAGGCATCCAGCTTGGAGGGGCAAGCTGCATCTAGACCAAGCGGATTAGGTAGTACTAGTAATGCTCTTTCCTTTCTCGAGATCGGTTCTTTTTTCCTCACCTCGATATCTTGCGCATCTACTATTTCCTATTCTGGGCGAAGGGGTGTCTTTCTGGTCACCCTCGCGCTGGGAGTGATTGATGGGGGTGGGGGCTACCTTTGCTTGGATTGGGGTGTTCTTCCTTTATTTGTCGACATTTGCAACCTTTGTAGTTTCTGCAGATCCTCAATGTATCTTTTGTCAGCTTGTACAGGAAAGGAAATACCTCGGTGGTGGTGGGGGGCAATGGAGCGTAAGGCCACCACGCATATGGGCAGTTGGCTGAGCCTGAGCTGCGTCCCCAGCCCCGCAAAGCAGGTACTCCGTTTGCTTATCCACTCGTCTGTCTGCATCCTCAATCTGTTCCTGTTCTGGAAGATGCTTAAAGTAGCACATGTCTTCAGATGTTTGTGCATAAAGCCTCTGTGACACCATGCTCTATATTCTCCGTATCGGGTTGGTACCTCCGGGTTCCGTGCCGAGGCTATGGGGAACGAGAATAGCGCCCCACCTGCCGCAGGAGCATGGCCCGATCTGCAGGCACAAGAAGCGAAATGCCACTCGCCGAGCTGGGCGGGGACCGCCGAGGGGTAATTTTTTTAACCAACTTACCATGATGTAGTCCGAATCCGATACTCCCTCGGATCCAAATTAATTGACTCAACTATCCGTAGATACGGATGTATCTAGATGTGTTTTTAGCTCTAGATACTACTACCTCCATCCCAAAGCTTAGGGATTGTATTATTTTTAGAAAGTCAAACTATACCATGTTTGACTAAGCTTTTACCAAAAATCATTAACATGCAAAATACAAAATTAATATCATTAAATAGGTTGTGAAATATATTTTCCTACGGTATCTACACAATATTATATTTGTTGATAGAATGTTCTAAAATTTTGGTCAAACTTTACTTGTTTTGATTTCTCAAAAATAAATAAGCCTTAAGCTTTGGGATGGAGGTATCTAGACAAAGCTGAGTCAACTGGAGTAGTTTTTTTTGTCTGACCATAGCTAGTGTTCATGGTGCAAAAGGCTAAGAGCATCCACTATATGCATCAGTCTATCTCATACAGTAATTCAATATCACTGCTGAGGTCCGCCTTTTGTTTTGCTATTCATATGCAGACTGAAACTTTAGGGCCTTTACTCAAAAGGAAGATCAAAACTGCGGCTGATCAAGCTACCAGTATGTTGATGCCGCCCCCATCTTCTAAATTCCTCTACAAGCACAAGGCCACGCGCCCGCTGGGTGGTGATCTTTTAATGAATATGGTATATTTTCTTAATCCACAAAATATGCCTTGATATTTGTCTGTTTATTGTCGGTTTTTTCTAATGCTTGCCAAAAGTTACAACAACAACAACAACAACAACAACAACCAAGCCTTTCAGTCCCAAACAAGTTGAGGTAGGCTATAGTTGAAGCCCATAAGATCTCGAAGCCAAAAGTTTAGAAACACCAAATTCGTTTGTTTACAATCATCATACAGTAATGTTCATCTACTCTCCAGTTCCCCTAACCCAACAAAAAATGATGTTAATTACGATTTTTAGATTAAAAGAGCACCATTAGGCGTTGTTAATTACGATTTTGAGATTAAATGTCATTTGCAATTGCTAATTACAATTTTGAGGCAAATGATTAGTTTAACCTTGATCTGTTCCGCTCTCCATTTTTCCCAACCGAAAAAATGTAACCATTCCATTCCTCTGAAATGGAACCATCCCATTCCATTCCACGCTGTTTCAGAACCGAACACAGCCTTGCATTGTTGTGAACTGTTGTCCATACACAGCCATACCCTTCCACTTACATCCAGCACTATATGCATCAGTCTGTCTCAGAGTCATTCAATATCACTGCTGAGATCTGTTCCCATTCTTATGCAGGCTAGAACTGATGCGCCTTTACTCAAGTGGATGCAAAATGAGGCTGATGAGGTGATGTCTACGGGTGCTTCTATTCTTGTAGACAGTGTTGGGCCTCCAAGAGCAGAGGTTTGTAGAACAGCAGCAAGGTTCCCTTACGTGGATCACCCAAGGTTTATCGAACTCAGGGAGGAAGAGGTCAAAGATATCCCTCTCATGCAACCATGCAACCACAAAGCAAGAAGTCTCTTGTGTCCCCAACACACCTAATAGGTGCACTAGTTCGGCGAAGAGATAGTAAAATACAAGTGGTATGAATGAATATGAGCAAGTAGTAACGGCGCCGTAAAAGTGCTTGCTGGCGTGTGGTTGATGGTGGTAATATTGCAGGAAGTACGGATGCGGTAAAACAAGAAACAAGCAGCGGTAGCGATATTTAGGAACAAGGCCTAGGGATCATACTTTCACTAGTGGACACTCTCAACATTGATCACATAACAGAATAAATAGATAGATGCTAGACTCTACACTCTCTTGTTGGATGATGAACACCACTAACTGTGTAGGATTACATGAACCCTCAATGCCGGAGTTAACAAGCTCCACAATATTCGATGTTCATATTTAAATAACCTTAGAGTGCATAACGGATTAACATAACCAAACCAAGTACTAACATAGCATGCACACTGTCACCTTCACACTACGAAAGGAGGAATAGATCACATCAATACTATCATAGCAATAGTTAACTTCATAATCTACAAGAGATCACAATCATAGCCTACGCCAAGTACTACACGATGCACACACTGTCACCATTACACCGTGCGGGAGGAATAAACTACTTTAATAACATCACTAGAGTAGCACACGGATAAATTGTGATACAAAACACATTGCAATCATAAAGAGATATAAATAAGCACTTCACTATGCCATTCATAACAGTGAATAAGTATTCTGTGAAATATAGCCTAAGAGACCCACACGGTGCACACACTGTCACCTTTACACACGTGGGACAAGGAGTCTCCGGAGATCACATAAGTAAAACCCGCTTGACTAGCATAATGACATCTAGATTACAAGCATCATCATATGAATCTCAATCATGTAAGGCAACTCATGAGATTATTGTATTGAAGTACATAGGAGAGAGATGAACCACATAGCTACCGGTACAGCCCGAGCCTCGATGGAGAACTACTCCCTCCTCATGGGAGACAAGCAGCGTTGATGAAGATGGCGGTGGTGTCGATGGAGGAGCCTTCCGGGGGGCACTTCCCCGTCCCGGCGGCGTGCCGGAACAGAGACTCCTGTCCCCCAGATCTTGGCTTCGCGATGGCGGCGGCTCTGGAAGGTTTTCTCTGGTTTCGTCGAACTTGGTAGGGTTTTCGCGACGGAGACTTTCAGTAGGCGGAAGGGCAAGGTCGGTGGAGTCCTAGTGGGGCCACACACTAGGCTAGCGCGGCCAGGGCTTGGGCCGCGCCGCCCTACTGTGTCCCCACCTCGTGGCCCCACTTCGTTTCCCCTTCGGACTTCTGGAAGCTTCATGGAAAAATAGGACCCTGGGCGTTGATTTCGTCCAATTCCGAGAATATTTCCTTACTAGGATTTCTAAAACCAAAAACAGCAGAAAACAGGAACTGGCACTTCGGCATCTCGTCAATAGGTTAGTTCCGGAAAATGCATAAATATGACATATAATGTGTATAAAACATGTAGATATCATCAATAATGTGGCATGGAACATAAGAAATTATCGATACGTCGGAGACGTATCATGAGGCTGCTGTGAGGACGATGGTGCCGGCACCATCATCCGAAAACCTCTACAAGCACGAGGCCATGGGCCAGCTGGGTGGTGACCTTTTAATGAATCTGGTATATTTTCTTAATCCACATACATGATTTTATTATTATCTCTTTAATTACTGTTGGCTTTGCCTAATGCTTACCAAAAGTTCGAAACACTGCGTTTGCTTACAATCATCATACACTAATTTTTCACTTTTCAGTCTGTCTCATCCAGTATATAAACTGTTGAGTTCCGTTGGCTTCTTTTGTAATCATTTGCATTGTTGTCAACTGTTGTCTATGCACAACCCTATTCTTCCACTTACATCCCGCACTTTTTGCATCAGTCCATCTCATAGATTTATTAAATATCAATGATGAGTTCTGTTGCTATTCATATGCAGGATGAAGCTTCTGTGCCTCTACGCAAATGGATAAAAAATGATCCTGATGAGGTCTGCTGTGAAGATGATGGTGCCGCCACCATCTTCTCGAAAACCTCCTCAAGCACAAGGCCACGGGCCAGCTGGGTATATTTTCTTAATCCTCATACATGATTTGATTTGTCTGTTTATTGCCGGCTTTGTCTAATTATGCTTACCAATAGTTCAGAAACACACACAACCCTATTCTTCCACTTACATCCAACACTATATGCATCAGTGTCTCATAGATTCATTTTATATATCACTGCTGATGTCTGTTGCTCTTCAATTTTCATATGCAGACTGAAACTGCTAAGCCTTCATTGGTCAAAAGGATTGCAACTGCTGCCGATGAGGCATCTGCAGAGGCTGCCACCAAGTTACTGTCAGCCCCACCTTCTGGATGCTTATATAAGCTCAAGTCCAAGGACCAGCCGGGCCGTAACCATCCAAGGGTTCGGGTATATTTTCTTAAGCCACATATACATGCCATGATTTATTTCTGATATTATCACCGGCTCGTCTCATCGCTTCTTGGAATTCGGAAACGCCAAATTAGCATGCTTATATTCATCATACACTAAATATTCATCTGTTCAGTTTGTAACATAGTGTTATGCACTCGCTTGTCAACATTTGCATTGCTCTGAACTATGCACTTTACACAACCTAATTCTTCCACTTACATTCAGCGCTACGCACCAGTAGTACCTCCCATGTTTCCTTCACCATCCCGATGCCGAGCTTGCGGGAATATGGCGGGCCCATGTACATACCCCGCATATAACACCTCCTATGGCTCTATCTACCTTTCTAATAACTCCTTCACAGAGTTACAGGTATGTATTCTCGGTGGTTTAGCATGAATTGGCATATAGTAAAGTCTTGTTTTTAGTCTTCCCGCTTCTTACATTAGTATCAATTTTCACCTGCAGATCGTACCTTGTGAACTTCGTCCAATGATTAACCGGATGTGTCCGCATGAAGGGTCTTTCACTATGCATGGCAATGGCAAATTGATGAACACCTACACGGTCTATGAGGTGTATGTCTACAAGACGCGAGGCCATCACATATTTGTATGGACATGATTGGAGAAAGTTTGCTTTTGACTACGGTCCGAAGAAGGGCGACGAGCCGAGGATCGAAACTCAAACGGGCAGATATACGTAATCGCTTACGGAGTTGGAGACACTTCCAAATATATAATATGTAACTTTTTTGTACTCATATCCTTTGATTACCGCATTCCGAGCAGCTTGTTCTAAACCATTCCCTCTGTTCAAGCTTGCTGGGTTTAACATGATCAAAGCTGCAGATCCCCCGATGGAACGAGAGCGGATGTCACAAAGGGCACCCACACCAGGCACCGGCACCGGCTTCCCACTCTCCTCGCATCGGCACCGGTTCTCGTACCAAGCACCGTTTATTGCATCTACCCAGCGAGGCCCCTACATCGGCATTGGTTCCCGTAGAGGCCCCATATACTACACCTGCCCGGCGAGGCTCCCGCATCGAGCATCGGTTCCTCTAGCCGCACCGTTTATCGCACCTCGCCCGGCAGCCTCTCGCATCGGCACCGGTTCCTCTAGAGGCACCATTTATTGCACCTGCCCGGCAGTCTCCCGCATCGGCACCAGCTCTTGTACCAGCCCGGGCTCCCGCACCTGCCCTGACCGGATCACCGAGGTCTCGGCTCATTGCCGTGGCCACCCGTGTGGTGACCAGGACGCATCCGAAGGCTATGTTCGTGAGTATATGACAGCATAACTCGCTCTTACCTTGATGTCTTCTCTGCTCAAAGTCTCACATGGTTCGGTCTTCAGTGCATTGGTGCCATTGACTAATTTTTGTTGGTATCTCTTGCTTTGAATCAGAAATTGCCTAAAAGTATCGCCAAGGATCTCAATGCTGGCCGAAGGGGCAAGATTTCCCTCGTTATGGAGAGTGAAGGTCTCACCGTGGAGGGACGGTACTCCGTCAGTCCCACAGATGGCCGCTTGGTCGTTACTTCCGAGTGGAAAAAGTTCATTGACGGTGCCAAACTTCGCATTGGATCAAAGTTGAAGGTCAAGATCTTTCATGCCGCTGTGACATGCTGGTCATCAAGTTTGCGGTTGTCTAGTTCTATTGTCCCATGAGCCCTTAGCAAATGCATTTGTAGTTATACTTATATAAGGTTATCTTATCTGAACTGCTAATTAATTGTATGGGTGGTAAAACTCTGGCAAGATTTTGCTCTTAGCAAGTATGTATGTATGATCAGCTATTATGATAACTAATGTTTGTGTTCATCTTAATTTGCATTTCCGTTTTAGAAAAAAACTTAATTTCTATTTTGGCTGACCTGTTAGAGAACTATCGGATTGAATCCACAACATGATTCAAATAGATTCATTACACCAAGCCACATGTCTTGACCTTGCTATACAGTAGTTCCATTAATCAGTGCAAGAAGGCTTACCTGAGCTGCTCGAACCACGGCGGATTCGAATCCACCTTAGCTATCTAGCTAGAAATACAACCTTTGCGAAAAGAGGATTCGCGATGCGGGGAGGCTGACATTGGGGACCCATGAGCCAGCAGCGTCGTCAACGTTTTAAAGGCGGCAGGAGATCGAAACAAAAAAAAAGCCAAAAATCAGTTGGTAAACAAAATCCAAGAAATGAAACTTTTACCTTTCTGAGAGGATGACATGCGGGACCCATGAGGCAGCAGCATCCTCAACTATTCCAAGGCGGCAGGGGATCAAAATAAAAATAGGAAATAGCCAGAAATTAATTAGGGTAAAAAATAAATCTATCAAAGGAAACCTTTATTGTTCATAGAGGATGACATGCGGGACCGACCTGCCAGCTGCGTCGTCATGGTTTCAAAGGGGCAGGGGATCAAAAGAAAAAGGCAAATAGCCAGAAATTAGGGGTAAAAATTAAATCCAACAAAGGAAACTTTTATTGTTCATAGAGGATGACATGCGGGACCCATGAGCCGACAGCCTTCCTCAACGTTTCAAAGTCGGCATGAGATTGAAAGAAAAAGGCAAGTGACCAAATATCAGGAGCCAAAAATAATCCAAGAAAAGAAATTTTATTGTACATAGAGGATGACATGCGGGTCCCATTTTGCAACAGCGGTCTCAACATTTCCAAGGCGGCACAGGACCAAAAGAAAAATGAAGTAGCCAGAAATCAGGGGGTGAAAAAAATCCAAGAAAAGAAAGATTTCAATTGGGCTGCATCTGGACATCTGGGCCTTCGAACTATCCTGCCTGGGCCTTTTGACTCGTACAATTTCAGCCCACTCCAAAACAGGAAAGTTTGGATTTTTCTAAAAAAACAAGGAAAGTCCTATGCTTCGCAAAAACACAAAACAAGGAGATTCAACATATAAGTTTGTTTATGTAAAAATAAAGATTTAATTTATCCGTTTGCAATAGCTCGAGTGAAATACAATGTTTATTGTCCGCAAAATAATCAAGATATCACATGTTTCTTGTACGGGGAGGCCGACATCGGGGACCCATGAGCCAGCGAGCGTCGTCAACGTTTTAAAGGCGGCAGGGGATGGAAAGAAAAAATAAACCAAAAATATGTTGGTAAAAAATACAAGAAAAGAAACATTTTCGTTACGAGAGGATGACATGCGGGACCCATGAGGCAGCGAGCATCCTCATCGTTTATTGTTCATAGAGGTTGACATGTGGGACCCGTGAGCCGGCAGCCGCCCGAACGTTTTAAAGGCTGCAGGAGATCGAAAGAAAAAATAAGCCAAAAATCGTTTGGTCAACAAAATCCAAGAAAAGAAACATTTACCATTCTGAGAGGATGACATGCGGGACCCATGAGGCAGCAGCATCCTCAACGATTCCAAGGCGGCAGGGGATCAAAGGAAAAAAGGAAATATCCCGAAATTAATTAGGGGTTCAAAATAAATCCATCAAAGGAAAATTTTATTGTTCACAGAGGATGACATGTGGGACCGACCTGCCAGCTGCGTCGTCATCGTTTCAAAGGGGGCAGGAGATCAAAAGAAAAAGGCAAATAGCCAGAAATTAGGGGTCAAAAATAACTCCAAGAAAGGAAACTTTTATTGTTCGTAGAGGATGACATGCGGGACCCATGAGCCAGCAGCTTACTCAACGTTTCAAAGGCGGCATGAGATCGAAAGAAAAAGGCAAGTAACAAAATATCAGGAGCCAAAGATAATCCAAGAAAAAAACTTTATTGTACATAGAGGATGACATGCGGGTCCCAATTAGCAGCAGCGGTCTCAACGTTTCAAATGCGGCTTGAGATCAAAAGAAAAAGAAAGTTGATTGTACATAGAGGATGACATGCGGGTCCCATGAGTCAGCAGCTTACTCAACGTTTCCAAGGCGGCAGGGGATCAAAAGAAAAAGGAAATAGCCAAAAATCGGAGGGTGAAAAAAAACCCAAGAAAATAAACTTTTATAGCACATAGAGGATGACATGCGGGTCCCATGAGCCAGCAGGGTCCTCAACGTGGCATGAGATCGAAAGAAAAATGCAAGTGACCAAATACCAGGAGCCAAAAATAATTCAAGAAAAGAAACTTGATTGTACATAGAGGATGACATGCGGGTCCCAATTAGCAGCAGCGGTATCACCGTTTGAGAAGCGGCGAGGGATCGAAAGAAAAAGGCAAGTGACCAAATATGAGGTGCCAAAAAGAATCCAAGAAAAGAAAGTTTTATAGTACATAGAGGATGATATGCGGGTCCCATGAGCCTGCAGGGTTCTCAACGTGGCATGAGATCGAAAGAAAAATGCAAGTGACCAAATATCAGGAGCCAAAAATAATTCAAGAAAAGAAACTTGATTGTACATAGAGGATGACATGCGGGTCCCATTTAGCAGCAGCGGTATCACCGTTTGAGAGGCTGCACGGGATCGAAAGAAAAAGGCAAGTGACCAAATATGAGGTTCCAAAAAAATCCTAGAAAAGAAAGTTTTATAGTACATAGAGGATGACATGCGGGTCCCATTTAGCAGCAGCGGTCTCACCGTTTGAGAGGCGGCAGGGAATCGAAAGAAAAGGTAAGTGACCAAATATGAGGTGCCAAAAAAAATCCAAGAAAAGAAAGTTTTATAGTACATAGAGGATGACATGTGGGTCCCATTTAGCAACGAGCGGTATCACCGTTTGAGAGGCGGCAGGGATCGAAAGAAAAAGGCAAGTGACCAAATTTGAGGTGCAAAAAAAACTCCAAGAAAAGAAAGTTGATTGCTCATAGAGGATGACATGCGGGTCCCAATTAGCAGCAGCGGTGTCAACATTTCCAAGGCGGCAAGGGATCAAAAGAAAAAGGAAGTAGCCAGAAATCAGGGGGTCAAAAAAATCCAAGAATAGAAAGAATTTTGGTTCATAGAGGATGACATGCGGGACCCATGATCCTGCATCGTAAACGGCTCGATCGGAGAGCGTTGAACGAGATGGCGCGATCGAGAAAAAAAACAATGCCGGAGAGGCTGCCATCTGGGCCCTACATCCCTCGGCGGTGCGGATTTGCGTTGACTCGGCCGGCGAACCCGAGAATTCGAGATGCACCACGTCCCGGGCCACCATACGCAACGTTTTGGCCGTTTTCGTCGGGCTAGGTGGCCTCAAAAACGAGAAAAAACGTTTTGACATGCACAACGGACATACCCAAAATCGTCGGCCATGGTACACCAGCAACCACGGCGCGACTTCAAATTCGTCGGCCATGGCAACTTTTCTTGTAGTGGATGGGATTGGCGGCGGCAGCGTCTCTGGAACTTTTCTCGTATCGTGGCTCTCGGTGATAGGGTTTTCGCGATGAAGAGATTATATAGGTGAAGGGGCAGAGTCGGGAGGCGCCCGAGGGGCCCACCCCATAGGGCGGCGCGCCCAAGGGTGGGGCCGCGCCCCCCTAGGGTGTGGCCGCCTCGTCGCCCCTCTTCATCTCCTCTTCGGACTTCTGGAAGGCTCCGTGCAAAATAAGACCGTGGGCTTTTGTTTCGTCCAATTCCGAGAATATTTCCTGTGTAGGATTTCTGAAACCAAAAACAGCAGAAAATAGGAACTAGCGCTTCGGCATCTTGTTAATAGGTTAGTGCCGGGAAATGCATCAAAATGATATAAAGTGTATACAAAACATGTGAGTATTGTCATAAAACTAGCATGGAACATAAGAAATTATAGATACGTTTGAGACGTATCAATGTGCATAAAATTCAAATTCATATCCATATGCACATATTTATGTGGAGTTTGTCCTATGTGTTGTAGTTGGACTAACTACTCGGACCCAATTAGTTTGGGGACCACTTTGTACTTGAGTTTTGTCTTAGTTACATTGGTGATGCGTTGGATGCTCGTCTCACTCATGAAGAAGAAGTGGAGGACAAGTGGCTATAGGAGGCGAGCTATGATGTTATAACTAACTCATATCTACTACATCACACCATTGCATCCGGGTAACAAGTATCAATCCCCTCATGCATGCTATCTCGTATCCAACCATGGAGTTATCCTTAGTATTTCATTTGGTGATACTTGTTTGCCTCTCTCAAAGCATCTCAACTATCTCCTTCTCTTGGTGATTCTTGTTATGTCTTTGAGGTGTTCTTGGTTGAAGTTGTTCAATGTACAATGGATGAATAGGAACCTTTGGCCATGCTATAAAGCAAATATCTCATTGTTATATTGCATTACTTCACCTCGGATATCTTGCTCTTATTCTCTTGTATCTATCTTGTGTGTGCATGTTTCTTGATGGATAAATATCTTTGTGATGATTGTCCACTTAGAGAAACTTATATACATGAGAGATGGTGCATATCTTTTGATATCCCTCTTTGTTGGAGTCCATTCTTTTTATCCTTACTTGACTCTTTAATGGCTCCACAAAGAACTTGGTTATGAGTGCTCGTGTTATTCTATTTGCATCTTCACGCACTCATACTTGTTTTTGGCACAAGCTTCATTTTTACTTGCTTCTTATTCAACTTGTGTCTCTTTTTGGTTCATTGGATTGCTTGCTTCATTTGTCGAAGGTTTCTGACCTTCTTATTCTCTTGCAATCTTTGATCCTCAATATAGTTTGATTTCCTCCGAATATTCGTCATTGAATATGTGCATTTGATTTCACTCACAATTATGAGAAATGCACAACTTATGGAGGAACGCTCGCTATATTGGCCTTCTAAACCTTTCGCCCATTTTGGTAATCGATGTCAATGGGGGAGAAGTTTGGAGGGTTTGAGGGAATTTCTTTTGTTTGGTTCTTAAGCATTTGCCTCTTATGCTTGAATTTGTTGTTTTGCATGGTTGAATATTTAGAGGATACTCCGCTAGGCTTTAATTGCCGATATATGTAATGAAATTCAAGTTCATTCACACATGCATATATTATGGCGGAGTTTTTTCTGAATATTCAACTTGGGTTGTTCGCTAAATTCCTTATCTAAACCCTCTCAAAGAGATTGTCATCAATTACCAAAATGGGGGAGATTGAAAGAACATGTCCATTGTCCCATGCGTGGTTTTGGTAATTGATGACAATCCCTATGGACTAACGGTTGCATTGAGAATCAATCTTAGGACATGTCCATAGCCATATGATGGTCTCAAGGTTGCGAGATGGAGAAGATCGAGTACGATGAAGAAGACGGATGAAGACGGTGTCGAAGAGAGATGAAGACGGCATAGAAGATGAAGAGAGATGAAGACGGCGTAGAAGATGGACGAAGACGGTGGCATGCGTACAAGATGGAAGAAGACGGTGGTGTGTATGTTGGAGGAAGACGGTGGCATGTACAATGATGAAGAGGATGAAAACGGAGCTTGCCGACTCGAGAGGAACGCGCAAGGTTAAGGTTTGTGCTCGATAGGATAGTAGGTCGCATCATTGGAGAGAGCTCAAACCTTGCATGCATTGCATTGTGTTTCTTGTTTGTTCTTGGTTCTTATCCTTGAGATGTTCGAGAGCTTGTGTTCATTCTCATGACAATCTCTAGCTCATCGGAAACGGATTCCGGATGCATGATACGTCTCCGACGTATCGATAATTTCTTATGTTCCATGCCACATTATTGATGATATCTACATGTTTTATGCATACTTTATGTCATATTTATGCGTTTTCCGGAACTAACCTATTGACGGATGCCGAAAGGCCGATTCTGTTGTTCTCGCTGTTTTTGGTTTCGAAATCCTAGTAAAGAAATATTTTCGGAATCGGACGAAATCAACACCGAAGATCTTATAATTCCCGGAAGCTTCCGGAGCACCGGAGAAAGGCGAGAGGGGAGCCGGGGGGCCCACCCCACGGGCGGCGCGGCCCAAGGGGGCGCGCCCCGTACCGTGTGGGCACCCCGTGGCCCCTCCGACTCCGCCTCTTCGCCTATTTAGTCGTCCCTGACCTAAAACCTCGACCCGGTTCGACGAAACCAGAGAAAACCTTCCAGAGTCGCCGCCATCGCGAAACTCCAATTCGGGGGACGAAGTCTCCGTTCCGGCACCCTGCCGGGACGGGGAATTGCCCCGGAGTCATCTCCACCGCCGTCTCCACCGCCATCTTCACCGCCATCGCTGTCTCCATGATGAGGAGGGAGTAATTCACCCCCGGGGCTGAGGGCTCCGCTGTAGCTATGTGGTTCATCTCTCTCTTTATATGATTTAGTTGAATATCATCTATGTGCTACTCTAGTGATGTTATTAAAGTAGTCTATTCCTCCTGCACGGTGTAATGGTGACAGTGTGTGCATCGTGTAGTACTTGGCGTGGGTTATGATTGTAATCTCTTGTAGATTATGAAGTTAACTATTGCTATGATAAGTATTGATGTGATCTATGCCTCCTTCATAGTGTGATGGTGACGAGTGTGCATGCTATGTTAGTTCTTGGTGTGATTGTGTTGATCTATCTTGCACTCTAAGGTTATTTAAATATGAACATTGAATATTGTGGAGCTTGTTAACTCCGGCATTGAGGGTTCGTGTAATCCTACACGAGTTAGTGGTGTTCATCATCCAACAAGAGGGTGTAGAGTAGTCCTATTATGTGATCATTGTTGAGAGTGTCCACTAGTGAAAGCGGGATCCCTAGGCCTTGCTTTCAAGCATCGAATCTCCGTTTGTTTACTGTTTTGTTGCATATTTACTCGCTGCCATATTTTATTCAGATTGCTATTACCACTCATACTCATCCATATTACTTGCATCTCACTATCTCTTCGCCGAACTAGTGCACCGATACATCCGACGGGTGTATTAGGTGTGTTGGGGACACAAGAGACTTCTTGCTTTGTGGTTGCAGGGTTGCTTGAGAGGGATATCTTTGACCTCTTCCTCCCTGAGATCGATAAACCTTGGGTGATCCACTTAAGGGAAACTTGATGCTGTTCTACAAACCTCTGCCCTTGGAGGCCCAACACTGTCTACAAGAATAGAAGCTCCCGTAGACATCAATGCATCGCATGTTGCATGTGCGAGGGTGATGATTTTCCCAATATACCATATTGAGAGGTTGCACCTCTATGACCATGAGAAAATCATCATCCACTCTTTTCCATGATTTCATCATGTGATAAGGTAGCTCTTGTCGCCCTCTTTCCAACAAAATTGGTTTCATGTCATTCCGAGTTTCCTAGCGGGAGTTATTGCGTTTTCCGTGTTGTAGAGAAAAAGAAAACGAAAATAAATATTATTGGGCCGGGCGGTACTACCGCGAGCGGTACCGGCCTAAGTACCGCACGCCCAGTTTTGTATACTAGATCGCAAGCGGTACCAGGCCGGTACCGGCCAGGTAGTACCGTAGCCCATTTACGGTACCGGCCCGGTCCCATGCCGGTATTACCGGCCCGTTTTCTTTTCTCCTTTTTCAGCCCCGCTCACCTCCAGCCGCAGCCTAGGCCGCCGCCCACCATTTGGCCCAGCCCCGCCGCAGCACCTCCCCACGGCCTAGCCAACCTCGCCCTTGCCCCGCTCTGGGCCGCCCCCGCGGCGCTCAGCTGGGCCCAACAGCCGCCGCCGCTCGCCAGGCCGAGGGAGCTGCGCACGCACGCGCTCCCGCCTGCACGCTACGCGCCACGCTCCCTCTCGCTCCACGCGGCCTCGTTGGCCCACGCGCAGGCCACGCTGGCTGGCCACTCGCTGCCCGTGCGGGAGAGCTTCCTCGCTCGATCCCCGCGCGCGTTGACCCGCACGCCTGGCCGCCCGTACGGCTCCCGCCCTCTACGCTGATTCCCGCTCGCGCCTGCTGGCCCCATGCGCTGCCGCGCCACATGCTGCACTGCTGCACCCTGCTGCCACGCTGCGGTCCCGCGATTCTCTCCCTCTCTCTCGTCAGATTTGCTCTGGTTTTGCACAAGCGGTAGTACCGCTTTGCACAGCGGTACTACCGGTTTGGGCCGATTTTTGCCTGATTTTCGCACAGTTTCCGCGTGAGCGGTAGTACCGCTTTGACAAGCGGTAGTACCGCTTTGACAAGCGGTAGTACCGCTCGGGCGTGAATCTGACAGTTTTCCAGCCCAATGGACATATTTTGGAGCCCCTATTTATACCTCTCTTCCACCTCCGACCCAACCACTTCTTCCCCTTCATTCTCTCTCCTCCATTGTTGACCTTGGAGAGCTTCTTCCTCCTCTTGATCCCCCCACTATTTCTTGCATATTTTTGGGGGAAAGGAGAGAGGAGATCGAGATCTAGAGCTTCACCAATTGAATCCCTCTCCAAGTGAGGGGATCTTGCTAGATCTAGATCTTGGAGTAATTTGGTGTTCCTCCTCTATTTTGTTCTTCCTCCCTTATTCCCCCAATAGCTTTTGTAGCTTTGTTGGAATTTTGGGGACAAGAACTTGGGCATCTTAGTGGTGTTCTTAGCCATTGCATTAGGTGCATCGGTTTGGGTTCTCTCCGGGGTTTCGGTCTCGTAGAGGGCATGTTGACCTTGGTGGTGTTGTTGCCTTAGTGACCTTGTTACCTTTGTGGTGTTGTAGCCTTTGTGGCCTTGTAGCCTTTGTGGCCTTTGTTGGAGATATGCCCAAGAGGCAATAATAAAATGGTTATTATAATATATCTTTGTATTTATGATAATGTTTGCATACCATGCTAAAATTGTATTAACCGAAACATTGATACATGTGTGTTATGTAAACAACAAGGAGTCCCTAGTAAGCCTCTTGTATAACTAGCTTGTTGATTAATAGATGATCATGGTTTCGTGATCATGAACATTGGATGTTATTAATAACAAGGTTATGTCATTGAGTGAATGATATAATGGAGACACACCCAAATAAGCGTAGCATAAGATCACGTCATTAAGTTCATTTGCTATAAGCTTTCGATACATAGTTACCTAGTCCTTCGACCATGAGATCATGTAAATCACTTATACCGGACGGGTACTTTGGTTACATCAAACGCCACTGCGTAAACGGGTGGTTATAAAGGTGGGATTAAGTATTCGGAAAGTATGAGTTGAGGCATATGGATCAAGAGTGGGATTTGTCCATCCCGATGACGGATAGATATACTCTGGGCCCTCTCGGTGAAATGTCGTCTGATTAGCTTGCAAGCATGTGAATGGTTCACAAGAGATGATATGCCACGGCACGAGTAAAGAGTACTTGTCGGAGACGAGGTTGAACGAGGTATAGAGATACCGATGATCAAACCTCGGACAAGTAAAATATCGCGTGACAAAGGGAATCGGTATCGTATGTAAATGATTCATTCGATCACTAAGTCATCGTTGAATATGTGGGAGCCATTATGGATCTCCAGATCCCGCTATTGGTTATTAGTCGGAGAGAAGTCTCAATCATGTCTGCATAGTTCACGAACCGTAGGGTGACACACTTAAGGTTTGATGTCGTTTTAAGTAGATATGGAATATGGAATGGAGTTCGAAGTTTTGTTCGGAGTCTCGGATAGGATCCATGACATCACGAGGAGGTCCGGAATGTTCCGGAGAATAAGATTCATATATAGGAAGTCACTTTCCAAGTTTGGAAATGATCCGGTGCATTTATGGAAGGCGCTAGAATGTTCTAGAACCTTCCGGAAGAAATCACTATGGAAGGTGGAGTCCCGGTTGGACTCCACCAACCCCAACCAGCCAACCAAGTGGGAGGGTGGAGTCCATGGTGGACTCCACCTCCTTGGCCGGCCAACAAGGGGGAAAGGGGAGAGTCCCTGTCCCTCTAGGTTTCGTCCATATGGCAGTTTTTGAATTGGGGTCTTATTCGAAGACTTTGGGCAAACCCTTGGGGATCCACCTATATAATGAGGGACAAGGGGAGGGGGCCGGCCACTTCAAGCCACCACCTTGGCCGCACCCCTAGAGGCACCAAGACCGGCGCCCCCCTCTCCCAAACCCTAGCCGCCCTCCTCCTCCACCTCTCCCGCATACGCTTTGGCGAAGACCTGCAGGAGATCTCCACCACCACCGCCATCACGCCGTCGTGCTGCCGGGATTCCGAGGAGGATCTACTACTTCCGCTGCCCGCTGGAACGGGGAGAAGGAGGTCGTCATCAACACCGAACGTGTGACCGAGTACGGAGGTGCTGCCCGACTATGGCACCGTCAAGATCTTCTACGCGCTTTTGAAAGCGGCAAGTGATCATCTTCTGCAACAACAAGATCTAATCTCGTAGACTTCAGAAATCTTCAAGGGTTAGTCTCGTGATCTTCTCGTTGCTCCCATCTACTAGATTCCATCTTGGCTTGGGTTTCGTTCTTGCGGCAGGAAATTTTTTCTTTTCTATGCTACGAATTCCATCAGCCTTGTCGTCTTTGTGGCGTGGTAGCCTTTGTGGCGTTGTTGCTTTTGTGGAGTGTGGTAGCCTTTGTGGTTTTGGAGCTGGTTGTGGCGCGTTGGTGTCTTGGTGGCCTTGTCGCCGGTGTGGCGTGTTATAGCCTCTTGTGGCCTTGTACTTGAGAGCCTCCGTGTTGTGGTGTTGCCTCAAACTTGATACTTGGGAGTTTGCCCAAGCTTGTACGGGGTTCGGTGACTACCCTCAAGGGTCTCTTAGTGGATCGAGGCTTTCCCCTTGATGGAAAGGCTCGAGGAGAATACGGTGGCCCTAGTGGCTCATTGGAGTGCCTCATGCCTCCACACCGCTCCAACGGAGACGTAACACCCTTGGGTGTGAACTTTGGGATACATCATCGTCTCCTCGTGCACCGGTTACTTCTCAACCCGAGCTTCTTTACCTATGCGCTTTACATTGTGATATCTATCTTGCTTCATGTGCTATACCTAGCTTGTTATCACCTTGTTGCTCATCATGCTAGCATAGGTTGTTGGTGCACTTAGGCAAACCCCTAGTTGATAGGTTTTGAGCTAAACTAGTAAACACTTAGTAGTTTTATTCCGCCTAGTTTAGCTCTCAAGTAGAAGTTTTTATACACCGCCTATTCACCCCCCTCTAGGCGACGTCCTTGTACATTCAGTCTCTTTAGTGTCAAGGTGTGGGAGCACATGGCTATGCATTTCGGGTTGGTGTCTCTCCCCGTGCGCTGTATTTTTCCAGCTTCCAACCTTGTTTGCTGCGAATTAGGAATGAACGGAACATACATATTATTGAGAAAAAGGAGCTGCCTGTGTCTGCACTGATACTTCGTATGAAGAATTAAACAGCTCCATGGAAGCTGGGCGGAGCCCCTATTCCACTAGTTAACCAGTACCATGGGCCCCCCTTCAACTCGGGTTGACTCCTCTTGTATTGTTGTTTTTATAGGTTGGTCACGTTTTGTGCTCTTTCTCTATCCTTGTGTAAATCTTTTCCATTAATGCAATGAAACCGTAGCTCTTCCGTTGTCATCCAAAAAAATTTGGTTGGACTATATAAATTTTTGCTAAGATGGCACGATGTAAATATGGTAGTTATTCACATAGTCAACTCAAAAAGGTCCAATATTTCATATTCTCCCAAAATATTATCAAAAGTGGAATTCACATGCAAACGGATTCTTAGGTTCGAAATATGCACATAAACTTGGTACTATGAAATTTTGGTTCATGTCATTTTGTTTTTTGTAGATTTTTATGACCAATATATTTTGATATCATTGGTTCAGCTGACGAAATGTTCATTTTTATGAAGATTTTAATTATTTTCAAAGATATTTGAGGGGAAGTTCCTTTATGGGCCAGGTTCCGTGATGTTGCGTGAACAAACTATTTTTTTTTTGAGAATAACAAACTATATATTTTCCTTTTAGTGGGGGTGTTGTTAACACCCATGGCTCAAGGCCTGGGTCAGGGACTACTAGGCCCAATTCAGGCAGATAAGCCGGCCCAACTTGTTCCGTGTGAAAACCCTAATCCTAGGGTCTCGATATATAAAACCTCCACCATCTTCGCCTCCGCCTTCTCTAGCCCAGTACAGCCGCAACTACACGCACCCCGGCGATCCGAGCTCTCCGCCGCCCCAAGAACCCCAATCCCCAACATGGCGGATCGTGGAGGTGAGCGCGGAGGAGACCGAGGTGGTTTCGGCCGCGGGTTCGGACGCGGTGACCGCGGCGGCCGTGGCGACCGTGGCCGCGGTGGGCGACGCGGTGGCCGTCGTGGAGGCCGCCCGGAGGAGGAGGCGTGGGTTCCCGTCACCAAGCTCGGGCGCCTCGTGAAGGAAGGGAGGTTCCAGAAGATGGAAGAGATCTACCTCCACTCGCTCCCCGTCAAGGAGCACCAGATCGTGGATACCCTCTGCCCAGGGCTCAAGGACGAGGTGATGAAGATCACGCCTGTGCAGAAGCAGACGCGGGCCGGACAGCGCACGCGCTTCAAGGCCTTCGTCGTCGTCGGCGACAGCAACGGCCACGTCGGTCTCGGGGTCAAGTGCGCCAAGGAGGTGGCCACGGCTATACGCGGCGCCATCATCCTCGCCAAGCTGTCCGTGGTGCCGGTCAGGAGGGGGTACTGGGGAAACAAGATCGGCCAGCCCCACACCGTCCCGTGCAAGGTGACTGGCAAGTGTGGGTCCGTGACGGTGCGCATGGTGCCGGCGCCAAGGGGGTCTGGAATCGTGGCGGCCCGCGTGCCCAAGAAGGTTCTCCAGTTCGCCGGCATCGAAGATGTCTTCACCTCGTCGCGTGGCTCCACCAAGACCCTCGGCAACTTTGTCAAGGTGATGACAAATCATCCTTTGCTCTAGATTATGCACTGACAACTAAAACATACACCCAAAGTACATGCTTATTTAGATGTTGTGTGTGAGCTTTTATTTCTTTTGGAGCATTTTTGTTGACATGACCGCCCTATATCTCATTGCATGCCACTCTAGTAGGTACTTTCATTTCACCTGTCCGATCCTGATTCTGGACTCTATTCTTTCATTCGTATGTAATTTTTACGCAAAGTTCTCTGTTCATTCATTCCTCACCAAAGTTACATTGTTTACTAATAATGGTACAACAAAATCAGGTGGCTCATCAAGCCACACATGTTGATCACAGCTCTGAGCCCGTCTTGCTAATTCGTGAGCCACCATGTTTTCTTGGCTGTAGTTGTGCTGAAAACGAATATTTGAAGACCGCTTGTCCCATGGTCTGCCCTAGTTATCTATTATCATTAGATTCTGCTGGGTCTTGTATTTGTTCTGAAATTTGTGTTATGAGCGTAGGCTGTTTCTGTGGCATACATGATTAAATGCTGTCATTGGTCTTAGTGAGTAAATGCGGTCAAACATTTTAGTATTCGACTGCTGCCAGCTCTCTGTGTAATTGTAGTTGGCTCATAATATGTTCATTCCGTATTAGAAATATAACCCAGAGTGGTGTTCTATGCAAGTGGAAATCTGTTAATCAAGCACATTGTGAAGTTGATTACAATGATCTGAAGAATTATCATATATAAACAAACAATCCAGTTAATCATATGGTTTTCAGGTCATCTATGTTTTGTATCTATTAGCATTTGTTCTGCTCAAATGTTTTGTAGGTCTGTGTAAAAGACTGGCTTATACAAATCATGAAATTACCATTTAGATATGGACTCAGCTAGGTCTTGGTTGACCTACAGCTAAGTTAATTCTTGGTCACCCAATTTCGTGTGTAATTCATCTTTAACTGGGAGAAAAGATGGGCAATTACATGCCCATGTGCAATTCTCGTATGCATGAATCACGATGCAAATCTAACTGTTCTAGAATCCACGGAGCAGAAGGGGTTTAGATATACTCCCTCCTTCCCAAATTAGGATGCCTATAGTTGTCAATCAGAGCCAAACTTTTTAAAGTTTGAGAAACTATATACAAAAATGTCAACATCTAAATTTTTTAAATACACGTAAATGAAAAATATATTTCATGATGGTTCTAAATATATTAATTTGAGATTATAAATATTGAGACCTTTTTCTATAGTTGGTCAAACTTTGAGAAGTTTGACTTTATCTAAATATTGTAGGCATCCTATTTTGGGATAGAGGGAGTATATCTTACATGATATTAATACTTGTTTTGGATACATTAATTGCTGTTGAAAACCCTTCGTCCAAGTTTTCCTTACTAATAATGCTGGTTGCAAGTACGTGTATGGGCCTAACATTGTTATTTGCAGGCCACCTTTGATTGCCTTATGAAAACCTATGGCTTCCTGACTCCTGACTTCTGGATGGAGACACGGTTTGTGAAGGCCCCGTACCAGGAGTTCACGGACCTGCTGGCTTCTAAGCCAAAGCTCATGATCGAGGCACCTGTGGAGAAGATAGAAGCTTAGATGTTTGGAGTAAAGTGTTGAGAATCTATTTTGGCGTTTGCAGGGAACTTGGTTTCGTACTCCCGTTTGTGCAAGACTTGTGGCTTACGTATGACCGAATCAAAATTTTGAATCATGGAAAGTTGGGCACAATAGATGGTTCTTGCATTTAGCATTTTTTTACCAGTTCGTATCTTTTGGCTATCAAGTTGGCCTGATATTTTTCATTCTGCTTTATTATATTTATAACAGCCATTAGTTTTTCAATGTATTTGTGGTTGCACATCATTTCTTTTGCGATAATGCTTAAAAGACTTTTTGTCGTGTCGGTTCTAATTATGTACTCCCTTCGTCCTAAAATGTACTACCTCCGTTGCAAGGTATAAGGTGCCCTCGTTTGACGTGCTTTTTGTTTGACCAAAAATTACTTTAAATAGATAAACATTTTTTTTAATGAAATAGGAAACAAGCCCATGCGTTGCAATGGGAATATGGTATATGCAAAATCTACAATAACAAAGACGTTCAAAATCAATTCTTGTTGGCATGGCGGAAAATGCCAGGTTAGATAGATGTTGCCGGATCTGATATCTGAATCAATTGAATTGCCTCCGATTTTGCTCAAGTACCATATTTCCTCCGATCCATATTAATTTTTGCTAATATAATTATATTTAGACACAGTTTACTTCTAGATACATGTATATTAAGAACAATTAATAGGAATCGCAGGGAGTATCAACATACATGTCACATCCACAACAGATAAAATCAAGTAGCATTGCTTCGTATCGTATCAGTGCTTTCAGCTAATGCTAGCCTTATATACGGTACCAAGAATTTACCTTTTATTTCATGAGCCTCGTCAATAGATTCTTGATTAGAGAAGCTGTGCTATCACCGGTCTACAGACTATAGAGTGCAGATTGTGCCACCGTAAAATTCAGTAACCAAGTATAAGGTCTAAGCGTATTTGTGCGGCCAACCAAAGAAAGCCACCCGATGAAGCTGCCGGTGCCGGATCATGAATAGCACGCCAGCCTAACACACGCCCAACTCCGTTGATTGCACCAAGTCCCTGGAGCCTGGACCAGCCACGGCGTGGCGAGATGGGGTACGCGAAATCGTGAATATGCAGCAGCCATGAGAACAGGCACCCCTTGCCGATATGAAAGGCAACGTTGCGCTCTGGCCACGCAGCCTAGGCGGGTCGCTCCTGTCTTTCTGCTGCGCGTATTCATCGCCATCTCCCTGGCTGGCACTCCAGACGTGCTCCGTTGACAGCGCGCCTACTGCTGCCATCGTCTGTCATTGGCAGCGGCACGAGCGCGGAATCTAGGAGGCATCGAGCATGGTCGACACAGGGAGCGTGAGGATCTCGCGGAGTCGGCGTCGCTCTTTGGCGGAGGACCTCACCCCGCGCCACGCGATTCCAGTTGTTCGGACGCTTGCTTGCATTGTCGACGGGAACAATCTCACGAACGATGGATCCGTGGAAGCTAGACAGGGTGGGCGGGTTGCTTATATCTACGCAACTCTTTTTTTTTTTTTTTTTTTTTTGAGATGTATATCTACGCAACTCTGTCGATCAGAGTTCCGTAAAGAAATCGTATTCGTGTCATAGATCCGCTGTGCACGTACTTGTTCGGGACTCATGGATCCGGTCCATTGAAAGGCCCACTGTTGGTTAACGAATCTTAGAATTAGAATTCTAGGTCCAGGCCCATCAAAGGCGACCGACGAAGCAAACCAGAGGAAGCATCGATCGACGGGATACGGATGTACGAAGCGTTTTTTCTTTTAACTTACCGGTGGCATGTGCTGTAATTTTAACGAAAATTAGGGGTAGAAAAAAACGGACCAACAAGAAACCTTATTTTCTTTATTATTAGGTATAGATATAGATATAGATTGGTATCATTAAAAAATTCTTTTCAATACGAGTCCAACGATACTACTTACATATAATATAATCAAGATTTTATTGCTCAATTTTTAAGGTCAAAGTTCGTCTTGAAATACACGTGCGCCTTATTCCTAGAAACGGAGGTAGTAAGTCCTAAAATTTAAGGCCTAAAATGTAATGCGCCTAAGATTTAGTCAAAAGTCAACATATTTTAAAATTGATCAAATTTATATGTAAAACTATAAACATTAACAATGCCAAATCAATATCTATAAATTCACCAGAAAGTATAATTTCTTAAAATGTTCATTTGATATTGTTGATATCCATATTTTCTCTATGAACTTGGTCAAATTGAGAAGATGTTGACTTTTAACTAAAGACTAGCAAGCAAAGGCGCGGCGGCACGCCGCGCCCATCGAGGCTGAAGAAGTGGGAATTCAGGAGGTAGGGCATCGTAACATGCAAGAATATGATGGTATGTAAAAAGCAGTGTGTATTTTGTCCGCTGGACCATCTCTTATGATGTAGTTAGATGTGTGAAATACATGGAGTTTTATGATGAATGATTTAATCTTCTCCCAGCATATCTTGTTCTTTCGGTCTTGTATATAGGATTTTTTTTTTCACAACGGAAGTTTCAGTGGAGTTTAGGGTATTGTCTTGCTATTTTTGTTGTGGATCCGGTGGTGTAAGCTCAACTTGGTATTGGTGCCATTCTGATGGCTTTTGCTAGATGAGTGGTTTTCCCCAAGTGAACCAGGTGGGCGAGCGTACACATGATGTATCTGCTGTGGTTGCGTCAATGTACCGATGAGCATACTTAGATATGGGGCGATGAGCGGGAGGTAGCAAAGAACCAACTATATGGGCAACCATCCACAAATATTGAACAGATATGGTGTTAAGACTGTTGTCAACAGGAACATTAAGAGATGTGAAAGAGAACATGGAATTGTACTTGGCTGTCAAACCCATGAAACAGTTGGACTCAGCATCTCCATTAAGGCGAGTGGTTTGACAAAGGGAGAGGGCCAATCCCGATAAACAGGAAGAGATACCCTGCTCCCACGACAACATTCGTTGTCGACGACTTTGCGCCCATGCTTCATGCTTACACCTCTTGTGGTACAAAAAGAAGCACCACAATGTAAGTAGACATGATTAGGCCCGCCTTAGTATGATTACCCACGCCAAGTAGCTAGAATAAGGAAGAAAGGAAGATCGTCAGAAACCTAAAGCAATTGGGGAATAGAAAGAGTGAAGTGAAACGTAATTGACATTTCAACAGCTCAATAATTATGCACATAGGGGTAGTACCACACCGATTGGCTATCCCGCAAGCGACAAATCAAAACTGTAAGACAACATGAACTGAAAAGTACTTAAGGAACGGAAGAAGGCAGGCAAAACTGGAAAGACATGATATTTTCAGCACATATGAAATAAATGTTTATTCAGAGTTCTCTGTAAATAGGGCACCTCAAATCAATAACTTCTAGGCTTTGTTTATGCAGAGTTCTTTGTAACTATCAAATTGTCATCGGCACCGGGAAAACTTGAACGTTTTTATTTTGTAGTACACTCCTAAATGTGAATCACATTGAACAAACGGTGCAGTGGTCTGAATTTTGAATTAGGATTTTTTTCCCTGAAGAAATAGCAAGTATGTATCATGGAATGTTATAAGTAGCCTCTCGCAAAAAAGGATGTTATCAGCAGTTGAAACGGACAAATTCTGTGAATCTATTGCATACTCCTAAGCTTTAATCATAACGGGCAAATATTGGAGTGATTTAAACTTGTAACCCAAACCTTTCCTTGTAAAGAATCAAGAAATAAAAAAAGAAGTAGAAGGTAGCTACAGGCCAAAGAAGAAAGGGCAAGAGTGAAAATCAATCCATAATGCATTCAAAGTACCTCGAAAAAATGCATGGAAAAGTTTCGCTGAAGTGTGGGTTGTCTACTGCCATTCGATTCAGATACAAAGAGCAGCACCATTTAATGAACTACTTTGAATTTCCGTTTATTCTCAGATATCTATAACCATCAAACCATCAGCAGCACCAGAACACATGAATTCTTGAATTCAATGGTATTCTACTAAATTCTGATTGTAGTAAGAAAACACTCCGGCGTTCTGAATTTAGTTAAATTGTGTAGAAACAGAAAATCTCTGTCGTAGAATCACTTTTCAGCACCAGGCATACATGAATCGCTTGATTCTATCACACGCTTAATAAGCCAACACTGTAGTACTCTATTTTTTAACTCCAATTTTTACTGTCAAGAAACAGAAAGTATAAATCATTGTCTTGCCATTACATGTAAAAGGGGAAGGGGGGGGGGGGGGGCAACACCTCTTTTGACGGCATCATGATGCTTGTCCATGTGCTTCCGCATCGGATGGTTGTCAGCATCCTTCTCGGGAGAAACAAAAGGAGTAACAGCCACTGGTAGAAACACAAAAGGTAGTGTGCATTAGAAAACGAATTCAGAAAAATCCATGGAAACGAACATGCCTTTAGTATGATACATTATTCTGCAGGGCAACACCTCTTTTGACGGCATCATGATGCTTGTCCATGTGCTTCCGCATCGGATGGTTGTCAGCATCCTTCTCGGGAGAAACAAAAGGAGTAACGTACCACTGGTAGAAACACAAAAGGTAGTGTGCATTAGAAAACGAATTCAGAAAAATCCATGGAAACGAACATGCCTTTAGTATGATACATTATTCTGCATTCATATAAATAATGTGAAGTCTATATGTGAGAACCCTTTTTTTTCATAAAAGCATTGAAAACCAATGTATGCATTGTATCCCCTGCCCAAGATTTGACTACCATAACCCCTTTTTGTTTTTAAGTTAACAACAGTAGGAGCCTCTCATGCTGCAGTTTTCTAAAAAAAAAAGGATTTGATTGCCATCAAGATAATTTAACCAAAGAAGAAATAGCACTCCATAAACTAATAAACAGAATCATCTTGTCCAGTATCATAATCTCTATGAACATTGTTAAATAAACCAACATGGCTGCAGTCTTCAGATTATAACATAATGAAATTAAAAGTGTCTAAATGTGTCCAAGATTGGAAATTACGAAAAACAACCCTTCAATAAGGCAACACACAAGAATAAAAAGGCATCAATGGCATTGTTAGTCTAGTGTAAATAGGAAGAGCAGCCGTATATAGGATATTGTTATCCAATGGTATATTTACAGAAAGTATGTAGGAGATGATGAGCAGCACCTGTTCAACTCTAAAAATCATGAACAGTGAACAATTGATATATAATTAGAGTGTGCATGACACCAATATACAACAGGACCAATGGCTTCTTCTATTCTATTTTCCATGTTCATTATGGCATGTATTTACAGGTAGATAACTCTTTCAAAAAAAACTTGAGAATACAAAATTTGGTACAAAATTGAACATGGCATCCGGTTGATTCTACAACAGCGCGCTCAATTGCTCGCAACTACTTATTCTAGAGATCAGGAAAAAGGCAATATCAAAAGCAAAAACAACATAGAACATAGAACAACAAATATAGGATTAGTTTCATAAACCATATAAGCAAGGCTCAAACAAAATTAGTAGAAACCTAAATGTATTGCATTAGTCATGTTGATGTACGAGGCTAAAATCCAGTGAATAAATATTCATCATAAAAAACTTTACTTATCTTTTGTAGCGTGCATAAATTAAAGAGAATTTTTCTATTACCATTATCAGTATTAGATTGAATCATATGCCAGAATTAATGAACACAAGAGAGAGAATTTATACGTTTTGTATTGCAATTTCATGAACCAGAATTAGATGAACAAATGAGAAAGAAATCTTAAAGCAAAAAAAAAAAGCAATAAAGAGGGGAAGAAGATCTAGAGGACGCAGGGATCAGAGAGGCTCCCGGCCGGGGCACACATCCGAGCCACCACGCCCAGATCTGACTGCTGCTGGAGAGATGGTTAGGGAGGATCTGGATGGAGCTTATACCGCCGATGCATTAGTCAGAACGGGCGGAACCACAAGGAACGTAATAGTTCGAGAATACTGGCATGCACGTCGATTTGGTCCCGGTCGATGGCGTCCGCCGCTCGATGCTTCTTTTCAAGTCGGAAACTCATGACGCCGCCAATCTAGAACGTGCTCCACCTGAACCTGCCGCCGCTCATCCTCGCCTTGAGCCCATCCAGTCCATCTCCGCGTCCTGCACCTAGCTTGTAGCTCCACGATTTATCTGTCAAATTGGAAAATATTAGAATCTGGATCGTCCAAGCGTCACACTTCCTGGTGCTGAGCCATGACCTCGTGATTGGAGGGGAACCGGCAGCAGCCGGAGTGCTCACCGGCATGCTGCGGCGGAGGCAGGGCGGCGGTGAGTAGCAGCAGCATGGTCGCTGCCGTCCGTGGAGAGCAGCAGGGAAGCCTCCTCCTTGCCCCGGCGTCAACGATGTGCCTGGAATTGCAGTAGCCGCATGAACATGCCGGAAGCCCGGATGGATGGCCACCGAAGCAGGGATGACCGAGTCTCTCTCTCGCCTAACCGCCGGCGAGTGGGAGCGGACGAAGGCCGGCGAGGGAGGCAGAAAACCAGGGGACGTGCCTCACCTGTGGCTAGTATCCGCCATCCTCGAGAGGCAGTCGAGTCGCTCCCTGGCAGCTGCGTGCGGTTGGGGCATGTCGAGGGAACGCACAAAACGGCAACCACGGCAGCACGTGGAGACCGGCCAGGAAACAAATGGAGACGGCGGCGCTCGAGCACACTGTTGGGCATCAGGCCAGGGCAGCACGCGAAGACTATGAACCGTCTATGGCGCCCGTACCCAGGCCGGCGGTGGTAAGAACTGATGAATTTCAATATTTTGGGATGCAGGAGATGGAGGCCGGCGGAGTTGCGGGGGATCAAAAATGATGAGCTCCGGCGGGGCGCGGGGGAGGCCGGTGAAGGTATGGAATTGGGCCGGTCGGCAAGATGATAGATACAGAGAGAGAGAGAATAGAGATAAGGAACAAATGGTCAAGCGGTGCCATTTGACCAGAGTGATAAAATCGAGAGATTTCTACAAACTACATGAGTACCCGGCAGAACGTGCAAAGCCGACCCTACCTTGGCCCACCACTACCTTTCAATCGTCATAGCTATGACCACACCGGTAGTACCCGAGAGCACCCACCACCAAGAATTGGAAGCATCATCAAACGAATCTAAACCTGCCATAAAATTCTTAGGGAGCACCCAAATGATACACGGAGATAAACACGCAGTAATAAACCACAACAGAACACACGTGTCAGCTCAACACTAATCCCAAAAATTAACCAAAATTTGGAGAAAAATCAAGCTTGTTAAGGTTTAATATAGTAGTTATTAGATGCCTTACATTTTAGGACCGAGGGAGTACTTGACAAATCTTATATTTTTATTGGCTTTATCATCTTTTACCGTTTGTGTCCACGTGGGCTTAAAATGCGTCAGAACCAGGTTCAACGGCTCGACGCATAGTGATGGGGCTGGTCGTGGGTCTAAAATATGGCAGGAACCAGGTCCTGCGGCTCGACACATAGTGACCGGGCTGGCCGTGGGGACCTAAAAAGCGTCAGGAACCAGGTTTAGTGGCCTCGACGCATAGTGACCGGGTTGGTCGTGGAGACGTGAACTTGCCCTAACTATGCGCCTCAGATCCGTCTCCGCGGATGCGCCGAGTGTTTGCTCGCGTCTGGCGGACGTTTCGTCGGGCCTGCCAGCAGCGACCCAGGCTCGATGCGTTTTTTCAGCCGCGCCGCATCTTCTCAGCTGCGCTAGTACTGGTGCCGAGGCGTCGCTTAGGCAGTATGAGCCATGTTAATAGTGATGCCTCGCCTGCTGAGCGGTCCTCGCCCACCTCTGCCAACAAACTAATGCTGATGCCACGTGTGTCGCGCCCCCTCGGCTGCCTCCGGCATATATAAAGAGGGCGCGCGCATCTCATCTCCTCCCACACAAATCCTAACCGCCACACAACCTCCACCGTAGGGACACCTCCACACAGCCCTCCGCCTTTGCCATGAGCAGCGCCGAGCGCGGCCAGGCTACTGCGCCTTCACCTGCGAGTCCAGTCGAGAGCTCTGACGAGGAGGAAGACGCCGAAAGCACGGACAACGTCATCGACGAGGCCATGGACGTGAAGTTCATGGTTGGCGCGGAACAGGAAGCAGAAGAGGAGCAGGCGTCCCACGCGGCGTTCAACGACGAGATGGAACGCCGCAGAGAGGTGGCCCCCGCAGAGGACGACTCCTCCAAATTTGACTGGTCCTCTGACGACGGGCCTGACCCGAAGGAGAAGGAAGTGGAGCAGAGGGCTCTAGTAGACTCCTTCGAGATGCTCAAGAAGACCGAGAATGCCACCAATGAGACGTTGCGGCAGCGCCTGCTAGAGGTCGCGGCGGCCCACCAAGCTCTAGCGGCCGCACGACGGGCAACAGAGAAGCTGAGGAGGGAGGGAGGCAACGCCGGGGCCGGGCCGTCAGGTGGCAAGTAGCCTAGGGCTTCTTATTTCGTAGTATATTACGTTTTTTACTTGAATGAAATATATTGTTGGAAAAAATATGGGTCACCCCGCTGGGAGCACACATAGACGCAAACGGACGACGATCGTCCGATATACGTCATCCCGTTAGAGATGCCCTAAGGAGAGAGCAGGGCGTTCAACGAAGGTATGGAGCAATGAATCGGGCAAATCCTAAGGCATCGAGCAATGAGTCGCGTTCGTTCGGTAATAGCTTTGGATTGTGTTTGGGGATGCCGTCGCTTTTAGGGCGTATTTGTTCTAGTCGCTTTCCCAAAAAAGAAATTTTAAAAATTAATTTCAACTGAAAAATTGAATTCATTTGAATTTGTTATATATTACAAAGATATTAAAGAAATCCGACCAAATTTAAACGTAAAATAAACTAATGGCGTGATACAGCCCGACCTTCGGTCTTCGCTGCATGCCTATGCTTCATCGTCAATACGTTAAGCAAAGGTGATTTTTCTCTTTTATGCTTGTCCACAATCTTCCATACGAAATGGTATGCTACTTCATAATCCGTCCTTCATCTATGATAGGAATGCATTGACAAGTACGAAAGAGAGAGAGGATGCCCGAAGACTCAAAAACGAGGTCACGTAGGTATGAAAGCGAAGGAAGAAGAGGAGTTGGACGCTCCAGGGCCTGCAGTGCCACTGCACCTTGGCTGGCACTGCCACCCCATGCTGGCCGACACTACCGCCCCGAAGACAGGTGGACGATCCATGTTGCTGGCAACTATATCCGTTGTCTGCTATGTATCTTATGTTACACCTAAACCAACCCTCTTTCGTGGCTCCCAATAAATAAGCTCCCACCTCTTTCTTCATTAGACTAGAGATAGAATTGATATGAACTTGGCTTCTACCACCATCCTTAGTAGATTAGGAAACCCCTCTCTTCTCTTACACAAAAATCTGTGAGTTGTATCAAGGTTCTCTTTATGAGATTGATCTCTCACTTGTGTGATTCTACTTTGGTATATACGACTGATTCCATCAATTGCATACTTTGGTATCTTATACGATCTTTCTCGAGGATTCTACCTCATGTCTTTCCTCGAGAGATGCTATCGGAATGGTGGTTCGGACCGTTGAGAGCAAACAAGATTGTATCGAGTTATTTGTGCGTGTTTTTATCGTGTTCTTGTTCGTTCACCGTGTTCATCCCTCGTCCCCTCGTGTTCTTGGCCAATTCGTGAGATCGGGTCACACAATCGAGGCTTAGCCCGCATCATATGTTATCAGAGCTCTAGACTGTCAAGGATTCGACCCCCATTATGTCCATTTTCGCCCAAATTATTTTTCCAAAAAATAGGTCGAATTTGGATCTTAGGATTCTTTTGCATTTTTTTGTGGTTTTGGTCTTACACATCTATATTCTTTGGTGTTGACTAGTACAAATGCCCGTGCGTTGCCACGGGTCCCAAATTTCATTTTGCAGATATCTGCGTGGTTAAGTTCTTGGTCTTTTTGTTAATCTTTCGCGGTAAGTCCCGTTATGGACCATCATAACTGTCAACTCAACACCCATCCTTTTAGATGTATTATTGTCTCACAAAACGTGGGCGTTGTAAACACAAGTATAATCGAGAGAATACTTCTTTCTGATTAGTCTAAATAACACTTTGATATTCATAAATATCTGGAGACAAGCTAGATTACATCCTTTTGTGTCAAACATACAAAAGGGGCTCATCACTCTTTGCAGAAAAGAAATTCTAACACTTTCTAGAAACCCTTTGCAGAAAAGGATTGTAAACAATGTACTCTCTCAAGTTTTATACATAAAGGTAAATTACACACTTTAATAGCAGGTATGATGTGTAGTTGAGTAAATTACACACTTTAATAGCGGGTATGCTTTGTAGTTGAGAGAGTGCAAATGGACCTCCATGTGACTCTCGTGTGCCTATAAAGAAAGCGCGCATTGTAGTTTAGCTTTCTTTTGTTGATAGGATTCGCGACCCTTCCTAAGTATCTCATCTTTTTCTTTTCTTTATCCATTTCTGCATATCCTACATGAAATATAAGTCAAATATCATTGAAAAATTGATAGCTTCAAAATATAAAAAAATCATCACACCTATATAATAATGTATCTATAAATTAAGGAATTTTAATCTCGAAAATTATAAGCATATGACACCCCTTATCAAATTTTGCACGCAATTTGATTGGATGGCTCACTTTGCCTGTCCTTATCAAACTTCTGTTTTCCACCAAAAGAGGGTCATATATATGTCCAGTCTCCATTTCTGTGTTTGCTCACATTTGATGTCTACATAGGTGCACTAAGTTCTGCACATGCACATTCATCTTGGATGAACAATCATTGTGAGCAACATTTAGAGCCTATAAAGAAAAAAAACAATAATTTAGGCAACCAATAATTTTATATAACAGGCCATATTGTTCATCTCATTAATAGATAAATAAACTGGCAAATATATATTACCTAACTCCGATATTTGCACTGCTCATCTGATGACGCAATGTTTATGCGTAAGTTTTTAGTCCACAACAAGACATCCAGAAGTGAAAACCTCCAACACGGAATCGATGGCCCATGTAACATATTTGTGAGGATATACAGACAAAATACAAAACTCATTTAGTTCTGAACCAGATTCATAAGAACCATACTTAAAGCATTAATCACCTGCAACACCATTGCTTCTAGAAGGCCAATTAACATGAGGCATGATTTAATATAAGGTTAGAAAATGGATCACAATCAGAAATGGGGGAACAATAATTCAGAAGAAGTTCAGAAGAAGAAAATGAGGAGGTGTTGGATTCAGTTGAGTTGCAGCACGTTCTGCATCCATTCCCAACCAGGACATATGTGTAAAGAACCAATCAGTGAAACACAGGTACAACCCATCCGTATCCATCCAGGACATATCCATGAACAAAAAAATTGTGAAATAGCACGTAGTAGCTCCTGCCGGGTGCTATTAGGAACATAGAGTTGGATATCCCCACAAACTTCATGTCGTAAGTTGCTTCAGGTGTGCAGAGAACGGCTTCTTCGTCGAGGCGCCCCCGCACAGTCACCCTATACCCATGGATCTAACATCTACGGGAACAATTAAATCCAAAGCAGGGCACTTGAGGAGAATGGCTTACCAGTCCGGTAGGAGGTCCTCGCCGGAGGAGGATGAGGTCGTCGTGGGTGGCGAATGCCTCAGGGTAGCACACATAAAGCGAGGCATCGGCGTCGGCAAGGCCGAGGACCGTGTTGGACCCGCCGCTGCCACGGTTCCATTCCCCACCTGGTTGGACCTGCGGCTAGACGTCACGATGGCGCCACAGGATCCGAAAAAGGATGACCCTGCGCGTTCCTTGTCACCCCGCTTACCTGACGCATCTGCTTCCCCAACGAGCGCATCGGCGCGACGCTAGTCGTCCACCGCATTAGCATCCTCCGCTGCCGCTTCCCAGCATCTTGTCCGAACGGATTCGCGTCTAATCTTATATTTGCTCTGATTTCCACAAATGCCAAATCAGTTTTCTCTCATAATTGTTTAACCAACCGCTGCTCAACTCTTTTCCTTCATCCATATCACCCTGTAGTGAAACAGACCCCGCCATAAAATTTAGAGGTGACGAAAAATCAGAATGCCACATGAGTTAGGAGTAAGCAACCATGCTTATGTGAACTACACTGTAACAGCCCATTGCCATTGTATGCTATAACAACACTTTAAATAAGGCTAAAAACAGATGTAATGCACCATCAGTGGTAGTCTCAATAGCATAGATTCTAAACAACAACTACCAGCAACCCATCACTACTAATCAAATGCAACAGAATATTTCAGTTAATAATGAAAGAAAATGCCTCTTATAGTTAGATTGCTATTCGTTAGCTCAAGCCCTACACCCGATCCTCTAGGTTTGCTGCTTATGCAAACTACAGTATGCACACGTTTTTGACCTTCAAATGCTGCTAGTGATGAGATTATTCTGGGAGCCCTGCACCCTGTATAGAACTCCATCGGCGAATAATCTCGAGTAGCCCAATGCATATGACCACTAACATGGTACATCAGAATGTAAAGGCAGCAGATTCTGAAAGGAACTTGGTCATCTAGAAGGATACACCAAACATTAAAGAACATAAATGGTGAAATGAAACCTAATGTCAAAATGTATACATAGTTGACCAATATTATCTATTATGGCATACGATAAATAAAGATTGCATACAATGACCATAGTATACTCACGAGTTACAGATAAACCTCTGAAATCACAAACTGATATAAAAGTTTAAAAGAAAAAATGGCAAGGCCCATATCTCAATCAGAGATGCATTAGGAATGATACGAAACACCATTGACACATATTAAAATTAATTTTCGCATTTAGAAAGTCAATCTTATGCTTAGTTCAGCGGCATAAATATTTTTCATTGGGTTTGAACAAGAGAACAATGAAAATATGAGCACCCGACATACCAAATCTCTCGAGAAAGGAAACGATAAAACCTACACCAGGAAAGAGAGAAATAGGGGTTAAAAGAACACAATTTGAACATGTGTGCACTCTTAATTTGTGGAAACTGAAAAGCTAATGGCAAATATAAATTCTGACCATGGGCATCTTTGTTGACCGAAAAAAGTAGTATTCAATGAAACTACCGAGCAACAAGAGCATGTTAGTATCACCTTACCAAACCCACCCTACAAAACATGGAAAATGGATGAATTTAGAAACTGATGCAAAATGATGTTAATTTAAGAGTACTAAACATGTAATGGAACTCTTCTGTCACCTGTGCGCTATCCCCATCTTCCTCATATTCGTCCTCTTCAGCGTCATGCTGCATCTCTTTCCCTAATGAAAAACAACACACTAATAAGCATCCAAAAACCGGAGTGGAAGAAAACAATTCTCAAAAATTTGTTTACTAAGAATCCAACTGAAATGAACATGACATATCTATGTTCCATTTTAGTTTGGACAGTGGAAAAACTGACAAAAAAAGTCATGCTGCATTAGCACCCCAAGCAGTCATTAACAGCGTTCTCCCAATAGAGATTCCACTGTTTCAGCGAGGAGAAACACAGATCACAAACATATCAATCTAAGTTGATTGTTCCGTTCGGACTGCTGAGGTAAAAAAAAACAACCTTGCTGTTAGATTACACTACCTGCTCCGGCGGCTGCGTGTAGCAAAGAGATTGCTCGATCAGCAGAAATGAGTCTACTTTGCAGCGGTGGCATGAATCAATTTGGTCATAGCTTATGGTTGCATCTACACATCTGGCAAAATGGCAGCCTTAATACTGTTGTTCAGCAGCATGCTCGGCCGCACAACAAGTAATCCATTTGTACCACACAGCTTGGCCAAACAGATTTATCAACTTAAACAGGAGACATGAATAGCATGCGAAATATGCAAGCATGGGTAAATAAAGTCAAAGCAGATTATCACTTACCTGTAATCCCACATACACATAGACTTGCATAATCTACACTCTGCTTGTCAATTGGGATCTGCACCCAGAAATTATAAGGGGTAGAGATTTAGGCAATTGAATAACAGCAATACTACAACAGATTGATACCTCTTTTGGCTCGAATAATAACTGGTTGGACCCTGATGACTGATGATACATTATGAATATGTACAAACCTGGTGTTACATTGGATGGAATCTCACCTTTTGCTGCTTTTCATCACTGGAGATTCACAGTATCAAAAGGATCACAATAGCCTCCGACTCCGCAACTCGCACCAGTAAAACAATGGGGTCGAACATGAGTATCTCATATAAGCATTCAGTCAAACATGATGCTCTAGGAGAGAAGAAGCTACAGTACGTCATGTTCATTAACTTTCGTGATGCTTACCTCCGACTTTGATAAGCTTTTGCATGCGCTCCAGGGTACCAACGCTAGCCACAACGGCCTGCCACTCCGACATCTTCTCGCTCCTGCCATTCAGCCACCATCCAGCATTAAGGCTGATTTTGAATGCTCGAGCCAAGATATCTATCGGATTTGCAAAAGCACTTGTTGGTAAAAATAAAAGAGAGTCTCTCACAAACGCCTCATGGATTTGCAGAACTTAAATTTAATCACAAATACAACTACAAATATTTTATGTGCAGGCACCTATGGCTCAGTTAACTTGCCGGACTTGCTATAGTACAAACACCCTTAGCCAAGAATAATCCCTCCCATTGAATACATAAAATAAGATCTGTATCCAGGTAACAAAGACAACAACACTGATTTTTTCTGCAGTAATACAAAACAAACAATTAATCCATTGAATGAAAAGTTTCTGAACATAATTAGTTATGAAAATAGTGTAGTACGAGTCACAGGTTTGCCGAAGAGAAGGAGGTCAAGAGACGACGCACCACATCAAACAGAGAAGCCAAATTGCTTTCGACATTCACCTTCGTACCACCTGGGGGAGGACTCCACTTGATGCCATGTCTCCCGCCCATATATAGGCCTGCATATTACTCATCATGTCCTCCACCATCTATAGGCCTTTGTGATACTGATTAATGTATTTTTTTTGTTTCTTGCCATCCAGACTGCCCACATTCCACAGAGTATTGCACAACACAAATTCCATGAACATAGATTGATGGCATGGTTTCTTTTGTTTCTTACAATCCAGACTGCCCACAATCCACAAAAGTATCGCACATCACAAATCATGTGAACATAGATTGATGTCAAGCAAGTCTGTAGACCAAGTCACAGGATGTAAGTTAGGTAATTTATTTATTTTCGAGAGCCATATAGGTTTCTTTTAAAAAGCCGAAATAAGAGTGCAAAGGTACATTTAATCAGCACATGATAAATTTGCTTCTTCTTTGGCCTCACAGTCCAGTAAATGGAGACAGATTTGCACCTACTGGAATATAGTTATTAATAACTCTCCACCAAAAAGATTTTTTTTTGGGGGGGGGGAGCAGGGGGCTTTTGACTTCCATAGTTTACACTATAATGTGTTATTATCAGAGACATTTGCACTGTTATTTTTTATGAAGCTATGACCAAATAACCCAAATCTATGACTAACATTTTACTTAATGAACTCTGTTTTATCCTCTCAAAAAAAGAATATGTTTTATTGGTACACGATATTTCTCATAAATGCCCGAAGGGAGAATCTCAATTACATGTTTTATACATCATTCTTAGGCTCAAGCTAATTGATGAAGAACGCTGACAGTACTTTATGTTATAAACAGAATCCATTGTAGTTTAAAAACTTTCAGAACATTATATGAGAAAGCAGTATTGTAGTTTAAAAACTTTAAGAACATCAGATGAGATAACAACATTGTAGTTTTAAAACTGCCAGTACTTAATGTTAACTATGTACATCTTCCTTAGTTTGCAACACTTTTTTTTTTGCTTGAGAGTTAAAAAAAATATCGATTCCTATTTAATTTTATTTGATAAACTTCTCATCAATAGACTCAGTAACTAACTAACTATCTCTAGATAACAACATATCCACTTTGGTAAACCACAAAATAATATCAAGTTGAGATAAGATCCTCCAAAGTAGCACCTAATAATTTGAGAAAATGCACGTACCAGAGTATTTTCCCAGAAGCATAACAAATCACCATCTGATAGAGGCTTCCATCCGTAGGAATTCTCCCTCTTCTGAAGTATAAAAAATATATGCTTGTTATGTCAATAAATTGAACCGTTTGCACTTCAAATGTCTGAAGAAATATGTGCACTTACACTGTGCAAGCCAATGATGTAGTGGAAGCGCCTGATCTAGGCATGACCCCATGAGCACTAACACAATAGCTTTATGTAACTGAAATTGTGACACTAAATGCCTGCAAAGCCTGATAGAGCAACCATGGGTTGTATGATTGTACTCGTTTTCTTGGAATCGTGGATGTAAAGAGAAGAGAAGAATCACATGTATTTGGAAGTAAAACAAAAGGCTAACAGAAAAAAGGGCACGTACATATGTGTGTGTTACCTGCGCGGAGGCCACACTTGCGAATGATGATGTCGATCATCTTGAAGACAATGGATGCGATGGATGACGAGATCGGAGGCCTCCAGGCCCACACCAATTCTTCACTTTCGATCACACGGAGATTGAGCGATGGAAGGAGGTTAGGGGAACCAGCGGTTACGGCGGCAGAGAGACGAGGATGCGACGATGCAGTGGAGCGCGGCAATGGAGGGTGGTGATGGAGGCGACGATGCAGTGCAGCGCCCACTGCCGGTCCCTCTCTCCCGGCGCGGGAGCCCATCTCCCGCAGGGTTTTCCCCGAGCTGCTCCGCCTCTGGGACATATTCCGGCCGTAGCATCGCAGAGCTTCAGGCGCATGGAGGCGGCGACCATGAAACCACGGAAGAGGAATCGGCGGGAGGAGACGCCGTGGTGTCCACGGATCCCTTGGAGGACGACGCGCCCATGGGCAGCCTATGATATCGCCGCCCACGGCCTCCTCCAGCTCCTCAGTGTGCGTCTACACGCCCTTCCCGACTCCGTTCATGAGGCCACCTGCGAATGAGGCATCGACGACCTCAATTCTCCACCTCCATCATGAGGACGCGGCTGTGTCCAGGATTCGGGCGGTGGCGGCGGCCGGTGGGGAACGGACCTCCATCGACGATCTGGTGTGGACAGGGAATGCGAGTTGACGATCGGGTAAGAGTGATTTGTTGGGCTTGGCCCATTTGTGCGCGAGCGACGTGGGACAACGAGATCGCGCGCGGAACGGGCGAGGAGTGACGACGAAAATCTTGTCGTAGTGATACGGTTGGCAGAATAAGGAACACGTTCCTCCTTTTTAAGTAGTGTAGATATACAGTTCATGAAATTTTCATGGTCCAATTCCATGTAGTTTGCCTCAAATCGAAGATTTACTGAGCTGGTTTCCGTCGTTCTTGAGGAAAATCGCGAGCTGTTCTTCCCCAAATCGAGCTGGTCAAAACCCACCCCACCTGGTCCACCTCCACACTCGTGCCTCACCTCCGCGCGGCTCGATCTCCCCTAGGTAGCTCGCTGCCGCTCACGCAAGCGCCTCGGCCTGCCAGCCGCCAGGCCCACCCGCGCTAGGCTCCGTCTCAGGCCGCTCCCGCTTGACGCTCCTCCCACTCTGCCTTTCCCCAACGCCCAGTGCCAACCACCGCGTGCCCATGCCTCCGCGCCTCTGCACTGCACCACCACCGCCACTAGGCCCAGCGACCCCCACCGAGCGCCGCCTCAGCTCCCGCATAACGCAACAGAACCACCCCAGCCACCACATATCACCCACCACCAACCGCGCCGCCAGCTCGCCTTCTCCCGCATCGACCCCAGCTTTAGCAGCACTCGCCAAACCACCGCCAAACTCGCCACCTGCGCTCCGCCTCCGCGCATGCACCAGCTGCTGCCCATCCGCTCCCGCTCGCACCAGCACAGCGTGCAACTGGCAGCCCTCGACGGTAGAACCGCCCACAGCCTAGCTGTACTACTGCATCGACCAAAGCGGTACTATCGGGAGTGCTACCTATACTGCTACCTGTTCTCCAGTTTTGCTCCCAGTACGCTCAGAGCTACAGACTGGTACCACTGTCGGTATCGAAACGATACTACCGCTCATGCAAAACAGTCCAATTTTGACTCAAATTTTGACAGCAGTTTTGACAACTTTTGAGAGCCTGTTATGACTTAAATTTTTGGGCATTGAATTTTGTGTTCGGTTTCCGGTTTTGAGTGCCTTTGTCCATGACGTACGCTTCCACGCCTACACCAACATCGCTACAACGGCATCGGCACCCTGGATCACCCGCGGTTTATTTGACACCTCCACCACCGACATTCGCAAGTTCATGTGCTTGACACCGCCTAACGTTAAAAAGTATAACTTGCCCCACCTTTGTAATCCAAATTTCTTCCTTTGTGTATCTATCCTATTGAGAGTGGCTTTTCGAGAGTTGTGAAACATTGCACAAGTGTCACGATCGTGAAAGGTGTGTGTTGAGCAAAACTCCTAAGCAAGCTCGGTGAGAAAGATATACAAAAGAAGAAAGAGTGACATACATAGGAAAAAACTTCTAAGCAAAGATAAAAGTGTAAAAATAAAGAGAGCGACTAGGACGAGCGCGCTCTACGCTCCGCGTCAGCGCGCGGGGCCGCTCCGCGCTTGACACGTGGCTGCGCGCAGCAGTCTGTCCCGCGTCCAACTACCCCATATTTAAACGGTCTCGACACTTACCTACCCGCGTCATTAAAAAAGAGAAAAAACAATGCACCACGAGCAATGCACTGCCAGGCCACTGCGCGGTGCAAAACGATCCAAGGCAGTGTAACGTGATAAATAAAGATAAGAGCCCAGTCGATACACTCTGAGGACCCTACGCGGTGCAAAGCGATTGCACCGCCGTACAAAAAGGCAGTGCACGGGCGGTGCACTCTGAGGACCCTGCGCGGTGCAAAGCGATCCAAGACAGTGCAACGCTGTACACGGAAGCAGTGCATGGGCAGTGCACTCCGAGGACCCTGCACGGTTGATACGTCCATTTTGCATCACTATTTTATATCATAATTTACTGTTATTCATTGATATATTTCATATTAAGAGATGATACTTATGTTATTTCACCTATTTTGCATGTTTCATGATTATTGGAGAATTACTCACCGGAGTCAGAATTCTGCCGGAAAAAGCACCGTCGAGATACAATATTTCGAAGATCAACAATTGACGGAAAGTATACCGAAGCTCCTATTTTTCCAGATGACGGAGACAGCCAAATGGGGAGGCCGAGGAGGGCCGCCATGGGCCCTCCCCATGGGCCGGCGCGGCCACCAATGCCGGCGCGCCGCCACGTGGGGAGTGGGCCCACAACCCCCTCGGCCATCGCCCTTTCGCGTACTTCATCTCCCAGAAACCCTAAGGTGCGGGGGGACATCGAGGATAGTCATCGCCGCCTCCTCGAGGCGGAAAACACCAGAGAGAAAAGAGCTCTCCGGCAGGCAGAAATCTGCCGAGGAAATTCCCTCCCGGAGGGGGGAAATCGTCGCCATCGTCACCGTCATCGAGCTGGACTTCATTGGGATCATCATCATCATCATCATCATCTCCACCACCGACACCGTCATTGATACGTCCAAAACGTATCTACTTTCCCGAACAATTTTGCTATTATTTTGCCTCTAATTTGTGTATTTTGGATACAACTAACACGGACTAACACTGTTTTCAGTAGAATTGCTCTGGTGTCTCGTTTTTGTGCAGAAATCCAACTTTCAGGAAAATCCTCGGAATTTATGCCAAAGGTCTTATTTTTCCAGAAGAATTACGGAGCCAGAAGGGAAAGCCAGGTGGAGGCCCGAGGCCCCCACACGCTAGGCCGGCGCGGCCCAGGAGGGGGGGCGCGCCGCCCTATTGTGTGGCCGCCTCGGCTGGCCCCCGACGCCCTCCTCTGGACTACTTAACGCCTTCGACCTAAAAACGCACGGGGGTAAGACGAAATCGCCAGAAACCATCCAA
>NC_061514.1:209798444-209840171 GCF_022539505.1 Lolium rigidum
ACACACATTATTAGAGGCACCCGCGCCTTTGCGCATAAAGTGCATGCGTATATATATAAGTGTGTTTCTTGTCCACCAACGATATATAGATCGAGAGATAGAGATTGAAATCCCCAAGAATATGTTCAAATATACGCACACACATGAATTATTAGAGGCACCCGCGCCTTTGCGCATAAAGTGCATGCATATGTGTGTTGTTCTGGCCACCAACGATAGATCGAGAGAGATAGATAGATTGAAATCCCCAAGAATTAGAGGACCCCTTGCACAAGTGTTGGCCATCTATATATAATATGAATCCCAATAATGTTCATACATGATAGGGCATATGTGTGAAGCAATTTTTTTCGAGAACTTGTAAAGATTCAAATTTATCATTGCTAATGGAAACTAGTGCACATTAGAGGACCCCCTCTTACACGTGTTGGCCATCTATGTATAGTTTGAATCCAAATAATGTTCATACATGATAGGCTATATGTGAATCAATTTTTTCTTCCAAGAACTTGTCAAGATTCAAATTTATCGGTGCTAATGGAAACTAGTGCGCACTAGACGAGCCCCTTGCGCAAGTGCTGGCCATTACATATAGTTTAAAACTCAAGAATGTTCATACATGATAGGCCATATGTGCAAAGGAATTTTTTTCCCGTGAACTTGTCAAAATTCAAGTTTATCGGTGCAAATGGAAACTAGTCCAAAAAATTACATAGAGGTCCAAGAGAACTAGACAATAACTAATAGGACCCGCAACTTTACAAAAAGGACCCCAAAACATATAGAAGAAAATCAATCGAGTCCTTCTGGACCGCACATCAGATCTCTGCTCCGCATCCTTTCCAAGGAACTCCGTCGCCGGGGACGCACCACTTGGGACGGTGTCGCCGGTAGTCGCCAGGACGAAGGAGAAGAAGGGCCTCAGCAACGGCACATTGGCTCTGAGAAGGGCCGCTGAAAGGCCAAGATGTTCACGGGCAAGACGGATGATGCCATCGTATGCCCCGAGCTTGTGAACGTTAGCAGCTTGACTTCCCCATTGGCCAGATCTGAAGCACTGACCAAAGCAAGCCTCACCGTTAGCGCCATCACCTTGATGGCACTAGATCGGGGTTGGGCCGGCAAGATCCGCCAGATTCACCGTAGGCCAGATCTGATGCCGATGACGAGATCCCCGACTCCATTGCGCCCTTCTGCTCATGGGAAACACTGGATCTAAGCTTACAACAACATGAACTCCCTCGGATCCAAATTAACTGACTCAACTTTGCTTATCTATATATGGATGTATCCACACATGTTTTTACTCGAGATACATACACGTATAAGGAAAGTTGAATCAATTAATTTAGTTCGGAGGGTGTACGATATACGAGAGAAGTCGGCCTCGTCTCCGGCCGGCGAGGCTGCCGGAGAGAAGGGGGAGAGGAGCCAGGGGAGTGGGAGAGACTCGAGAGAGAAAGAGAAGAGGAAGAAATGAGAGCTCCCTGGGGAAGAACATTATTTTTGTCGTTCTGCTCGTAGCTTGAAACTGAAAATTTCGGCCGCGCGCCAAATCATCCCGCCGCATCCATTCGAAAATCCCGTGACCAGCTTTACCCTTTTAACCCCGGTCCGGAAGCTACAACCCACCGACCATGGAGGGCTCATTCGGTAACAATGAAATATCTTGCCTAGATCCCGAACCCTCCCCACAGGCCCACACCCACCCACCAACCATTCGCCCCATTAGCTCAAAAATACTCTCACACGCCAAAGCTCTGACTCTCTATAGTACTAGATCTGCTTCGCCGCCGGCATACTCCTCCACAACGTAGCCTTGATCGTGTTGGCTGTCCACCCACCTGATCCGCTCCCCCGCCGCCCTCGCCACCGACGGATCTGCTTCACCGCCGACCTCGCCACCGACGGATCCGCTTCACCGCCGACCTCGCCACCGACGGATCTGCTTCACCGCCGACCTCATCCACAGCGTAGCAATCAACGCCTTTCCTGTCGACGCACCGGATCCTCTCCAACGGAACCGTGTCTACTTCACCGCGCCCCCTCCACAGAGGCCGATCTATTCCACCGACTACCTCGATGCAGCCGGCCGTATCAACTTCACCGAATCCCTTGCCGCCCAACCAGATCTGCTTCACTAACGCCCGCTTCTACTGAAACAGGGTCGACTCATCGTCTCCCGTGTTCGCCGCCGCTGGAATGCAAGTTGCCGCCCCCGTCCACCCCGCCGCAGCTTGGTTAGTACGCTGGCCCGTTAGATCGCGGTGTTTCTTTAGCCATGTTTTGTGTAGTTATTTGCAGATCTCATATGCCATTAAATTTGTTGATGTGTTACTTCGCATGAAGTTCGTTTAAATATTGTACAGTACCAAAGCATTATCCGGTCGCTACCATCCTGTTCATTCTACTGACACCTGTGTGCATCCACATATTTATAGGGGACCCATTCATTTGCAGCCAACTATTTTTGTACCGCATGCTATTCCTTTTATAGTCATGCTATGGGCATTTCCAATCTGGTTGTTCTTATACCACGTCATTAGCTCACCGCTAGCCGCTAGCTGTTTTCTCGTGTCTCGCTATTCTTTTACTCGCTTTTATAATCATGCTATGTGCATTTCCAATCTGCTTGCTCTTATACCTCGACTTTAGCTTATAGCTATTTTTTCCATGAATGCTCCTGTCGCACAGCCTTGTATAGTTATTGCTGCGTGCATGTCCGGTCTTTGTATTATCGTAGACTAACTTGTCAATGTTATTTTTCCTAGGGATTGATCATGCGAACCACTTATTAGAATATCCAACATTAACAGCGGGGACGCTAGGGAAGGTTGGAATCTGAGTTCTTGGTTGGTAACTTTGGCACTTTACTTCCGTTATTATCTATAACCTATATGCATTGTTCCTTATGCAAGAGATAAACACTTGGAACCCTGCCATAGCAATGCCATCCATGCTTTACTATGTTTCTGCCTATTTGATATGCTTGTCTTGGAGCAACTGCGAAGGTGATTTGAACTTGACATTTGGTCATTCTTAATGCCAGTTTACTTTATGTGGAAAACCTTGGCATTACCCTACTCTAAATCCGAATGTCCGAAATTCGTATCTCATGCAAAGCAACATCTAGTTGGTTTTAATCCGATATCTGGTAAATATTGGCTTATTCATTTGGCAGCTCAAGTTTTTTGTTATTTGAAACCAACTGACTTGGTCTTAAATGTGATATCTAAACACAGATTAAGGACAATGGAGCAGGAGGATTAGCATTTCACTTGATGGCTGAACCTAAAATGACAGGCATGTCGACCACGACTAGTGCACGCAAGAGAAGGACCTGCAGCGAGCCAGTATGTTCTGCTACATGCTGTTATCTGATCTCTACATTGCGTAATACATGTTTGAATAGTTAATTGTTGTAACTATTTTTGCAATATTACCATAATGCAGTTTTAGTGAAGCAAGTCATCATTAGAAGATAGTCGCCAAAGCGACCCCGTGCAACATTATGATGTAAGTCTCGCTTAGTACAAGTTCCATACATTGTCTTATTTATGCAACTTGTTATTATCTTATATCTACATTGCATAATAAATGTTTGAATAGTTCACTCGTTGTAACTATGTTTGCAATATTACTAGAATGCAGATTGTAATGAAGAAGTCCTTAGTAGAAGATAGAGCGCAAAAAGGTTCCGACGTGAGCCTATGCAACGATATAATGTAAGTCCGCGCTTAGTACTTGTGACTATCTCATATCGACAATGCTTAATACATGTTTGCATAGTTCATCGTTTAACTCTTTTTGCATTATTATCGAATGCGCTTCGATGAAGCAATCTTCATTAGAAGAGAGGCCCACAAAAAGTTCTGATCTTTGTTCCGATGCATCCTCTCATAGCCGTCAACCTAGACCATTCTTTTCATCAAACAGATGAACATCTCAAGGCCGTACTTTATAAAAGACATGGTATTGCCGCTTTAAGGTCCGTAGCCGATATGTTGACCAAGAGTACACAAGATTCAATCAAGGCGATTGCCAAATGTCAACGTGTTATTGATGATGCTAATAGAAGTCCTCAATGATTCTATGTAATTTTTTTTATTTGGGCACATTAATTGCCTTGTAATTTTCCTAGTTATTTTATTTGTGTATGTAATTGTGTGTATCATTGATATCAGATTTTAGGCTCATGAAATTTAATGCAAGTTGACTAGTCAAACAACCAGGGCCCTATAACAGATTGGGCCGGCCCATTAACAGTAGTGTGGGACCCACTTTCATTTTGGGCCGGCTCACTTACTTACTGGGCCGGCCCGTTAACAGGAAAGTGGGACCCACCTGTGCTTTTGGCCCGGCCCACTGTCTTGTTGGGCCGGCCCACTTGCTACATGATGGACCCCACATACTAAATGGGCCGGCCCTTTAAGAGGAAAGTGGGATCCACCTGCGTTTTGGCCCGCCCACTAGCGTGTTGGGCCGGCCCACTTGCTATATGGTGGACCCCACATACTAAATGGGCCGGCCCTTTAACTGGAAAGTGGGACCCACATGTGCTTTTGGCCCGGCACACTATCTTGTTGGGCCGACCCACTTGCTATATGGTGGACCCCACATACTAAATGGGCCGGCCCTTTAACCGGAAAGTGGGACCCACCTGTGTTTTTGGCCCGGCCCACTATCTTGTTGGGCCGGCCCACTTGCTATATGGTGGACCCCACATACTAAATGGGCTGGCCCATTAACAGGAAGTGGGATCCACCTGTGCTTTTGGCCCGGCCCACTGGCTTGGTGGGCCGGCCCATTTGATCTAATGTGGACCCCACGCACTAAATGGGCCGGCCCGATAGCAGGAAAGTGGGACCCACATGCTAATTGGGCCGGCCCAATAACTTCTTGGGCCGGCCCACTTGCTTTAAGGTGGACCCCACTTGGTAAATGGGCCGGCCCGCTAACATGAACGTGGGTCCCACATGTTTTGTGGGCCGGCCCTTTTGCCTGTTGACCGGTCAAACGAGTGCATTCGGCCCGGCCCACATGCTTAGTGGGCCGGCCCATTAATGTTTTGACCAGTCAACCTTAGAGGTTAGGCCCGGCCCACGTAACTAATGGACCAGCCCAGCTATATAGTTGACCGGTCAAACTAAGTCAGCGGGCCCGGCCCGCAAGCTTAATGGGCCGGCCCGCTTAAGACGTGGCGGGCCTCGTGTGGGCCTACCATCTACCACGGGGTTTCAGCGGTTAACGCCGTTAACCGCGGCTAACGGCGTCCGCCACGTGTCGGCTTGCATGACGTCGGCAGTCAACGGGCTCCCGGAAACACTTCGCAACGGTCCGATTTTCCGTGGCGGAAGGTCGCCCAAGCGCGACGGACCGAAAAATCGTCGTAGGACTTTGCCTGACGCAGTTTCGACAACAGAACCCATATCGTCGGGTTAGGCCCATAGGCGACGAAAAATACCCCTTAGCGGACGATTTTGAGACGTTGTCTATCAGAACTTTTCTTGTAGTGATCTCGGGGGATTCAGGAGATCACCTCCGGCACCCTACCGGAGAGGGGAATCATCACCGGAGGGCTCTACATCACCATGCCCGCCTCCGGACTGATGCGTGAGTAGTTCATCCTTGGACTATGGGTCCATAGCAGTAGCTAGATGGTTGTCTTCTCCTCTTGTGCTATCATGCTTAGATCTTGTGAGCTGCCTATCATGATCAAGATCGTCTATTTGTAATGCTACATGTTGCGTTTGTTGGGATCCGATGAATATTGAATACTATGTCAAGTTGATTATCAATCTATCATATATGTGTTATTTATGTTCTTGCATGCTCTCCGTTGCTAGTAGAGGCTCGGCCAAGTTGATACTTGTAACTCCAAGAGGGAGTATTTATGCTCGATAGTGGGTTCATGCCTCCATTGAATCTGGGATAGTGACAGAAAGTTCTAAGGTTGTGGATGTGCTGTTGCCACTAGGGATAAAACATCGATGCTTTGTCTAAGGATATTTGTGTTGATTACATTACGCACAGTACTCAATGCAATTGTCTGTTGTTTGCAACTTAATCTGGAATGGGTGCGGATGCTAACCCGAAGGTGGACTTTTTAGGCATAGATGCATGCTGGATAGCGGTCTATGTTCTTTGTCGTAATGCCCTAATTATATCTCATAGTAGTCATCATGATATATGTATGTGCATCTCTATTTGTCAATTGCCCAACTGTAATTTGTTCACCCAACATGCTATTTATCTTATTGGAGAGACACCACTAGTGAACTGTGGACCCCGGTCCATTCTTTTACATCTGAAATACAATCTACTGCAATCTCTATTCTCTGTTGTTCTTTGCAAACAAACATCATTCTCCACACCATACGTTTAATCCTTTGTTTTCAGCAAGCCGGTGAGATTGACAACCTCACTCGTTAAGTTGGGGCAAAGTATTGTGATTGTGTTGTGCGGGTTCCACGTTGGCGCCGGAATCCCCGGTGTTGCGCCGCACTACACTCCTTCACCAACAACCTTCACGTGGCCTTCATCTCCTACTCGGTTCGATAACCTTGGTTTCTTACTGAGGGAAACTTGCTGCTGTACGCATCACACCTTCCTCTTGGGGTTCCCAACGGACGTGTGCTTCACGCGCCATCAAGCATTTTTCTGGCGCCGTTGCCGGGGAGATCAAGACACGCTGCAAGGGGAGTCTCTCACATCCAATCTCTTTACTTTGTTTATTGTCTTGCTTTACTTTACTTTATTTTCTGTTTTGTTTGCTTTCTTTATATCAAAAACACAAAAAAATTAGTTACTTGCTTTAATTTACTTTATTTTCCGTCTTGTTTGCCTTCCTATATCAAAAACACTAAAAAATTAGTTACTTGCATTTAATTTGTTATCATGTCTAGTCCTGTACTTGTTACTCTATCACCTGAGGAATTGGTCTTTACTTTTAAACAAGGGGATGAGGAGAGGTTTAAGGAAGCTTGGTCTAGAATTTTTAATTCTTATGGTAAAACTGAACCTAAAATGAATCTAAGCCTGCTTCTTAGTAACTTTTATTTTGGGCTTATTCGTCACTATAGATATGCCTTGGATGCTGTAGTGGGAGGAGATTTCCTTCATTGCGATGGGGATCAAGCTTTTAATGCCATAAAAAAATTGGTTGCATCATCTAGCTCAGCTAATAATTTTGATTCATCTCTTATTAGTATTTATAATAGATTAAACACTCTTGAGACAAATATATCTTGCTTAAAAGAAGGGTATAGTCGGATTCGTGAGCATTTTGATTATGTTCCAGTAAACTCTGAACCTTCAATGTGGGACCCTACTATTAAAGTTGCTAATGATGGTAAAAAAATTTATGCCCATTGTGATATTATGACTGAATTTTGCCTTATGCCTAAAAGTATTTATGAATCTTTGACACTTTGGGGACTTACTGAAGGTGGAGAAGGAATAACTCTTACTGATAACTCTGTTATAATTCCTAAAGGAATAGCTGAAGAAGTGTTCACAACCCTTCTTGGAAGAACGGTATCCACTGATTATCTCGTTATTGAATGTGTAGGGACAGGACAAATCACACTTGGAAGATCCCTGCTGAAACTCTTGGGAGCAACCATAGATGTGGGGAAAGGCACTCTAAATTTAACCTCTACACCCAGATGCGGTCATATATTCCCTAAACCAAAGAGTAAGGATAAGAGTAAGAAGGGTAGACGCAAAGCCCCAGGTAAGAATGTTGATGCTTCTTCTCTTGATAATACTTGATTACTTTCCGCGCCTAGCTGAAAGGCGTTAAAGAAAAACACTTCTTGGGAGATAACTCATGTATGTTTTTATTACTGTTTGTTGTGTCTTGGAAGTTGTTACTACTGTAGCAACCTCTCCTTATCATATTTTTGTGCCAAGTAAAGTCTCCGATAGTAAAGTTGATACTAGATTTGGATTCCTGCGCAGAAACAGATTTTTTACCTGTCACCAATTTGAGTACATCTCTCTGTAGAAGAATCACAAAAATCTGCGAAAATTCATGCGTGATCCCCAGATATGTACGCAACTTTCATTAGTTTTGAGCTTTTTCATCTGAGCCTGTTAAGTGCCTCTAAAAATTCGTCTTTACGGACTGTTCTGTTTTGACAGATTCTGCCTTTTATTTCACATTGCCTCTTTTATTGTGTTGAGTGGATTTCTTTGTTCCATTAACTTTCGGTAGCTTTGGGTAATGTCCGAAGTGTTAAGAATGATTGTGTCCCCTCCGAACATGTGAATTTTTGATTATGCACTGACCCTCTAATGAGTTTGTTTTGAGTTTGGTGTGGAGGAAGTTTTCAAGGGTGAAGAGAGGAGGATGATATACTATGATCAAGAAGAGTGAAAAGTCTAAGCTTGGGGATGCCCCCGTGGTTCATCCCTGCATATTTCAAGAAGACTCAAGCATCTAATCTTGGGGATGCCCAAGGCATCCCCTTCTTCATCGACAACTTATCGGGTCACCTCTAGTGAAACTATATTTTTATTCCGTCACATCTTATGTGCTTTACTTGGAGCGTCTCTGTTTGTTTTTGTTTTTGTTTGAATAAAATCGGATCCTAGCATTCCTTGTATTGGAGAAAGACACGCTCCGCTTTTTCATATGAACACTGGTGTTCTTAGCTTTACTTTTAATGTTCATGGCGTAGTTGAAAACTGCTTCGTTGATTGCTATTTGGTTGGAAACAGAAAATGCTTCATGTGGGAAATGGTATATGGTCTTGAATAATTTGATACTTGGCAATTGTTTTGAGCTCTCATAGATCATGTTTAAGCTCTTGCATCATGTAGTTTAAACCTATTAGTGGAGAACTACTGTAGAGCTTGTTGAAATTTGGATTGCATGATTGATCTCTCTAAGGTCTAGATATTTTCTGGTAAAAGTGTTTGAGCAACAAGGAGACAGTGTAGAGTCTTATAATGCTTGCAATATGTTCTTATGTAAGTTTTGTTGTACCGGTTCATACTTGTGTTTGCTTCAAACAACCTTGCTAGCCAAAGCCTTGTACTGAGAGGAAATGCTTCTCGTGCATCCAAAAACCTGGAGCCAAAACTCATGCCATTTTTGTCCACCATAACTACCTACTATGTGGTATTTCTCTGCCATTCCAAAGTAAATTGCTTGTGTGCTACCTTTAAAATTTCATTCCTTGTCTTTGCAATACATAGCTCATGGGAAAATAGCTTAAAAACTATTGTGGTATTGAATTTGTTGCTTATGTATCTTATTTCTTATAAGTTGCTTGTTGATCGGTAACCATGTTTCTGGGGACGCCATCAACTTTTTACACCTTTGTTGAATATCATGTGAGTTGCTATGCATGTTCGTATTGTTTGAAGTAAGGGTGATTTGTCATGATTAAATGGTTTGAGTATGCATATTGTTAGAGAAGAACATTGGGCCGCCAACCAAAGCCATGTATCATGGTGGAAGTTTCAGTTGGACATTAATCCTCAATCTCTTATGAGAATATTATCTCGTTGTTGAATGCTTAAGCATTAAAAGAGGAGTCCATTATCTGTTTTCTATGTTGTCCCGGTATGGATGTCCTCAAGTTGAGATCTATCAAAAACGAGAAATCAAATGCGATCTATCTCCTTGGACCTTTGTACAGGTGGCATAGAGGTACCCCTTTGTGACACTTGGTTGAAACATATGTAATGCAATGATAATCCATGGAAATCCGAGCTAATTAGGACAAGGTGCGGGCACTATTGGTATTCGATGCATGAGGCTTGCAACTTATAAGAGGTTTTATGCATAACACATATGAATTATTACTACCGTTGACAAAATTGTTTCCATGTTTTGAAAATAAAAAGCTCTAGCACATGAGTAATCCATGCTCCCTCTCGCGAAGGGACTTTCTTTTACTTTATGTTGAGTCGGTTTACCTACTTCTTTCTATCTTAGAAGAAAACACTTGTGTCAACTCGTGTGCATTGATTCTTACATGTTTACCTATTGCACTTGTTATATTGCTTTATGTTGACAATTATCCATGAGATATACATGTTACAAGTTGAAAGCAATTGCTGAAACTTAATCATCCTTTGTGTTGCTTCAAAACCTTCTATTAAGAATCTATTGCTTTATGAGTTAACTCTTATGCAAGACTTATTGATGCTTGTCTTGAAAGTATTATTCATGAAAAGTCTTTGCTATATGATTCAGTTGTTTAGTCATTATCTTTACTATTTCTTCGAATCACTTCATTCACTTCATATGCTTTACAATAGTATTGATCAAGATTATGATAGTAGCATGTCACTTCAGACCTTGTTATCGTTTACCTACTCGAGGGCGAGTAGGAACTAAGCTTGGGGATGCTTGATACGTCTCAAACGTATCTATTATTTCTTATGTTCCATGCTAGTTTTATGGCAATACTCACATGTTTTGTATACACTTTATATCATTTTGATGCATTTTCCGGCACTAACCTATTAACAAGATGCTGAAGCGCCAGTTCCTGTTTTCTGCTGTTTTTGGTTTCAGAAATCCTACACAGGAAATATTCTCGGAATTGGGCGAAACAAAAGCCCACGGTCTTATTTTGCACGGAGCCTTCCAGAAGTCCGAAGAGGAGACGAAGAGGGGCGACGAGGAGGCCACACCCTAGGGGGGCGCGGCCCCACCCTTGGGCGCGCCGCCCTATGGGGTGGGCCCCTTGGGCGCCTCCCGACTCTGCCTCTTCGCCTATATAATCTCTCCGTCGCGAAAACCCTATCACCGAGAGCCACGATACGAGAAAAGCTCCAGAGACGCCGCTGCCGCCAATCCCATCTCGGGGGATTCAGGAGATCGACTCCGGCACCCTGCCGGAGAGGGGAATCATCACCGGAGGGCTCTACATCACCATGCCCGCCTCCGGACTGATGCGTGAGTAGTTCATCCTTGGACTATGGGTCCATAGCAGTAGCTAGATGGTTGTCTTCTCCTCTTGTGCTATCATGCTTAGATCTTGTGAGCTGCCTATCATGATCAAGATCATCTATTTGTAATGCTACATGTTGCGTTTGTTGGGATCCGATGAATATTGAATACTATGTCAAGTTGATTATCAATCTATCATATATGTGTTGTTTATGTTCTTGCATGCTCTCCGTTGCTAGTAGAGGCTCTGGCCAAGTTGATACTTGTAACTCCAAGAGGGAGTATTTATGCTCGATAGTGGGTTCATGCCTCCATTGAATCTGGGACAGTGACGTAAAGTTCTAAGGTTGTGGATGTGTTGTTGCCACTAGGGATAAAACATCATGCTTGTCTAAGGATATTTGTGTTGATTACATTACGCACATTACTTAATGCAATTGTCTGTTCTTTGCAACTTAATACTGGAAGGGGTGCGGATGCTAACCCGAAGGTGGACTTTTTAGGCATAGATGCATGCTGGATAGCGTTCTATGTTCTTTGTCGTAATGCCCTAATTAAATCTCATAGTAGTCATCATGATATATGTATGTGCATCTCTATTTGTCAATTGCCCAACTGTAATTTGTTCACCCAACATGCTATTTATCTTATTGGAGAGACACCACTAGTGAACTGTGGACCCCGGTCCATTCTTTTACATCTGAAATACAATCTACTGCAATCTTTGTTCTCTGTTGTTCTTTGCAAACAAACATCATTCTCCACACCATACGTTTAATCCTTTGTTTTCAGCAAGCCGGTGAGATTGACAACCTCACTCGTTAAGTTGGGGCAAAGTATTGTGATTGTGTTGTGCAGGTTCCACGTTGGCGCCGGAATCCCTGGTGTTGCGCCGCACTACACTCCTTCACCAACAACCTTCACGTGGCCTTCATCTCCTACTGGTTCGATAACCTTGGTTTCTTACTGAGGGAAACTTGCTGCTGTACGCATCACACCTTCCTCTTGGGATTCCCAATGGACGTGTGCTTCACGCGCCATCACACATCTTAGCCGATTTAGGATTATAGTGGAGTTTTCCCTATGCATTGGATCACCGAAAGCAAGCATGCCATAAGATGTACATAAAGTAAGTATGCATGCAAGACTTTCAAGATCCAAATGTGGGGATGATCCGAAACAATACCACACAATTTATTACCAATTGTCCAAGGACAAGAGGTATTTAGGAAATACTTCCATATACTTTGTGAGTATGTCCATGATCATCTTCACAACTAAGGAAGCATATGGTAAAGGATAAGAGTTAACCATAATGCAAATGAATATTCTTGAGAGCTTCAATTAGTCACACCAACATGCAAGGTAATGAATGGCATAACATGAAGCACATGATTTTCCAAAGAGTATATAGAGCTAGCAACACAATGTGGAAAACCATGCCAAGAATAACTTTCACAAACAAAATCCAAGAGAATAGCAATAAGAGCATTTTGGGCAAAGTGGGATTTGTTTGAGCAAACATGTCACATAGGAACAAGATAATCTAAAATATCAATTCTATGTGACACAACCTCAAGTGTTCACATTTTCTAGGCTTGTAAGATGCACAAAGCATAATACTCCCCCATAATGTGATAAAGACATTTTTCGTGCAAGAGGCAAATAAGAACCACGTGAGATAATTAATGGATGTTATAGAATTTTAATTCATCATGTCGCACATTTTAAGATTGTGAAATGCACAAAGCATATCACTCCCCCAAAATGGGATAGTCCATTAATTTCGCACACGAGCCAACAACTAAGATATCAACAAGATGCAATAGGCTCGACATAAGAACAATTGTACATGATGTGCCACCCAACATATATAAGCATGAATGCAAGATAAGTAAGTAGGAAGCACAACATACAGAACCACATGCAAGGTACAAAACCAACACATGTAAAAGGGGAGCGAGTAACTTTCAATGTAAAGGAGTTGAGGACTCGTTACCACAAGGAGGTGCATGGGTAAAGGATGAAAGGGATAATACTTGACTTGAGGAAATAAGAATGATGAAGATCCCCTAAGTCTTCATGAACTAGTAAAGTTTCCATGCCCTCCACATGTACCTATTGATCAAATTTTGGCTTGATGGTTGACATAGGCATCCCCAATGGGCCTGCCGAAGATGGTACCCGGGGTTTACTGAAGGCCCACAAGTCGAAGTATATGAAGTTCGGAAGCCCATTTAATATTAAGGAAAGTTAGAGTTGTATTAGGAAATATAGAGACTTGTAATTTTACGGGACGGGTTCGAAACCCTCCCAGACTCTGTAACTTGTGTATTACGAATCCCTCGGCCCCGCCTCCTATATAAGGCGGAGTCGAGGGAGACAGAGAGGATCGAATCCATTGTCAACATAACCCTAGTTTCTTAATTGTCGAGTACTTTTCGGCTGAAACCTTCGAGATCTACTTGCCCTCTACTTCCAACCAAACCCTAGTCTACAATACGTAGGCATTGACAAGTTGATACCTTGTCAATTGGCACCGTCCGTGGGGACTAGAGGAGACAAGGAGCTGATCTCGATGGCACGTTCAAGATCGTCGACTTCGTCGGTAGCAAGCAACGCGATGGATCGAGGTAAACAGATCGAAACTGATATAGTTGATTTTGTTCCTCACCCGCCCTCCCGTTTGGATGCATATGCGTATCTGGAGGAGCCCATGGAGATGACGTTTGGAAAGTTCCGATTCTGTGTCGAGAAAGAAGGATCATATCATCTAGAAGTTCCGAGCTCGTCGGGATTATCAGCGGTCGATTCCGACTTTTCGTCAGGCGAAGAAGAGATTTCGTCGCCACGCTTCAGCAACACTATGGCAAGCGAAAAGCTCGCCAAAATCTTCAGCGACATGTCCTTCGAGTCGTCTGCGGACTCTGATATAAGCAGCGACTCAGACAGCATCGACAACTTCAATTTCATCGACAGATCTATTGTTGTTGGAAAGGTCTTCACCAATCTACATGATGGTGTCACCAATCCTGACAAAAATCAAAATACAAAATATCATCAGATCTATGCAATTGGAGAAACAAACCGAGCAGAGCCGGCGACATCAGAGGCTTTCGACGATGCGGGAAACCCATATGTCGATCCCGCTGATCTCATGCGAGGTTTAGGCACCAAATATGTCGGGCCTACACCTCGTTTAAGGGTTCAACTACCGCAAGAAGCATGGAACAGAGCCGCAAGAGCCATGGATGATACAGAACCAATGACCACAACTGCTACGGCAGAAGAATTGCAAGCTTACCAATATAGACTCGCTCGTGTTGGCAGAGAGTTAGAAAAACAGAGAACTGAACTAAATAGAAGAAGGGAGGCAGCTTCCGCGTCAAGCAGGCGAAGGGCAGATCTAAGTCGACAATCAGGAAATTCGGGAGATAGTCACAGAGAAGCTCGAAGGAGAGCAAGATCTCGGCTGCAAAATATACCTGAAGCAGAGAGGGAGAATTTAGTTCAAAATCTCGACATGTCTTTTATGTCAATCGACACAAGGGGAAATATTATCCCCAAAACACCGGAAGCTGGATACATGACAACGCAAGCTTTTATCCTCGCGCCCAGACCACCTCCTGGGGATCCGAGAGAAGCATTGTATAACATGGCAATGGCAGGAGTTGGAGCCATGGGAACATCGTTCGTAACTACACCTCCCGAAGGAGCTGCAAGGAAAAATAGTCCGCGACCTACCGCAGCAGTGCAGGATCCACCGAGAGCAAGTGGAGCAAGAGATTCAGCGACTCAGGCAAGGGTGGATAGAGCGCGACAGGATAGAAGAGAACATTGATGTCTACGGGTGCTTCTATTCTTGTAGACAGTGTTGGGCCTCCAAGAGCAGAGGTTTGTAGAACAGCAGCAAGTTTCCCTTAAGTGGATCACAAAAGGTTTATCGAACTGTTGCGGTCAGAAACCCACCGGCGGGCAGCGACGGGCAACACCGTAGAGCCGGGAATCTCCCAGGACTGCGGCTGGCCCTGGTCCCTCCGAGCGACGGCCCACGAAGCCTTCGGCACGCACGTCCGATGCTGATGCAAGGGCGTGCCACCTGACCTATACCCGGTCGGGAAGGTGTTGGATGATGCCTCGCTTAGTTTCCTGCATGGCATACACGTAAACGTTAAATACGAGCCTCGATCGGCTCTCAGGTTGTCCCGTGAATCGGCTCAAAGAGCCGATCCACCCATGATACGTACGAGGTGTACGATCGGATGGTGGTCCTGCTTGATCAAGATAAAGCTAAAGCGACCTACTACGATTTGGGGTTTTCACCGCATAATCGGAACATCCTACTCGTGATCGAGCCTGGCGGCCACGCACGGTGATCGTAAGCCGACCCTAGACAAGGCCTAAAAACCAACACGAAGTTGATCCTCGGAACATCCTGTCTAGGGCTAGCAAACTACACCCTACGCGCCACTGGATCCTTCGACCCGTTTGTAAGGCCTAACGATGCAGATATTAAACTAATCCTTGAAGAACAAGGAGCAATCATAACGGATCGGATCTACTAAACAATGATCAAGCGGGTGCCGCCCTTACACCCAAGATAGGCGTAAGGGCGGCTAGATGCCTAAGGGTTGCACGACGATAGCATATGATATGATGAACAATGCTAACCCTAAAACATCTATAATAACTACGTTGCTCACCATCAAAAAGGCTTCAGTACGAGCAACGCATGAACGGCGAATAAACGTGTGCTGCCTAGATTGCAAGATGCGATCTAGGCAGCATGGTGCTTACCCGGAAGAAACCCTCGAGACGGGGGAGTTGGCAATGCGCCTAGATTGGTTTGTGGTGAACGTGATTGTTGTTTATTTCATAAACCCTAGATACATATTTATAGTCCAGGGGACTTTCTAACTCAGGCGTGCACCTAACCGTGCACGGGTTAAACTCTAACTTCTAAACGACACGTATCCTACTATGTTACAGATACACGGGCAAACTAGCCCAAACTTGGTATACAAGGCCGATTCATGTATTCCTTCTATGTATATTCTTCAAGCCCATCTCCAATCGCGGCCCACCTCTGATCCGGTCAAATTCTGGTGATAACACATGCCCCCTGGTTTTGGAAATGACATTTCCAAAATCATTACGCTTTTCCTTCGTCGGGTCATGTCGTGGCGGAGCGAGAATCATTGCGAGTCCTTCATCACGTCGCCTCGCCTCCTTGGCTTCTCCGCATGAATTGATAGTTTCGGCATCACGTCCTTGAAAACCGTCGCGGCATTAAATCTCCACTATATCTCTTTTTATTTAACCGCAATGAGTAATTTGCTTCTTCATCCTCTTCCTCAGTATCAGACACCGAAAAAACCCTTCCCACCATGGATTCCTCCTCCTCCGCTGCATCGGCCATCTCCTTCCAATCCTCTTCCTCAAGCGAGCCGATGCAAGAGCACAACCAACATGAAGAGCCGGAGTGGGACTTTGGCTTCGTGCCCGACGGCCCACCTGAGGCCCTCGTCGGGTCAGACGGGGATTCGCCCCTGCCCGATGAAGAAGAGGGGAATGAAGAAGACGACACCTCCTCCGACGAGGAAGAAGAGGAGGGCGACACTTCCTCTGACGAGCCGCCGGCGAAGCGCTTCCGCGGCTGGGCCTGGTCAGATGACGACGAGGATGATGATGACGAGGAAGAGGCCCCCATCAAGGGCTACGGCAGTAGCGACGAGGAGCTTGCCAACAGCAGCACCGGCGACGGCTACAAGGGTGACGATGAGGACAGCGACAGCCCCTAGAGCAGGGGCCAATTAGCGTAGGACTAGTAGTAGCAGTGCATTAGGCATCGGATAATCTTTTTGAGAGCCATCGGCTCTTTCTTGTAAATCCGTCCCTTTGAATTAATAAGAATTGTTCCTCCAACTTGTCTCTCAATTCCTCTAATTTCAAGTCCTCCATTTGCCGCACTAATACCGACAGCAACGTGTCGGATTTGTCGCCTCAGACGCCCATGAAGCCTGATCCAGATACCAATTTAGACAGTCAGTCGGGCACTCCTCAAATTCAGACTGTAATTTGATATCTGACCATGATACTTCGCAATTCTATAGCCGATGACTGTTCATCGGCTGTTCTGAAGAATCCAGTCTCCTTCATCTTCTTGCAGCAACAGGACGGTCCAGACCCACTTTCGAAGAAATTCACGATGTAGGGTCAGCCGATGATACTCCAACCGGTTTCCCAAAACAGAGTGTCTACCAAATCAGCTGCCCCCCGAGCCTCAGTTAAGGCGAGAAAAGTAGTGAGCCAGCCAAATGTGCCACCATTGGCTTCCAAATTATAATGCAGAGCCAGCCGATTTCAACAAAATCGGCTCCCCAGAGGAGAGAACCTTCAGGGTGAGCTGCCCCCCGAGCTTCTCCAGTTCAATTCTTGCGTCTTGCTGATCAGATCGGCTCATCATCTTTGGCAGCCTGATGCAACTTCCGGTGAGGATGTTTCGAATTTCTGGTGGCCTCCAAAACTCTGGACGTAACAACCTCTGAACGTGACATCAACCAAGACGCCACCTTGGTTCACCCCAGGCAAAGTCGCCACCTTTGCTGGACTCACCCTTGATCTTGATCTGCACGCTTATACTGGCACTGCTGGACTCGAAGATTTGCAGAAAGAGTTGGAAGTCTTGAGAAGGAGTTCATCCTTGTAACCCGACAACCGCTCCCTTGAGCCTCTGTTTATAACAGCTGTACCTCCTGAGTCGATGGCTAAGCATCGGCTTTCTATCCTTAAGTCGATGTCCGTGCATCGGCTTTCTATCCTTAATTTTTTTTACGGGCCGATTTTTCCTATCGGCTCCCAATGTTTTCACTGCACATGTATCGCACATGTTCATCTGATTAGGTGCCCCCCCGAGCCGATTCTGCCAGGTAACTGCTGATATCGGCTCTGTGGTTAGCCAAGGCACTAATATGTGAACGTCGGCTCTGTTAAGAACAATGTGGATTTCTTCCAGCGCATCAGCCGACGCAAACCCATTGCCCATTAGATCGACGTTGAACCCAGGCAGAATGAATGGTGAAGATAATTTTGGCCGATTGCTGGAATCGGCCTCCATGTTGAATTGCTCAATGAAGGTTTTGCAATGTTCCTCCATAGATCCTTGGGGCCGATCACCTGGATCGGCATCGCCATGTTTGTCCATAGATGCTGCTCTTGTTACACGGTCAGGCCGGTGGATAAAACCAGCCTAACCCCGTCCTTTGTCACGTCGATGCGCTCGCAGTCGTCCAAATTGATGCCTGAGAGTGGCTCTTGGCCCGATGTCTCCCAAACGTTCATGCCAGCCGTTGAAATCTCGGCTGAATCATCTGCGTGGACGACTTCTACTTCATCTCCATCCCACTGTATTAGGCATTGGTGCATCGTGGATGGAATGCAACAGTTGGCGTGGATCCAATCTCTCCCTAGTAGGAAAGCATAGGAGCTCTTGCTGTCGACAATAAAGAACGTCGTAGGGACGGTTTTCCTTCCTACGGTCGGATCCACGTTCGAACACCTTGTGCGTCGGATGCTTGGCCGTTGAAATCGCTCGGTGTCACATTGGTCTTGATCAGATCCGAGCTAGAGCGTCCCAACCGACGTAGCATGGAGTATGGCATAATGTTAACTCGCCGCTCCGGTGTCCCCCAACATCTTGTTGACAGGCTGCCCATTGATGTAACCTCGCAAGTACGGGGCCTTCGGATGCTCGTAGCTTCTTTCTCGTGGCTTCTCAAAGATGACCGGCCGTGGGCCGCGATCAACTTGTGCCACAGGTGCTTCGTCTAATCCTCGGAGCACTAAACTCCGTTGGAAGGATGAACACCATGTTTGTGCCAGCCGATGTCTCATCGTCGGCTTTCTTTTGTCCGGGCGCCACTCTTTCCTTTGTGGCCGACCTTCTTCGTCCAGGGTTCGCTGAATTTTGGCGGCCAGATCAGGCCGCGCCTTCCTCAACGTGTGCAGGTATAACCTTTCGGCTTGCTCCAACCCACGTAGACGCTGAACCCTTCGCTTTTGGGAACGGCTGAGCCCATCAGGGCACCACCTTGGGCGATGATACTTGTCTTCTTCTTCACCATCGTCCTCTAGTTCCTCGAGATCTTCCACCCGAGCGGACTCGGCATGCCTGTTCCGAGGCGGGAGAGGCCCTAGACGTTTGAACACGGACACGTTAGCTGCATCCTTCTTCTTTTGTTTGCATTCTGGGCAATTGCCGATTGTGGGCAATCGGCTCATTCCTGAATCCCAGCAGTGTCTGAAGAAGGGGCAGTCCCAGTGCCTATCCACGTCATCTTGCTCCCTCTACTTTTCCTTGGCGCGGCGCTCATATCGCTCCTCGTCGCGATCATGCCGACGGTGTCTTCTGGCTTCTCTAACCAGACGATCTCTTTCATCATCGTCGTTGTATCGCCGGCGTTGGTCGTATTGACCCAGGTACTTGTTGAGGAGGTGATTAGAGAGAGGTCGCTGATATCTTACGTTCCTCACTTCTCCCTCTGCGATGTAGCGCTTGCCATCGTGACGGAGCCGATCGCGTGGAGCGGCTTCCTCTGTGTCCTTGCTATGAGAGCAGCTGCCCTCATCTCCGTCCTTACCGAGTGGTGCCCGGGTCCTACCATGTTGATATTGCACGAGAAATCTGGCTGGCACCCTCCATGGTAAGTATACTCCACCATGTTAACGGCGGGGAAGGGGTGTGTGTCGACCTTCATGGCGTACTGGCTGAAAATTAGCCGCCCTTGTTCTATCGCCATTTGGACCTGTTGACGCCACACCCTGCAGTCGTTGGTGGCGTGGGTGAGCGTGTTATGCCATTTGCAGTATGGCTTTCCGTTGAGCTCTTGCACCGTGGGGATCTTGTGGCCTTCGGGTAACTTTAGCTGCTTCTCCTTGAGTAAGAGGTCGAAAATCTGCTCAGCTTTGGTCACGTCGAAGTCAAACCCTTTTGGAGGACCTTGTGGCTTAACCCATTTACGGGACACGGGGCTTGCCCCCGAGTCCATTCAGCCACTGCTACCTCTTGATCTCCCGCAGCACCTTCATCTTCATCCGCCTCAACCAGGACCACCGCGCGCTTGAATTTATCCCGGTAAACATCCGGGTGGCGCTGTTCATATGCCGACAGCTTCGCACCATGTGCGCCAGTGAAGGGTAGTCTGCTTGGGAGGCCACGTCCTTGATCGATGATGAGAGACCCACCACCGCCAACTCGACTGCTTCTTTTTCACTTACATGAACCGAATAGCATCGGTTCCTAACGGTCCTGAAGTGCTGGACATATTCTGCCACTGTTTCCCCGCGCTTCTGTCGTACTTGTGCTAGATCGGCAATGCCAGCCTCGGAAGCCTCTGAGTGATACTGCACGTGGAACTGCTCTTCCAACTGCTTCCAAGTCCGGATTGAGTTTGGTGGCAGCGATGTGTACCACCCGAAAGCCGATCCTGTGAGGGACTGTGCGAAGAACCTCACACGCAGCTCGTCTGATGCTGAGATCGTGCCCAGCTGTGCCAAATATCGGCTCACATGCTCGATAGAGCTGGAACCATCTGATCAATTAAACTTTGTGAAATCAGGGAGCCGATATTTGGGTGGTAGCGGGATCAACTCGTACTCGTTGGGGTACGGCTTGGAATAGCCGATTGTCCTCCTTTTCGGCATCATGCCGAACTGGTCTTTCAGAATTGTACAAATCTGATCCGCGGTGATGGCTGCAGGCGTCGAACTCCGAAGATTCGCCGGGGTGGCATACTTAGCCAGCCATGCTTGCTTTTCCAGCTCTGAGCCAACTGCAGGAGCTGAGCTCTGGAGGTTTGTCGGAGTGGCGTACTTAGCTAGCCACGTCTGCTTCTCAAGATCCGTTCCCGAAGCTCCTCCTGCTGTTCCAGAAGTCCCTGCTGTTGCAGCCTGGTTCGAGAGTGCCCAGTTACTGCAGTCTGGCACGTATGCGCACGTGTATCCGTGGGGGATCTCCTTGGGCGCCTCATGTAAGAATTGGTAGTCACTAGGGTCACCACCAATCTTGTAGACGACGTATGCCGATGAACTCGGCACTTCCGGTGCTGCCAACGCGAACGGCAGCGGTGGACGGGACTGGAGTGGCATCTCTCCTTGGTAAGTCCCCAGAGCTGGTCCTGACGGAGAATACTGATGGCTCATGATTTCCTGGATCACGCGCAGAGCGACACGCTCCAAAGTGTTCACCAGGCTCTCAGAATGGCGGTGCAGCGAATGAGCCACCATGAAGTTGATCTCCTGACGCAGCGACCTGGTGCGTTCTTCTGACGGGGTGGACAGGTCCACTCCATCGAGCGCGCCTTCGGTGAGAACCCTTTCCACCTGATGCCATGTGAGCGGGTTACGTGAAAAGAGCCGATGAGGTCGGCTTCGAGGACTGCTTTGATCTCGTCATGCTTCTTCTTGAGCTCCTCAGTCGGATCCTCGTACTTGACCGGAGTGCCTTCCGCCATCTCAGATGTAGATGGCGACGCGGTTGATGTCGAAGATTGTCCCACCGGGCGTGCCAGAATGTGTTGCGGCCAGAAACCCACCGGCGGGCAGCGACGGGCAACACCGTAGAGCCGGGAATCTCCCAGAACTGCGGCTGGCCCTGGTCCCTCCGAGCGACGGCCCGCAAAGCCTTCGGCACGCACGTCCGATGCTGATGCAAGGGCGTGCCACCTGACCTATACCCGGTCGGGAAGGTGTTGGATGATGCCTCGCTTAGTTTCCTGCATGGCATACACGTAAACGTTAAATACGAGCCTCAATCGGCTCTCAGGTTGTCTCGTGAATCGGCTCAAAGAGCCGATCCACCCATGATACGTACGAGGTGTACGATCGGATGGTGGTCCTGCTTGATCAAGATAAAGCTAAAGCGACCTACTACGATTTGGGGTTTTCACCGCATAATCGGAACATCCTACTCGTGATCGAGCCTGGCGGCCACGCACGGTGATCGTAAGCCGACCCTAGACAAGGCCTAAAAACCAACACGAAGTTGATCCTCGGAACATCCTGTCTAGGGCTAGCAAACTACACCCTACGCGCCACTGGATCCTTCGACCCGTTTGTAAGGCCTAACGATGCAGATATTAAACTAATCCTTGAAGAACAAGGAGCAATCATAACGGATCGGATCTACTAAACAATGATCAAGCGGGGTGCCGCCCTTACACCCAAGATAGGCGTAAGGGCGGCTAAATGCCTAAGGGTTGCACGACGATAGCATATGATATGATGAACAATGCTAACCCTAAAACATCTATGATAACTACGTTGCTCGCCATCAAAAAGGCTTCAGTACGAGCAACGCATGAACGACGAATAAACGTGTGCTGCCTAGATCGTAAGATGCGATCTAGGCAGCATGGCGCTTACCCGGAAGAAACCCTCGAGACGGGGGAGTTGGCGATGCGCCTAGATTGGTTTGTGGTGAACGTGATTGTTGTTTATTTCATAAACCCTAGATACATATTTATAGTCCAGGGGACTTTCTAACTCAGGCGTGCACCTAACCGTGCACGGGTTAAACTCTAACTTCTAAACGACACGTATCCTACTATGTTACAGATACACGGGCAAACTAGCCCAAACTTGGTATACAAGGCCGATTCATGTATTCCTTCTATGTATATTCTTCAAGCCCATCTCCAATCGTGGCCCACCTCTGATCCGGTCAAATTCTGGTGATAACACGAACTCAGGGAGGAAGAGGTCAAAGATATCCCTCTCATGCAACCCTGCAACCACAAAGCAAGAAGTCTCTTGTGTCCCCAACACACCTAATAGGTGCACTAGTTCGGCGAAGAGATAGTGAAATACAGGTGGTATGAATAAGTATGAGCAGTAGTAACGGCGCCAGAAAAGTGCTTGCTGGCGTGCAGTTGATGGTGGTAATATTGCAGGAAGTACAGATGCAGTAAAACAGTAAACAAGCAGCGGTAGCAGTATTGTAGCACCCTACCTTTTTAAATAAAGGCAAGATACCTGTGTATAGTGCTATTCCCGGGATCACTGATAGCACACACATTTCAAATGTAGTAATCATAGCAATAGTATCAAATTTATTACAACGCAGATCCTCAGGAGACAAAATAAAGTCTTACAAATTGCATAGTCAAAATAGACTAGCTCAAATATAAATGTTCAAAGCAAACACAACGGAAAAATAACTGCAGTGAGCCTCCATTGTCTTCATGCGCCACAGGCATAAATTTTGGAATGTAGACTCGAGATCCTACCTAGTACTCCTCCTCAGACGAACCTGCACGTTTGAATATGCAGCCCCACGAATGGAGGTCAGTACAATGATGTACTGGCAAATGACACTTATATGATGGATGTTTTGGGCATAGCTATCTACATGATATTTGGCAAGTGGAGTTTAGGCAAATTTGCGCAAAGCCAATTTTATCCTACATTTTATTTCAAATCAAAACATTTTACAAAAACTCATAATGATGTCATAAACAGTATCATGGTTACATCTCCCATGTACTATCCGACAGTTGCTACTCAAATTTTAACTTATTCAGAAAAGGTGATGAGATTCTTCCGTACATTCCCTGCCTAGAAAGCTCAAATTGTCCGTAACCGGGGACACGGCTAAGATCTTAGGTTTACTCTCAAGAGGTTGTGCACTTTCACCTTACGACCCACCCTTCCCAAGAGAAGAAATGAGACAAGATCTTTCAGAGGGAGGCTTCAACCATAACTAGCTAGACCCGTTCCCGTTTGGTAGCTAGCCACATCATCATGTCAAGCAACAAGTTTGGCCTCACAACTTACTTAATCCCGGCAGAGCCCATAATACCATAAGGCTGCACTGGAAGCTAACTAAAACATGGATGACATATTAATCTCTTTAATCCTGGGTGGCCATCCACAAGTGAAACTCACAGGCTTAGAACCATTACAGATAATAAACCCCCGCACGATCCCCTGGTGAAAACCAGAGGTGCAGTCTAGAGCAACCACTATTCAACTGCGCACTCTCAGGCACCCACCTGCCACTGGTTACTCCAGGGTCGGAGCCCTGAGCAGCCGCCCACCACACAAACAATCCACCCAGGTGATTCTTTAAAGTTGTTAATTTTAATTCCCAATACTCACAATCCAAACTAGATCAAAACAGCAGTGGCACTTTGTTATTGCTAGGCTACTAAAAATCCTAGCAAGGGTTCATGGATGGCTACACACTACTAGGATTAATAAGCATAGCATAACTTTCGAAAACAAAATCCTACCATGCATACTAATTTATAAAACTCTAATGCTTAACAAAATAAGTAGGTATTTGAGTGTCACTTGCCTTGATCAAAGCAACCAGCACAACCACAGCAATCACAAGCATCACCTTGATCTCCTCCACAATCTATTCAAACAATTTTCAACAAAAAAACATACATTCGATATGAGCAATCATAGACATGTATGCATGCATGCTATGCAACAATTTAATTTCACAAAAGAGGTGGTGTGTAAGTGTTGCATTATGTGCTCTCTGATATGTGTCACGTTAATAAAATATTCTGGACATTTAATTTAATTTAGAAAAATCATTAACCGAGTATCTACTTAACATATACAAACTTAATAATTTGCTACTGCAAGCATTATGAGTTGTAAAAATATGAGTTTGACCTCCCTGGATAGGTTACAGTAATACAAAAGTAGTGCAATTGGAATTATTCGAAAACGATTTATAGAATTTGAATTATCTTCGAATTACTGATTCAGATAGATTTTACTAAAGCAAGTTTGTGAACGTATCAAAGTAGTACAAATCCTATACCAAGTTGAAGTACATGTTCTGAGGATTCCAGAAAGTACAAAAACATTAAATTAGGCCCAATAGATTATTTTATACAAATTTTATAGTGTGAAAGGCTTAAATTAACTATTTGAAATATGACGCAAAATCTAACACAAAACCTATACAGTATTATTGCATAAAGTTGTTGTACAGGTTAAGAGCTTTCCAAAACTATAAAATTTGTAAAATTTGAGCCTACGGTTGATTTTATACGGATTTTACAAGCTATACACGAAATCTGACTTTTAAATTCGAATTTAGAAACGGTTTGACAAAATCTGACCGGGCAGGCTGACTAGGCGCCACGCGGCGCATCCTGATTGGCCCGTACCGATTCGGTACGGGGCTCTAATCTGGGCCACCAGATTCAGATCTAACGGACGAAAAGAAAAAGAAAAGAAAAATAAAAAGAAAGGGCACGGGCTTACCTGGCCGGCGGGACGGGGCGGCGGGGCGGCTCAGCGGGTTGGGGCGAGGCGGCTGCGGCGGTCTCCGGCGGCGGCGGAGGTGGCTACGGCGTGCGGCGGCGCGCGGCGGAGTGTTTGGTGGCGGCGGCGCGGCAGATGGCGGGCTAGGGCGGCCGCGGCGGGCGGCTGGAGGCGGGGCGGCTTCGGCGACTTCGTCGAGAAATCGCCGTCGACTGGCGGCGCTAGGGGCGGCGCGGTTTGGGGGAAAAGGACGAGGGGGCATCGGGGTATTTATAGGGGTAGGGCACGAACGTCGAGGGGCCTCGAACGGTGGAGATCGATCCGTGTCGATCTAGGGCGGGGCGAGCGGCGGTGGCAGAGTCCTGCCCGGACACGGGAGGAAGAAGGAGCTGACGTGCGGGCCCCACCTGTCGGTGACGGAAAGGAAAAAAATAAAATGGAGAGGCGGTGCGGTGCGGCGCGGGCCGTGCTTGGCAGGCCATTTGGGCCGATGCGATCGGGCTGGCCCAGCTCGGCCGGTCCGATCCGTTGCCTCTTTTTTTTTGTTCTTTTATTTTTATTTTTTCTTTTTACTGTTTTTGACATAACTTTAGTTTTAGGTATCCAAATTGACCCAAACCAATTTCTAAAATTTTGTAAAATTCAAGGCTTTGTTTTTAACAAAAGTGAACAAAGTTTTGAGCCAAAATAGCATGGTACATGATTAGGACCTTTGCAAATAGGGTATGTAGCTGTGGTTATGTCATATTTGTGCTTAAAATTTCATGTGAACAAACAAATGCACAAATGACATGAATGCATGCAAGTTTTTGATTTTTGAAAAACCTGGGATGTTACAGACTAACCCCCTTAAGATGAAGCACGTCCTCGGGCTTCGAAAAGGCTAGCAAATAGGTGTGGGTGATATTCTCGAAGATTTTCTTCATCTTCCCAAGCTGCCTCTTCCTCACTATGGGGACTCAACTGAACAGAACTATATAGTATTGGCGCGAGTATTCCTTTACCATGGGTATCTGATCTAGGCTAACCCCCTTAAGGTGTTTAGCCTAATTTCACCAGTATGCAATTGAGATGTAAATCGAACCATTTATATGAATGAATATGATGCGCCACTATCAGTTAAAACTAATGCTGTAACGAGTTGAGTGGAGACATACCCATCATGGTGTTAGGTTCATTCATCACTTCCTCCACATACAGGTGGTTCGCCTGTCCCTTCTGGACTGGATTAGGTTTGGTAACATCCACAGGCTTATTCTCCGGGCATTCAGTGGCAAAGTGTCCAGTCTTCTTACACTTGAAACAGGTAATATGGGACAAGTCTCTTGAGTGGTGGCGGTGCTGGCCATTATTTCCATTGTGGTGTCCGTTACCTCCATTGTGACGGCTATTGTTTCCATTTTGATTTCCATTGGAATGGTCTCCCTTGAATCCTTCATTGTGCCCATGACCATTGTAGTTGTTGCCGTTCCCTTTACCGAAATGACCATTATGCTTGTGTGAGTTGTGACTTCCATTCCCATCAGAAGAATGGTGCTTCTTGTGGAACGGCTCAGTGTGACTCTTATTGCTAAACTTCCTCTTGCGGTTCTCCTCCTTCTTGATATTATTGTCCAGGGTGATGGCTTGATCAAGTAGGGACTGGTAACTGGGTGCGTAAGCTACCGACAATGGAATCTTCAGTTCACCCTTAAGTCCATTGAGGAACTTCTCCTTCCTCTTAGCATCCGTGTCAATGTCCTCAGGGGCATACCTCGCCAGGGTACAGAAGTCATCCATGTATTCCTTCAGGGTTCTCCCTCCCTGTCTCAGACTGCGGAATTCATCTCTCTTGAGATTCATAATTCCCGAGGAGATGTGGGCAGTACGAAATCCCTCCTTGAATGTTTCCCAGTCTAAGCCATCTATTGGATGGGTGAGTTGATAAGTCTCCCACCACATCGCAGCAGGTCCTTCCAGCAGGTGAGCGGTGAACCTAATCTTCTCAGCCTCCGTGCACTCGCAGGTGACTAAGTCCTTGTTGACAGAGCGCAGCCAGTCATCAGCTACAATAGGTTCAGTGGCACTGGAGAACTTAGCTGGTCGGAGTCTCAGGAATCTGGCGAGTCTATCCACTGGGGGTGGTGGTGGTGGTGGAGGTGGCGGCGGTGGTGGAGGTGGTGGTGGTGGTGGATTGTTGTTGTTGTTCTGGGCGGTTTGGATGAACTGGGTCATCATCTGCATGAGCTGTGCCTGAGCTGTCATCATCTGATTCAGTGCATCCTGAGTTGGGTCACGTCTTGGCGGCATCTGGTATAGTTTTAGCACAGATAAGAATAAGATAGACAGATCTAGGAAGTAAAGTTTCCTACCCATGCACAAACAAGGCACACAACCAAACAAAAACACTGAAAAATAGAAATTTAAACTTTTCCTCAACTTATCGAGTTTCGAAAATACGACTAAGATATACGGTACTGCCTTACATCAAGTAGTAGGACAATACAAAGAGCGTAATGAGAATTCTAAAATCTAAAGGGGGTCTTCTAACGCCTCTTGACTGCTCCATAGCATGATAGTGGGCTTCCTTCCTCGCTTGCTTTCCTCTTCAAGTCGTTCCCCTCAACAGTCGGCGCCTCCTGAGTAGCTGGATGAGGTGGCGATGGCGGTATCTGTTTGACTAGATGCGCGCACTGCGCCTGTAGTGCCAAGATTATCGCCTGCTGTTTGAAGGTCTCATCCTGTAGCTTTTCATTGTCCGCCTTGAGTTGAACAACCTCAGCATCTAGTTCATCCCTCTGTTCCTTTAGCTCATAATACTTCAGATTGTTCTCCTGGAGGATTTGCTTGGTCAGGTCACAGTTGTTCATCTCCATATGCAGGTGATGCTCCATCTTCCGGGCGTACCTCTCCATGTCCTCGAACTGGATTGCCGTCCATGTCATGCCTTCACGATTTCCCTTAGTCCTGAAGCAAAAGCCCGCGGAGTTGCGACGTCCGAAGTACTGGATGTCCGAGTCCTCATCGATGTCGTTCTCGTACCTGTAGACGATGCGCGCTAATGCCTCCTGCATTGCCATCACTACTCCATCTTCCCAGTCTGGATACGTCTTCAGGTAGACCACGGTGTCGGTAACTGGCTGAACAAGACGTCCCTCAATGGTGGTCTCGATCTCCCAGCGTTCCACGACGTGTACATCAGATATCACGGCTCTCCCGCGGAACATGGGTGCGCGTATACTCAGAGACCTGCACACCCGAGACAGCGTGTCACTGAAAGGGGTGTCGTCCTCGGGGTAAGGGACCCAGAGCTTGGTGAAGGTGCCCATCTATATTTCGAAAAGTGAGGCAAGGTTAGAATAGAATAATATGAATAGATAAGTGAAGAATTTAGATTTTCAAAATTATAACTCAAATAAGTTTTATCCTATGGTTTTCCGAATCCTAGGGTCTCGATCCTACAGGCAACACTATGCTCTGATACCATTTTGTAGCACCCTACCTTTTTAAATAAAGGCAAGATACCTGTGTATAGTGCTATTCCCGGGATCACTGATAGCACACACATTTCAAATGTAGTAATCATAGCAATAGTATCAAATTTATTACAACGCAGATCCTCAGGAGACAAAATAAAGTCTTACAAATTGCATAGTCAAAATAGACTAGCTCAAATATAAATGTTCAAAGCAAACACAACGGAAAAATAACTGCAGTGAGCCTCCATTGTCTTCATGCGCCACAGGCAGACATGTTGGAATGTAGACTCGAGATCCTACCTAGTACTCCTCCTCAGACGAACCTGCACGTTTGAATATGCAGCCCCACGAATGGAGGTCAGTACAATGATGTACTGGCAAATGACACTTATATGGTGGATGTTTTGAGCATAGCTATCTACATGATATTTGGCAAGTGGAGTTTAGGCAAATTTGCGCAAAGCCAATTTTATCCTACATTTTATTTCAAATCAAAACATTTTACAAAAACTCATAATGATGTCATAAAAAGTATCATGGTTACATCTCCCATGTACTATCCGACAGTTGCTACTCAAATTTTAACTTATTCAGAAAAGGTGATGAGATTCTTCCGTACATTCCCTGCCTAGAAAGCTCAAATTGTCCGTAACCGGGGACACGGCTAAGATCTTAGGTTTACTCTCAAGAGGTTGTGCACTTTCACCTTACGACCCACCCTTCCCAAGAGAAGAAATGAGACAAGATCTTTCAGAGGGAGGCTTCAACCACAACTAGCTAGACCCGTTCCCGTTTGGTAGCTAGCCACATCATCATGTCAAGTAACAAGTTTGGCCTCACAACTTACTTAATCCCGGCAGAGCCCATAATACCATAAGGCTGCACTGGAAGCTAACTAAAACATGGACGACATATTAATCTCTTTAATCCTGGGTGGCCATCCACAAGTGAAACTCACAGGCTTAGAACCATTATAGATAATAAACCCCCGCACGATCCCCTGGTGAAAACCAGAGGTGCAGTCTAGAGCAACCACTATCCAACTGCGCACTCTCAGGCACCCACCTGCCACTGGTTATTCCAGGGTCGGAGCCCTGAGCAGCCGCCCACCACACAAACAATCCACCCAGGTGATTCTTTAAAGTTGTTAATCTTAATTCCCAATACTCACAATCCAAACTAGATCAAAACAGCAGTGGCACTTTGTTATTGCTAGGCTACTAAAAATCCTAGCAAGGGTTCATGGATGGCTACACACTACTAGGATTAATAAGCATAGCATAACTTTCGAAAACAAAATCCTACCATGCATACTAATTTATAAAACTCTAATGCTTAACAAAATAAGTAGGTATTTGAGTGTCACTTGCCTTGATCAAAGCAACCAGCACAACCACAGCAATCACAAGCACCACCTTGATCTCCTCCACAATCTATTCAAACAATTTTCAACAAAAAAACATACATTCGATATGAGCAATCATAGACATGTATGCATGCATGCTATGCAACAATTTAATTTCACAAAAGAGGTGGTGTGTAAGTGTTGCATTATGTGCTCTCTGATATGTGTCATGTTAATAAAATATTCTGGACATTTAATTTGATTTAGAAAAATCATTAACCGAGTATCTACTTAACATATACAAACTTAATAATTTGCTACTGCAAGCATTATGAGTTGTAAAAATATGAGTTTGACCTCCCTGGATAGGTTACAGTAATACAAAAGTAGTGCAATTGGATTATTCGAAAACGATTTATAGAATTTGAATTATCTTCGAATTACTGATTCGGATAGATTTTACTAAAGAAAGTTTTTGCACTTATCAAAGTAGTACAAATCCTATACCAAGTTGAAGTACATGTTCTGAGGATTCCAGAAAGTACAAAAACATTAAATTTGGCCCAGTAGATTATTTTATACAAATTTTATAGTGTGAAAGGCTTAAATTAACTATTTGAAATATGACACAAAATCTAACACAATACCTATACAGTATTATTGCATAAAGTTGTTGTACAGGTTAAGAGCTTTCCAAAACTATAAAATTTGTAAAATTTCAGCCCACGGTTGATTTTATACGGATTTTACAAGCTATACACGAAATCTGACTTTTAAATTCGAATTTAGAAACGGTTTGACAAAATCTGACCGGGCAGGCTGACTAGGCGCCACGCGGCGCATCCTGATTGGCCCGTACCGATTCGGTACGGGGCTCTAATCTGGGCCACCAGATTCAGATCTAACGGACGAAAAGAAAAAGAAAAGAAAAATAAAAAGAAAGGGCAGGGGCTTACCTGGCCGGCGGGACGGGGCGGCGGGGCGGCTCAGCGGGTTGGGGCGAGGCGGCTGCGGCGGTCTCCGGCGGCGGCGGAGGTGGCTACGGCGTGCGGCGGCGCGCGGCGGAGTGTTTGGTGGCGGCGGCGCGGCAGATGGCGGGCTAGGGCGGCCGCGGCGGGCGGCTGGAGGCGGGGCGGCTTCGGCGACTTCGTCGAGAAATCGCCGTCGACTGGCGGCGCTAGGGGCGGCGCGGTTTGGGGGAAAAGGACGAGGGGGAATCGGGGTATTTATAGGGGTAGGGCACGGACGTCGAGGGGCCTCGGACGGTGGAGATCGATCCGTGTCGATCTAGGGCGGGGCGAGCGGCGGTGGCAGAGTCCTGCCCGGACACGGGAGGAAGAAGGAGCTGACGTGCGGGCCCCACCTGTCGGTGACGGAAAGGAAAAAAAATAAAAGGGAGAGGCGGTGCGGTGCGGCGCGGGCCGTGCTTGGCAGGCCATTTTGGCCGACGCGATCGGGCTGGCCCAGCTCGGCCGGTCCGATCCGTTGCTTTTTTTTTTGTTCTTTTATTTTTCTTTTTTCTTTTTACTGTTTTTGACATAACTTTAGTTTTAGGTATCCAAATTGACCCAAAACAATTTCTAAAATTTTGTAAAATTCAAGGCTTTGTTTTTAACAAAAGTGAACAAAGTTTTGAGCCAAAATAGCATGGTACATGATTAGGACCTTTGCAAATAGGGTATGTAGCTGTGGTTGTGTCATATTTGTGCTTAAAATTTCATGTGAACAAACAAATGCACACATGACATGAATGCATGCAAGTTTTTGATTTTTGAAAAACCTGGGATGTTACAAGTATTTAGGAACAAGGCCTAGGGATCATACTTTCACTAGTGGACACTCTCAACATTGATCACATAACAGAATAAATAGATAGATGCTAGACTCTACACTCTCTTGTTGGATGATGAACACCACTAATCGTGTAGGATTACACGAACCCTCAATGCCGGAGTTAACAAGCTCCACAATATTCGATGTTCATGTTTAAATAACCTTAGAGTGTACGACAGATCAACATAACCAAACCAAGTACTAACATAGCATGCACACTATCAACTTCACGCTACGAAAGGAGGCATAGATCACATCAATACCATCATAGCAATAGTTAACTTCATAATCTACAAGAGATCACAATCATAGCCTACGCCAAGTACTACACGATGCACACACTGTCACCATTACACCGTGCAGGAGGAATAAACTACTTTAATAACATCACTAGAGTAGCACACAGATAAATTGTGATACAAAACACATTGCAATAATAAAGGGATATAAATAAGCACTTCACTATGCCATTCATAACAGTGAATAAGTATTCTGTGAAATATAGCCTAAGAGACCCACACGGTGCACACACTGTCACCTTTACACACGTGGGACAAGGAGTCTCCGGAGATCACATAAGTAAAACCCACTTGACTAGCATAATGACATCTAGATTACAAGCATCATCATATGAATCTCAATCATGTAAGGCAACTCATGAGATTGTTGTATTGAAGCACATAGGAGAGAGATTAACCACATAGCTACCGGTACAGCCCCGAGCCTCGATGGAGAACTACTCCCTCCTCATGGGAGACAGCAGCGTTGATGAAGATGGCGGTGGTGTTGATGGAGGAGCCTTCCGGGGGCACTTCCCCGTCCCGGCGGCATGCCGGAACAGAGACTCCTGTCCCCCAGATCTTGGCTTCGCGATGGCGGCGGCTCTGGAAGGTTTTCTCTGGTTTCGTCGAACGTGGTAGGGTTTTCGCGACGGAGACTTTAAGTAGGCGGAAGGGCAAGGTCGGTGGAGTCCTGGTGGGGCCACACACTAGGCCGACGCGACCAGGGCTTGGGCCGCGCCGCCCTATTGTGTCCCCACCTCGTGGCCCCACTTCGTTTCCCCTTCGGACTTCTGGAAGCTTCGTGGAAAAATAGGACCCTGGGCGTTGATTTCGTCCAATTCCGAGAATATTTCCTTACTAGGATTTCTGGAACCAAAAACAGCAGAAAACAGGAACTGGCACTTTGGCATCTCGTCAATAGGTTAGTTCCGGAAAACGCATAATAATGACATATAATGTGTATAAAACATGTAGATATCATCAATAATGTGGCATGGAACATAAGAAATTATCGATACGTCGGAGACGTATCAGCATCCCCAAGCTTAGTTCCTGCTCGTCCCGAGCAGGTAAACGATAACTAAGATAATTTCTGGAGTGACATGCCATCATAACCTTGATCATACTATTGTAAGCATATGTAATGAATGCAGCGATCAAAACAATGGTAATGACATGAGTAAACAACTGAATCATAAAGCAAAGACTTTTCATGAATAGTACTTTCAAGACAAGCATCAATAAGTCTTGCATAAGAGTTAATTCATAAAGCAATAAATCAAAGTAAAGGTATTGAAGGAACACAAAGGAAGATTAAGTTTCAGCGGTTGCTTTCAACTTGTAACATGTGTATCTCATGGATAATTGTCAACATAGAGAAATATAACAAGTGCAATATGCAAGTATGTAGGAATCAATGCACAGTTCACACATGTGTTTGCTTCTTGAGGTGGAGAGAAATAGGTGAACTGACTCAACATTAAAGTAAAAGAAAGGTCCTTCGCAGAGGAAAGCATCGATTGCTATATTTGTGCTAGAGCTTTTATTTTGAAAACAAGAAACAATTTCGTCAACGGTAGTAATAAAGCATATGTATCATGTAAATTATATCTTACAAGTTGCAAGCCTCATGCATAGTATACTAATAGTGCCCACACCTTGTCCTAATTAGCTTGGACTACCGGGATCATCGCAATACACATGTTTTAACCAAGTGTCACAAAGGGGTACCTCCATGCCGCCTCGTACAAAGGTCTAAGGAGAAAGCTCGCATTTTGGATTTCTCGCATTTGATTATTCTCAACTTAGACATCCATACCGGGACAACATGGACAACAGATAATGGACTCCTCTTTAATGCATAAGCATGTAGCAACAATTAGTGTTCTCATATGAGATTGAGGATATATGTCCAAAACTGAAACTTCCACCATGATTCATGGCTTTAGTTAGCGGCCCAATGTTCTTCTCTAACAATATGCATGCTCTAACCATTAAAGTGGTAGATCTCCCTTACTTCAGACAAGACGGACATGCATAGCAACTCACATGATATTCAACAAAGAGTAGTTGATGGCGTCCCCGGAAAACATGGTTATCGCACAACAAGCAACTTAATAAGAGATAAAGTGCATAAGTACATATTCAATACCACAATAGTTTTTAAGCTATTTGTCCCATGAGCTATAAATTGCAAAGGTAAAGAATGGAAATTTTAAAGGTAGCACTCAAGCAATTTACTTTGGAATGGCGGAGAAATACCATGTAGTAGGTAGGTATGGTGGACACAAATGGCATAGTGGTTGGCTCAAGGATTTTGGATGCATGAGAAGTATTCCCTCTCGATACAAGGTTTAGGCTAGCAAGGTCATTTGAAACAAACACAAGGATGAACCGGTGCAGCAAAACTCACATAAAAGACATATTGTAAACATTATAAGACTCTTCACCGTCTTCCTTGTTGTTCAAACTCAATACTAGAAATTATCTAGACTTTAGAGAGACCAAATATGCAAACCAAATTTAGCAAGCTCTAGGTGTTTCTTCATTAATGGGTGCAAAGTATATGATGCAAGAGCTTAAACATGAGCACAACAATTGCCAAGTATCAAATTATTCAAGACATTTTACCAATTACTACATGTAGCATTTTCCGTTTCCAACCATATAACAATTAACGAAGCAGTTTCAACCTTCGCCATGAACATTAAAAACTAAGAACACATGTGTTCATATGAACCAGCGGAGCGTGTCTCTCTCCCACACAAGCATTTATTCAGAGAATAAAAATAACAAAACGAAAATAAAAGCACACAGACGCTCCAAGTAAAGTACATAAGATGTGACCGAATAAAAATATAGTTTCAAGGGAGAAACCTGATAAATTTGTCGATGAAGAAGGGGATGCCTTGGGCATCCCCAAGCTTAGACGCTTGAGTCTTCTTAGAATATGCAGGGGTGAACCACCGGGGCATCCCCAAGCTTAGAGCTTTCACTCTCCTTGATCATATTGCATCATTTCCCTCTCTTGATCCTTGAAAACTTCCTCCACACCAAACTCGAAACAACTCATTAGAGGGTTAGTGCACAATAAAAATTAACATGTTCAGAGGTGACATAATCATTCTTAACACTTCGGACATTGCATAAAGCTACTGGACATTAATGGAACAAAGAAATTCATCCATCATAGCAAAAGAGGCAATGCGAAATAAAAGGCAGAATCTGTCAAAACAGAACAGTCCGTAAAGATGGATTTTATCGAGGCACCAGACTTGCTCAAATGAAAATGCCCAAATTGAATGAAAGTTGCGTACATATCCGAGGATCACGCACGTAAATTGGCATATTTTTCTGAGCTACCTACAGAGAGGCAGGTCGAAATTCGTGACAGCAAAGAAATCTGTTACTGCGCAGTAATCCAAATCTAGTATGAACCTTACTATCAACGACTTTACTTGGCACAACAATGCAATAAAACTAAGATAAGGAGATGTGGCTACAGTAGTAACAACTTCCAAGACTCAAATATAAAACAAAGGTACTGTAGTAAAATAAAGACATGGGTTATCTCCCAAGAAGTGCTTTCTTTATAGCCATTAAGATGGGCTCAGCAGTTTTAATGATGCACTCGCAAGAGATAGTATTTGAAGCAAAAGAGAGCATCAAGAGGCAAATTCAAAACACATTTAAGCCTAACATGCTTCCTATGAAAAGGAATCTTGTAAATAAACAAATTAATGAAGCATGATGCAACAAGCATAGAAAGATAAAACAAGTGTAACTTCAAAAATTTCAGCATATAGAGAGGTGTTTTAGTAACATGAAAATTTCTACAACCATATTTTCCTCTCTCATAATAACTTTCAGTAGCATCATGAGCAAACTCAACAATATAACTATCAAATGAAACATTCTTATCATGAGTCTCATGCATAAAATTATTACTCTCCACATAAGCATAATCAATTTTATTAGTAATAGTGGGAGCAAATTCAACAAAGTAGCTATCATTATTATTCTCATCATCAAATATAGGAGGCATATTGTAATCATAATCAAATTTATCCTCCATAACAAAGCGGTACTAAAAGACTACTATCATTATAATCATCATAAATAGGAGGCAAAGTATCATCAAAGTAAATTTTCTCCTCAATGCTTGTGGGACTAAAAAGATCATGCTCATCAAAACCAGCTTCCCCAAGCTTAGAACTTTCTATATCATTAGCAACAATGGTATTCAAAGCGTTCATACTAATATGTTCCATAGGTTTTTTAATTTTCGCATCAAACCATCCATGTCTTAAATCAGGAAATAGAATAAGAAGCTCATTGTTGTCCATTATGCCTAACTAGTGTAAACAAGAAACAAAAAGATGCAATTGCAGGGTCTAAAGGAAATAGCTTCGAGCACACACACAACGGCGCTAGAAAAGTACTTTACCTGGGACCGGAGTATGAGTGCCTTTTACCTTTCCTCCCCAGCAACGGCGCCAGAAAAGTGCTTGATGTCTACGGGTGCTTCTATTCTTGTAGACAGTGTTGGGCCTCCAAGAGCAAAGGTTTGTAGAACAGCAGCAAGTTTCCCTTAAGTGGATCACCCAAGGTTTATCGAACTCGGGGAGGAAGAGGTCAAAGATATCCCTCTCATGCTACCCCGCAACCACAAAGCAAGAAGTCTCTTGTGTCCCCAACACACCTAATAGGTGCACTAGTTCGGCGAAGAGATATTGAAATACAGGTGGTATGAATAAGTATGAGCGAGTAGTAACGGCGCCGTGAAAAGTGCTTGCTGGCGTGCGGTTGATGGTGGTAATATTGCAGGAAGTACAGATGCAGTAAAACAGTAAACAAGCAGCGGTAGCAGTATTTAGGAACAAGGCCTAGGGATCATACTTTCACTAGTGGACACTCTCAACATTGATCACATAACAGAATAAATAGATAGATGCTAGACTCTACACTCTCTTGTTGGATGATGAACACCACTAATCGTGTAGGATTACACGAACCCTCAATGCCGGAGTTAACAAGCTCCACAATATTCGATGTTCATGTTTAAATAACCTTAGAGTGTATGACAGATCAACATAACCAAACCAAGTACTAACATAGCATGCACACTGTCAACTTCACGCTACGAAAGGAGGCATAGATCACGTCAATACCATCATAGCAATAGTTAACTTCATAATCTACAAGAGATCACAATCATAGCCTACTCCAAGTACTACACGATGCACACACTGTCACCATTACACCGTGCAGGAGGAATAAACTACTTTAATAACATCACTAGAGTAGCACACGGATAAATTGTGATACAAAACACATTGCAATCATAAAGGGATATAAATAAGCACTTCACTATGCCATTCATAACAGTGAATAAGTATTATGTGAAATATAGCCTAAGAGACCCACACGGTGCACACACTCGTCACCTTTACACACGTGGGACAAGGAGTCTCCGGAGATCACATAAGTAAAACCCACTTGACTAGCATAATGACATCTAGATTACAAGCATCATCATATGAATCTCAATCATGTAAGGCAGCTCATGAGATTATTGTATTGAAGCACATAGGAGAGAGATTAACCACATAGCTACCGGTACAGCCCCGAGCCTCGATGGAGAACTACTCCCTCCTCATGGGAGACAACCGCGTTGATGAAGATGGCGGTGGTGTTGATGGAGGAGCCTTCCGGGGGCACTTCCCCGTCCCGGCGGCGTGCCGGAACAGAGACTCCTGTCCCCCAGATCTTGGCTTCGCGATGGCGGCGGCTCTGGAAGGTTTTCTCCGGTTTCGTCGAACGTGGTAGGGTTTTCGTGACGGAGACTTTAAGTAGGCGGAAGGGCAAGGTCGGTGGAGTCCTCGGTGGGGCCACACACTAGGCCGGCGCGGCCAGGGCTTGGGCCGCGCCGCCCTACTGTGTCCCCACCTCGTGGCCCCACTTCATTTCCCCTTCGGACTTCTGAAGCTTCGTGGAAAAATAGGACCATGGGCGTTGATTTCGTCCAATTCCGAGAATATTTCCTTACTAGGATTTCTGGAACCAAAAACAGCGAGAAAACGAGAACCGGCACTTCGGCATCTCGTCAATAGGTTAGTTCCGGAAAACGCATAATAATGACATATAATGTGTATAAAACATGTAGATATCATCAATAATGTGGCATGGAACATAAGAAATTATCGATACGTCGGAGACGTATCAAACATCAGCATTCACCAGAAGTCGATGAGGAAGATATGTGTGGACTTCCATGTTTCACGAGACGAGTTCGAAAAACTCAAATCCCGTCAGGGTTTAAGTTACCCGACAATTTCAAAAAAATTGATGGTCTACAGGATCCAGAGGATTGGCTCGTTGATTACCTCGAGACGGTGAAGTTGATAGGTGGAACTAGGGCAACAGCCATGCAGAGCATCCAAGTGCACTTGAGTGGAGCAGCACGATCATGGATAAAGAAGTTACCTCCGGGGTCCATCGATAGTTGGGATAGTTTCGAGGACGTTTTTGTGAAGAATTTCCGATCCACATGCAAAAAACCGGCGTCACTAGAAGAGTTGAGGGCTTGCAGGCAGAAGTATGACGAACCAATGAGAAAATACATCCAGAGGTGGAATATCATCAAAAATTCGGCAGAAAACATATCGGACGAGAGGGCAATTGATGCGTTTGTGGCAGGAATTCGACGGAGAGATTTTGTCGAAGACTTGGGGAGAACCAATCCAAGAACAATATCAGCATTAATGGAAATAGTGAACAGGTGGGCAGATGGAGAAGATGCTATTCACAACAAGCGACATAGGTCGCCAGAGGAGGACCACAGTCGAAATTTCCAAAATAGACGACGATTCTCTCGACAGTTCTCGAGTTATGACGCTCCTGGCCAAATATCGCTTGGGTTCCGAGGAAATACTGGAGGAAACAGTCGAGATGATTATCAAAGAAGTAGCGAGCAGCAAGGCGACAACAGAGGTGATTCCCATAATAATAGACAAAATAGTGGACCAAGGTTCCAGAGACCATATGCATCTCCCGAGGATATGATGAATGGACCGTGTCAAATGCATTTTTATCTTGATAACAACGGGAAGAGACAGTCAGGGCATCTGCAGAAGGACTGTCGAAATTTTCAAGAAATGTTGAGATTTGCAGGGCAAGCTAATGCTCAAGCAGCGAATAGAAACCCCCAGGGGCCAAGGAGTGAGATCCACCTTCCACCTCCTCCCGCAATTACGGACGAAAATCGGCACCAGCTCAGAATAGCGGCAGCACCACACCCACCTCCATATATCGACCCCAATGCCAACGACGCGGTCTCGATGATTCAGAAAGCTAGGCCATCCAATAGAGCTCAGAAGATGCCGCCACCTACAATAGAGTACCTAAATTGGTCGGGACAGGACATTGGTTTCACCATAGCGGACCACCCGCAGCAAGTTCCTCGACCAGGGCAATCAGCACTCATTTTACCAGCGGTGATCGCAGGATTCGACGTTTCTCGAGTGTTCATAGATGGAGGCAGCAGTTTGAACCTTATGTATGCAGATACACTAAGGAAGATGAACATATCCCTGGCGAACTTAAAGCCAACTGATACACGTTTCCATGGAATTACACCGGATAAGCCAAATTATCCGTTGGGAAAAATTAATCTCGATGTTCAGTTTGGAACCCGAGAAAACTACAAGATAGAGAGATTGGAGTTCGAAGTCGTGGATTTCCCGTCACAATATCACGCTTTATTGGGGCGACCAGCGTATGCCAGGTTTATGGCGGTACCACATTATACGTATGATACGCGTACAGCACGCGTCCGTTGGGAACCCCAAGAGGAAGGTGTGATGCGTACAGCGGCAAGTTTTCCCTCAGAAAGAAACCAAGGTTTATCGAACCAGGAGGAGCCAAGAAGCACGTCGAAGGTTGATGGCGGCGGGATGTAGTGCGGCGCAACACCGGAGATTCCGGCGCCAACGTGGAACCTGCACAACACAACCAAAGTACTTTGCCCCAACGAAACAAGTGAGGTTGTCAATCTCACCGGCTTGCTGTAACAAAGGATTAGATGTATAGTGTGGATGATGATTGTTTGCAGAAAACAGTAGAACAAGTATTGCAGTAGATTGTATTCAATGTAAAAGAATGGACCGGGGTCCACAGTTCACTAGAGGTGTCTCTCCCATAAGACAAATAACATGTTGGGTGAACAAATTACAGTCGGGCAATTGACAAATAGAGAGGGCATGACAATGCACATACATGATATGATAAGTATTGTGAGATTTAATTGGGCATTACGACAAAGTACATAGATCGCTATCCAGCATGCATCTATGCCTAAAAAGTCCACCTTCAGGTTATCATCCGAACCCCTTCAAGTATTAAGTTGCAAACAACGAGACAATTGCATTAAGTATGGTGCGTAATGTAATCAATAACTACATCCTCGGACATAGCATCAATGTTTTATCCCTAGTGGCAACAACACATCCACAACCTTAGAACTTTCTCGTCATCGTCCCGGATTTAATGGAGGCATGAACCCACTATCGAGCATAAATACTCCCTCTTGGAGTTAAGAGTAAAAACTTGGCCGAGCCTCTACTAATAACGGAGAGCATGCAAGATCATAAACAACACATAGGTAATAGATTGATAATCAACATAACATAGTATTCTCTATCCATCGGATCCCGACAAACACAACATATAGCATTACGGATAGATGATCTTGATCATGTTAGGCAGCTCACAAGATCCGACAATGAAGCACATGAGGAGAAGACAACCATCTAGCTACTGCTATGGACCCATAGTCCAGGGGTGAACTACTCACTCATCACTCCGGAGGCGACCATGGCGGTGAAGAGTCCTCCGGGAGATGATTCCCCTCTCCGACACGGTGCCGGAGGCGATCTCCGGAATCCCCCGGGATGGGATTGGCGGCGGCGGCGTCTCGGTAAGGTTTTCCGTATCGTGGCTCTCGGTACTGGGGGTTTCGCGACGAAGGCTTTAAGTAGGCGGAAGGGCAACGCGGGGGCCACACGAGGGCCCCACACACCAGGGCCGCGCGGCCAAGACCTGGGCCGCGCTGCCCTGTTGTGGCGGCGCCTCGTGGCCCCACTTCCTTTCCCCTTCGGTCTTCTGGAAGCTTCATGCAAAAATAGGACCCTGGGCGTTGATTTCGTCGAATTCCGAGAATATTTCCTTACTAGGATTTCTGAAACCAAAAACAGCAGAAAACAGCAACCGGCTCTTCGGCATCTCGTTAATAGGTTAGTGCCGGAAAATGCATAAATACGACATATAATGTGTATAAAACATGTAGATATCATCAATAATGTGGCATGGAACATAAGAAATTATCGATACGTCGGAGACGTATCAGCATCCCCAAGCTTAGTTCCTGCTCGTCCCGAGCAGGTAAACGATAACAAAGATAATTTCCGGAGTGACATGCCATCATAACCTCGATCATACTATTGTAAGCATATGTAATGAATGCAGCGATCAAAACAATGGTAATGACATGAGTAAACAAATGAATCATAAAGAGGTGCTGTCACACTATGCATAAAGTCGGGGTTCTTTAAC